>NC_136267.1:132118099-132563099 GCF_964187855.1 Myxine glutinosa | reverse complement strand
CTGTAGTCGTCAGTATCACCGCCTCACTCCACACTGTTCTGCTGTGAGTGTGATATTGTAGACGGAGTGCCTTTGTGAGAGCAACGTGCAGTCGGTAATTCGAAGGTCATCGATTTGACTCTTTGCCTGTCATGGTCTCCTCGCGCCAGCAACGTGAGCCTTGTTGGATTGAAAAACCGACCGACTGTCTCGTGTGCCCTCGTGAAACCCAAAGCTATTAGCCCCTGACGTGTGCGATGGCGGGTACGGCCAACGTGGTGGCAAACTCTACAAGGTCACGCATGACCCTGTCAGTGGTCTTGTGCGGTGAATGTAACTCGACGGTGATATCCTTTTTGAAATGATAGTGGATTGTGTTTTGAGTGACTGCAAAGTGCGACAATCTGACTTTTAATAAAGCGATGTCATCGCGCAACGTGGAATTGATTTGTCGTGGGATTTTCTCTGCTTTCGGCAACTGTGAAGGTTTTTCTTTTTGTATTTTTTATTTGTATGCAAGATCGAGGCTCGTGTAAGAGCTAACATTGATCACAAAAAGACAAACTGACACATAAAACATAAGATAAAGGGAGCGGGAGACAAGATGGGGAGAGAGAGGGAAGCACACAAGTACAACATTTGAGAGCAGGGACATTGGGAGGTCTGTGGGAGGGAGAGGGCTTGGGGGGGAGCAGGCGTGGGTTTTCGTTTTACGCTAATAGTACATTTCACTCGATGGACGTTCAGGCAAAGCCGTGTATTCTTTCACTTTATGTTGCATATCCACAATAAAGCGGTGCTTCGAATTACCGAGAGTCGCTGTGCTGTGTCCACTTGTTAGGCGGGCCGAGAGCGGTGCTGTACCGATGCGCGGATGCATGATGTCCACATTTTAGATTGGATTATCTCGTTTTAATCAGCATTGTTGGTAATAATGTAACAAAAGCCATTTCCCATTATTTTTTTCATTTTCCCCCATTTTCCCCCATTTTTCCCCATTTTCCCAATTTCCCCCCCCCCCCCCCCCCCCATTTCCCATCAGCAAAAGCCAGCAAAACTCCCATTTTGTTAAAATCGATGACATAATTAGACACACCATGCTTACTCCTTGCAGTTTAACCTCCGGTTCATGCACATGCATTGTTTGACCATGTAGGCCTTAGAAATGGCCTGCACAATGTACTTAATGTCTGGCAAGTTTACCCTTTGCCATTGTTAGCGCAAGAATGGAGGCATAATTTGCTGGTGAATTACACCGTCGTACATCATAGGGCTGCGCAGAGCATAAGCGAAAACATTTGCTCTTTTCATCTTTGTGCAGGCCTACTCGCCCTTCCTAATGACTTCATTAAATGGTCATTTTTTCCCCTCGTTGGACACGCGCATCCATAACGGGACTCCCTCTAGCGGCGTTGTCCGTTCACGTCTCGTCGGATTTCATTTCTGACTTCCTGCCCTAATCCATGAAGGGGATTGTGGTCGTGGGGTGATGGGGAGGTTATGCAGGAGTGGGCAATGCATCGGTTATTCCGCAGCAATATCGCAACCTGGAAATGATGCACAAGCAGGTGCTGCACATTCAAAAGAGAGACTTTGTTCATTGTTATCGCCGTCAATCCAATTGAAGAGTGTCTGACAGCGCTTCCTTCTAATGATGATCTTAAAACGATCTGCTTTTCACCCTTCTCTCACAAGTCCTTATTGAGAACGATTTACCTGTCATCATTTACTGTTGGAACATGTCTGTAATTTTACATGAATTGTTTGACTTCTTGCTGTTCTCAACCGACGATGGCAATCCTATAACCACCTTCATTTTGTTTGGAATGAGCACCATTTGTCTTGCCCGTCTATGATTTTCAAAAGTTCCATTAGCCAGAAGTACCAATATTTATGGAGCACACGACGAGTGTTCTTTTCGAGACAGTCGTGTTACTGTGAGGTCACTCCTTCCTTTCTGCAATGGCTTTGTGGATAACAAAGGACAATCTCTTTCCTGTGCTCCCGAATCTCGATTTCGGAAGCGTAAAGTGGTAGGATCGACCTCTCCACAATCCGCGTAGGTTCGGCCATTCTGGAGCAATACGAACAAACGGTCGTGCTTTGAGTTGAATTACAAAAGCAATATATCAGAGATGGAAATGCATTTTGTGACACTTTGGGTGCTTCTTTTTTTTTTTTTTACCTTCGCCACCGAAGTCGGACGGATCACAGAGGTTATGTTTTCACCCCTGTCTGTTTGTTTGTTACTTTGCAAAAAAAAAATTTTTTTGACAAGTATGTTGATCACTCCAGTTTGTGTTTTTGTCTGTCTGCTCACTTATACTTGCCTACAGGTCACAATTTTAAACCGATCTTCACGAAACTTCACCAAATGTTAGAGTTCGTGGTCCGACAAAACCCTATATATTTTTGAGGTCAAAAGTTCAAAAGGTCAGCATAGGCAAAAGATCAACGACTTTTTCTCAAATTTCGAAAATCCTCAATTTTCATACGATTAACTTGAAATTTGAATAGGATTTGCATATCAGCTTACTGAAACAAACCACCAATTATTTTTTTGAGGACACATAGACCAAAAGGTCAACATAGGCCAAAATTCTAAAATTGTCAATTTTCATCCAATTAACTTAAAATGTTAAGACGATTTGCATATCAGGTCACAGAATTGAACCACTAATTATTTTTGAGGTCAAAAGGATGCTCTACTGAGTGCCATTCTACTTTGTTCTGCTTTTGCCAAGTGTCGCTCTATGAGGGATTTTTCAACTGTTTGTTTGTCTGTATGTCTGTGAACACAATATCTCAATAAGTTGTGGATGGATTCGGACGAAATTTGATGGACAGGTTGGGTGTGTGACAGACGACATCATTAGATTTTGGTGAAGATCTGGATCCGGATCCGGATACAAGAATTTTTTTATCTTCACAAGTGATTGAGAAGTGATTCACAAGTGAAGTGATTCTTCACCAATGAGACATGGAGCCAAAAACGATATATAGCACAATGTCTTAAAAAGTTGTACAGTCAACCCTCGTTAATCCGACCCCGTTTAATCCAGAAATCCCGCTATCCAACCAAAATCCATGGAACAGATTTCCACCATTGTACGCTTGGGGGATCAGGGTCAAAATCGTTTATCCGACAATCTCGCTAATCCGACATTGGTGCTGGGATCAAAGTAGTCTGGATTATCGAGGGTTGACTGTAGATGGATGCTGACAAAACTTAGTTAATGAGTTGGTTAGATGACAAGAACAAGCCGATTAGATTTTGGTTCAGGTCAGCATATCCGGCCTATCAGTGGGATACAAAACGTAAACTGTTCAGCCTGGTGGAGATATGCGCTCCACCGAGTGTCATTCTAGTATAATATACAATGCTGAGGTTCGTGGGAGAGCTAGAACCTAGAACAGATCAGGACGGAACAGAACAAAAGGAACAATGGAAAGAGAAGGGGGAAATGAACCAACAGCAGGGATGTGGGATAAAATAGAGGGAGGGAGACTTGGACAAATAAGTGATGAGGGGTAAGTTGGGGGGGTATGCACCGGGTAGACACTTGGCAGCTTTGGGGAAAGTACCATTTGTGTTCAGACATGCTGGGGTGAGGACTACCCGAGCTCCTTGGGTAAGCGTGCATTTTGATGGGATAATTGATTTGCGTTGAAGCTGAAAGGTGCGCACCATCTGAACCGGACATCACCCGGACATCCGACTCCAACGACGATGAGAAATAAAAACAATTCTGTTCTGTGTTTTGCACAACAATGCCGAAAATAATGTTGGTCACCCTCCGATGTGTTTTGTCCTGCAAATGATCCACCTGCTGCACATCTTCTTGTGTTAATTAAACTCCTTTAACTGGAAGTTTGGTCAAAACACCACTCAATGATGCAGTTAACCTTAGAACTACATCTGCAGAGTTATATGATTGGAAGTGGAAATCATTCATGGGAGGGCTCCATCGGATGTATTCCACGACACCTCTTCATTCTGCTTTATGACCTGAGGACCTTCATCAACCCTCACATTGATGTCATTGATGTTGATGATGAGTTTAAAAAAACATTCAGGCAGTTAATTTAATTAATTATTTTGAAATGCAGTCTCAGTAAAACCTGCTCAAATGCACATCTTTCTCAGAGGTATAGAAATGTTGGCTCTGCAGGTATAGAAACCAGTTCTTTATTCCACAATTATAACTCTGCTCACAAGCACCAGTCTTCAGACGATGTAACTTCTCCGACATAAAGCACATTTAATTTTGCCACTTGAGCAACGTCATTTGCAATGGAGCACAAAGCCCTTCGAGTTCTCATGTATTGTCGCATGAGTGCTGCGGCTCCTCGGCTGTTGCCAATACGTTTTGCATTCATCCATGGATTCCAGGCTCCTGTCTTCGCTTGGAGGTGCAAGCTGTGATTGACTCCTTGTAAAATGTGGAACGGTTTAACAACATGACTTCCTTTACTCTGGGAGGATTTGAGATTCACTGTCTGCCAAATGACAGTTTACTACCTTGTGCTACCTTATTTTAGGTAGTTTGTTTATCAGCTGAAGGCAGCGTTTGATAGAAGGAAAACGATGAAAGATCCATTTATTGGCAGCTGGTGAATCTCGGTGGAACAAGATTTTGGAATAAAATTCACTTTAAAAGTTTTGTTTTTGTTCATGGCTCCAGCTGAGGCCAAATAGATTGAAAACAGGACTGGTGTTTTATTTATTTATTTGTTTATTTTGCATTCACTTCCCACTGGACTTCTCTCCAACTTACTGAACCATGCCATTGTATTTTAAAATGCCTTTTATCTGTTATTACCCTCGCCAGAGGAGAGGGTATTGCATTTGAGTCCGTTTGTTTGTCTGTTTGTTTGTCTATTTGAATGTTTGTCTGCACAGAATAAATATGATTTTCTCTGCAACCGTTGGTCCGATCGACATGAAATTTTCACCATACGTGCAACTCCACCTGTATAGTGTTTTAATGATAATTATGACGTCATAGGTCACTTGGTTCGGCCGCCATCTTGGAAAAACCGAAATTTTTTGCATCTCTATAGCTCCGAAAGCGCTGAATAGAAAAAATTGAGACATGGCTCATTGTAAAGAACTCTCCATGGGGAATAAAATATGTTAATGATGATGTCATACGTGCCTCCATTATGACGTCATAATTCGACAAGTACAACACTTCATCCGATCAAGATGAAATTTTTTGAGCATAATCTAGGAATAAATTGGATTAGAAAAAAATATAGATGTCGTCATCGGTCACGTGCGTCGGCCGCCATATTTGTTTTAACACAAAAGCCTTAAAAACCACTGAAAATACACCCTGGTGAGGGTTTGCAATCTCTGATTGCTCTTTTTATTGTTGCTGTTGCTATTTAATTGTTTAATATTGTCTTGTGTCATTTCTCATTTAAGAGTCCATAAGACAGTTGGCATTTACGTTATGCAGTCTATTATGGAGAAAAAAGGGCTGCAGAGAGGAGTAAGGCAGGGGTGCTGTGGAGAGAAGGTAATTTGAAAAGAATGTTATCTTTAATTAAAGTTGTACCTTTACACTTGTGGAGGTTTTTCATCGAGGCAGCATTTTGATGCCCAGGCCAGGTAACCCCCAGGGCATTATTGCTTTGCTTTCACTAACAAGACCGGAATGTCTTCGAGCCATTGCCCTGCTCCATTTTTGCCATTTGCATGTGTGAAGCACAAGGTAAAATGTTTGTTTCGTCCACAAATCCTACATTGTAATAACAGCCAAAAAGGTATATATATATATATATATATATATATATATATATATATATATATATATATATATATATATATATATATATATATATATATATATATATATATTAGGGGCTAAGCAAAAGGGATGAGCTGAATGACAAAGCGCAGCATTTTCAGTGGTTCACAAACTACTTAGGATGGAATCACATAAATTCCCATTACCAAAAGTGGAGGGATGGATGTACTCAAGGAGGAAAGGAGGAAAAGCATCAAAACGAGTAGCAATGGCTCAGAGAGTAACAGAATGGGAAATAATTGGTGTCGTAGCGATCGTAGATGTGCATGGAGGAGCACATGGGTTAATGATGAAAAGTGCATTTGAAAGACTGAAGTGAGGACAAGATGACAGGCACAGGATGATTATTCCACAATCAGGAGAACCTTGACTTTGTTTAGGAAAAAAGAATGCAGGTGAACAATCAGTCTAGACTTTGGTTAGGTGAGTAGGTGAGCGTTTCTAGAACCTTTGTGAGCTGGCGTGGCCTTGGGAGGGTTTAGTTTTTTCACCTTAAAAGGTTGGATAGAGCAGGAGGAGCAAGGCCAGATGCAAGCTTTTATTAAATGGAGAGGTCCACCAAGCCACCGGTGGGAGAGTGATGGGGGAATCGGCCTCCCACTTTGATATTCCAATGATGAGGAAGGTATGATCACAAGTTCCTGGTTTGCAAACTGCTACAAATAGCACCACCTCATTATCGATGGCAGAGGCTCCACGTGAAAGTTGGTTAAACGTTTCGAACTCCCACCTTGTTTTATTTATATGAAAATACAACACCAGTTTGAGTGTCTTTTTATTGTTTGATTAAATGAAATGAAATGTATAATATCTGGCTGCGTCTAACAGTTCGCTTGTTAAGCCAGGACCAATTGGTAATGGGAGTTTCTGTGATTTATTTGGACTTATTTGTTATTGCGGCAAATTGTAGGTGCACCCTTGTGAAAGAGGCTTTGGAATTTTGGAGTCGGAAAATGTCTTTTTCACGAATTGGGTTAGGCAGTCCTCCGCAGCAAAACGCAGGGAGTGCTTTATGATAATATAAGGTGCGTTTGCAGTATCTCAGTGTTTTCTCATATTTTAGAATGGAATACCTTCACCATAGGTTTTCTCGGTTCATACATTCAGGCCTGGGATTGTTGTATCTTCGCTTTCTTTCCCACCTTCTGGTGCGTCGGTGTCTCTAGTGATTTTTGATGTCATTTTTACCTTAATTGTGATTTGAAATATGTTTTGGGCATGGCCTACAAAAGACAAATTCTGGTTGCTTTTTACTCTCAGTGATGTCTGCTGCCTTTTGGAGCTATGATGCAATGCTGTTGAAATATACTCTTTCTTTATTTGCTGATTTGTGTACAAGAAAATCGTCTTTTTCATTAGTTGACATTTTTTCACATGTGTCTGTCTTGCCGAGGTTAGGCCTACGACTTGGGACACAAACCTTTTCATATCCCCCTCCGTAATCTTAATAAATGCACTGGAACCAATCGACGGATGACTTTATAAGGAGCTTCAATGCAGGAGGAGGCCATTAGGCCAGAGAAGCTTGTGAAATGGTTGTATCCTTTTTTAAATGTTCTTTTGCAAGCAAAGAAGCATTCATAGCAAGGAAGCATATTCTTTGGTATGACTCAGCTAGGGACGGACTTGAACTGCTGACCTCCCACACTCACAGCGGATACTCAAACTACTATGCCACCAAGTCTGGACTTACAACATGACTTACGACAAACGATTCAATTAAATAAACTTACAACACGACTTGATTATATACATCACTTCATTACCAACTAAATGGTATTCATAGAATACTTACCATGCGCAGTCAACTTGTTGCGAGCCAACACTTCTGTTTTTGAACGTAAAAATTTTTTTTTAAATCCAATATGGCTGCCAGACCCCGTGAGTGATGACATCATAAATTTATATTCTCGAACATAATTGTTGCATAGATCACGCTCATTACATTTCAAACTGATCAGACTAAGCGTTATCCCTGTCGAATTATGATGTCATAATTATGGCACCAATGACGTCATCATTAACCACCTATTCCCCATATGGAGTTCTTTACGATGAGCCATGTTTCAATTTTTTCCATGCAGCGGTTTTGGAGATATAGAGGTGCAACCTTTTTCGGTTTTTCCAAGATGGCGCCTGTACCACATGACCTATGACGTCATGATTATCATTAAAATATTCTAAAGGAGGAGGCGCTCATATGGTGAAAATTTAATGTCCATCAGACCAACAGTTTCTGAATTTTTTTAAAATAATGATCGGATGGATGTGTTGTATTTGTCGAATTATGATGTCATAACGAAGGCACCAATGACATCATCATTAACATATCTTATTCCCCATGGGGAGTACTTGACAATGAGCCAGGTCTCAATTTTTTCCATGGAGTGGTTTCAGAGATATAGAGGTGCGAAGTTTTTCCAAGATGCTGCCTGTACCACGTGAGCTATGACGTCATAATAATAATTAAAATATTCTCCAGGAGGAGGCCCTCCTATGGGGAAAATTTCATGTCAGTCGGACCAACGGTTGCCGAGAAAATGAACACGGTTCACGTACGGCACACGGCGGCACATGAACGCACATGAATGCTTAACCTCACTTTTCACTTCGCCAGCGCAGGGTAATAACTACAACTGCTGTCCTCTTTAGTTCCCAAAATGTACATACAGAGTCTTCTTCCTCCATGGCAATGGCCCAGCAAGCCTTGTCACGGATGGCCAGATAGGCAGTTGTGAAGTGATGGTTCCTTACAAAATGGTGGCTGCTTGAAGACCTCGCCATACCAGCACGTTCCTCAGCTGAAACTCCGAATAGACTCGGACATATGAGACTTGGCCATCTGATCCTTTTTACTTGTGAAACCCTGGCCAGGTACACCTGGGGAGACGACAGTGGTGTCCCTTGTGCTTCCTCTAGATATGGCATGTCATGCAGGCAAAATCCCAAATTTACTCAGGCATGGTCAACATCTGCTAACAAACTCCAAGTCGGTGCAGAAAGAATGCAACTTCTTCATTGCCTGATAGGAGAATACTGTCATGATCACCTTGAATCAACTCCACACGTCGGCAAAATCACAAATTGTCATGGTCTCTAAAATGTGGTACTGACACTAATTTCATGTGGGTTCCTCGTATTATAGTTTCTTCTTCCTTTGTGGCACTCCTCTGGAGTGTACCTTCAAGAGAGTCACTCGACTTTCTGGTGATGTCGAAACCATGACGGAACCCATACCCTCCCAGCTTCCCCTCCACTCCCCACAACCACACCCCCCACACCCTTGCAGCTCTCCCTTATGCACAGATGTTTTAGATGTTTTCAGTTATCATACCCATCATACTTCAGGATGTCCAGGTATCTGGCCTTTGAGAGGGTCTACTTTCTCGTGATGTGATTTGATAATAAATTACAGTTATCATGACTGTATCTGTAATATCCTGTGATACCAAGTTGATGACATCATCGAATGGATATGTGGAACGGGCATTTGCTCATAAAGGGGATCTATGGTGTGTTCTCCATTGTATTCTCGTGTGTGTATATGTGTTTCCTTACTAAACTACTGGAATGTCCCGGTGTGATATTGCTTATACAATTTGAAACTATTGTCGATGAGGATTGTGCGTCGTTTGGGGACCCACGGGACACAGAAAAATGATGACAGCTTAAGGATATATGGGCATTTCCGATGAGAAATTGGAATTCTTTTACAACTACGCAGATTGCTGCGATTCATTCATGGCAGCCAAATGGATAAACAACGACAATAAGATATTTATTCCTGGCCATTGTCAAAAAAGTAAGCAGTCTGGACGCTCCAAGCACAAGGTCTTGCACTTGCCTAAATACCACTCTGGAGGAACATTAGACCCTAAAGCCCAGAATCATCGCTGAAGCAAGCGTGTTCGGCATAAAGAAATTCCATTTGTACTTGTATGGCAGGATTTTCACATTGGTAACCGAACACCAGCGCTTAACACCAATATTTGGCCCAAAGTCTGGTATTCCACAACTCACAGCATCAAGGATGCAACATTGGGAATTGCTGCTCACTGCAGATCACTGGTCAACAGCCAAATTGATTCTGACTTATTTTCAACTGTTTCTAACTAATTTGGTGCCCACCAATCCGAATCTGACCTTCAAATTTCGCTATCAAGTAACCTTGACGTAGTACATCATAAGTGTGGAGAAAATCTTTCGAGCATGCGAATTTCTTGATTAAATCTCAATAAGTCTATTTATTGTCACAAAAAATAATATGAACTTTAAGTTTTTATTTACATCACATAAAAAAATGTAAATCTCCAAAAATAATATGAACTTTATAAAATATCACAAAAAATAATATGAACTTGAACAACTTGCCTTTGCCTCTTGGAAGGCTAATCCAACTGAAGGAAATCTCAGTTCCTTCCACCAAGCTCGGAACAAGTGTGTGTCTACCCTCAGGAGTGCCAGGAAGCACTATCTCTCCTCACTCAAGAATGAACTCTCAAACCTGTCTCCTTCCTCCAAATCCTGGTGGCGTCTGGTCAAATCCGTTTCTGGTGTTTGTTCCCCCTCCATCCCCTCCCTTACCTCAAATGGCCACACAGTTGACATCGCACGTGACAAAGCCGAATGCCTCAACTCTGTGTTTGCCTCAAAATCCTTAGTCCCAAACCCATCTCTCTCTGTTCCCACCTTTCCCAGTCGAACCAAACTGCTCCTGGACTCTGTGACCTTCTCTCCTGACAAGGTGGAGGAGTTTTTGTCAAACCTCGACTCTGATTCTGCAACTGGACCAGATGGCATCAGCCCACGGGTCCTAAAATCCTGCTCTGCCGCTCTATCTCACCTTCTCTCTGTTCTTTTCACCCTATCTTTTGCTCAAGGTCATCTGCCAGCATCCTGGAAATCAGCAAACATTACCGCTTTACACAAAAAAGGTGCAAAAACAGATCCTTGCAACTACAGACCAATCAGCCTGCTCCCAATTATCAGCAAAGTCATGGAATCCATCATTGCTTCGGATATGAAATCTTTCCTCTTCTCCAATGGCTTGATCTCTGATCATCAATTTGGTTTCAGACCAGGTCACTCTACTCTGGACATGCTGCTTCTGCTGTCTCAACAATGGATGGAGGTCCTCAATGCCAAACAGGAAATCAGAGCTGTCTCCCTTGACATATCACGTGCCTTCGATACGGTCTGGCACCCAGCTCTGCTCACCAAACTCTCCTCCTATGGTATCCATGGAAATCTCCATGCATGGCTTGCGGACTTCCTCTCTGGTCGTAGTCAACGTGTGGCCCTGAATGGATTTCTCTCATCTCCCCTTCCCGTTCAGGCTGGAGTTCCCCAAGGCAGTGTGCTGGGCCCTGTACTTTTTCTGGTCTTTATCAATGATCTCTCCGACTCTCTGGAAAATCCTCTGTATCTCTTTGCTGATGACTCCACTCTCTGCCGCTCCATTCCTCTTCCCTCAGATCGGCAGTCTGCAGCCTCCTCACTCTCTGAAGACCTGGACAAAATCACAGACTGGTCAAACATGTGGAACATGTCTTTCAATCCTGACAAATCTCACACTCTTACTATGTCTCTCCGCAAAGATCGACTGGACAACCCTCCCATCTACTTTCTCAACAATCCTCTCCAAGAAGTTCTGTCGCTCAAGCTTTTGGGTCTCACCATCTGCCATGATCTTTCTTGGGAAAACCACATTTCCAAGCTGGCCTCCAAAGCCAGTCGCCGACTGGGCATCCTCCGTCGTGCGAAGTCCTTCCTAGGCACACCTGAGCTCCTCACCACATACAAGGCTTTCATCCGCAGCTCAATGGAATACTGTTCTCCCGTATGGGCTGGTGCTCCTGCCTCACACCTGGCTCGGCTTCACGCTGTTGAATCCAAAGCTTTCAGAATCATTGGAATCTCCCGCGATGAAGCTATCTCTGAGGGCCTTTCACTCACTCACCGCAGGCAGGTAGGTGGTCTTTCTGTCTTCTACCGACTCCTCTCCGGCCTTGCTCCCCCAGCTCTCTCTGTGCTCTGTCCCCCAAATATTCCTACAGGTCGCACAAGATCTGCCAGCCACCCTCTGATGGTTAAACTGCCGAAATCTCGGCTCTCTGCTCACCTTCACTCTTTCATTCCTCTTTTCTCCCGCCTCTGGAACAAACTCCCACACTCACTTCAATCACACTCCTCCCTCCAGGTCTTCAAAACAGCTGTTCACCACCATCTCTTATCTTCCCCCATCCAAAACCTTGATCTTTTCTACCCCCACTAATTCACCCCAGATCCACCTTGTTTGAAATTCCAACTTCTTTCCTGGAAGTCTTGGCAGTGTCCATATGTTTTATACCTCTCCCACCCCCGCCCCCCTTCCCATGCCTCCCCCCCAAAGCCCTCTCCCTCCCACAGTTCTCTCGATGTCTCCATGTCTCTCGGTCCCTGCTCTCAAATGTTGTGTTTGTGTCCTTCCCCCTCTCTCCCCATCTTGTCTACCGCTCCCGATGTTATTTGTTTTGTGTGTCTGTTTGTCTTTCTGTGTGATTAATGTTCGCTCTTTCACGAGCCTCGATCTTGTATACAAAAAAAAAAAAAAAAAAAAAAAAAACTTAAAGTTTTTATTTACATCACATAAAAAAATGTTAATCTACAAAAATAATATGAACTTTATAAAATATCACAAAAAATAATATGAACTTAATGTTTTTATTTACATCACGTAAAAAAATGTTAATCTCCAAAAATAATATGAACTTTATAAAATATCACAAAAAATAATATGAACTTAAAGTTTTTATTTACATCACATAAAAAAATGTTAATCTCCAAAAATAATATGAACTTTATAAAATATCACAAAAAATAATATGAACTTAAAGTTTTTATTTACATCACGTAAAAAAATGTAAATCTCCAAAAATAATATGAACTTTATAAAATATCACAAAAAATAATATGAACTTAAAGTTTTTATTTACATCACGTAAAAAAATGTTAATCTCCAAAAATAATATGAACTTTATAAAATATCACAAAAAATAATATGAACTTAAAGTTTTTATTTACATCACATAAAAAAATGTAAAACTCCAAAAATAATATGAACTTTATGTTTTTATTTACATTACATTAAAAGTGCTTCTGAACTTTACTTTTGCGTTTGTCGGAGCAATCACTTTCACGCTGTGAAGTCCAACAGTAGTCGCCCATCATGTTTGGATTGAATCGGCCTTGATATCGAGTCTCCATGATGGCAATTTCCTGGTGAAATCTTTCTCCATGTTCATCACTGACATCGCCAAGATTTTGTGGAAAGAAGTCCAGATGAGAATGGAAGAAATGTATCTTGAGTGACATTCGAGCACCGAGCACCTGGTAACTCTTCAACATCTTGTCCACAAGCCCTTCATAATTTGGTGCTCGAAAATTTCCAAGGTAATTGTTAGCAAGAGCCACAAAGCTATCCCAAGCAACGCTTTCCAGCTCAGATAGTCTCGTTACAAAGTCCTGATTAGTGAGCACAAGACGAATTTCGGCTGTGGCTGATATTCCTATGGTATACTGGTTCTCAAAAACTGGATGTGCTAGTGAAAATTGGATATCATAATCGAAATCTACAGGTTCATGTTGGTTAGAATCACCTCAAAATATACTAGAACCATAAAACTTTTACAATTTTGTTGACCAGTGTATAAATTATCGTATTATTTATTGTTCCTCAGAACAGAATGTGCGTGCAGATTTATGAAGCAGACTGCTTGCGGATGATCCGTACAATGCACACCCAGATGTGAATTGCTTATTCAGCACAGTGGTGAATTAATTAATTATTGCAAAAAGAATTGCAGATTGCAGAAGTAAAGACGATGTTTGAATTCCCGTTCTGGGTGCCTTCCTTTGTGATGCTGGTTCGAGAGTTCCTCCCTCCAGCTCATCAAAGCAAAGCTTCCCATGTTGCTGGTCATGTTTTTTGTCCAATTTTCTGTGTCGAACCGTAACTAGTTGTGTTGAATCGTCGAATTTGTGTCCATGTTAAAGTCCGGCCTACTCACCCAGGACTTGGATAGTCGACAGGTCGCTATTCTGTCTTTGCTTTGACCCCATGTGCTTCATTCTCGCTTCTTTTCCCCAAAGTATTGACATTTCTGAACCTTCAGCTTGATCCTTTTCCCCTTCTTGCTACAAAAATACAAACAACAGAAGCTCTCTTTCACTCCCAAAAAATAAGTAAATCATGAACTCAATTTGCGATGCACATTCTATCCTTCATTCACTTTCCTCCTTCATGTTCCTCCTTTATGTTCTTCATGTTCTGTTAATGTTCCATGTTCTGTTCTTCATGTTTATTCATGTTCCTCCTTCATTCACTATCCCTTCTCTTTTCAATATTCCCAAACTGAATCTTCATTTAATCAAACATTTGTTCCTTTAAAAGCTCTTAAAAACTTTTTTTAAAGTTTTTTAAAATGCATTTTACAATGCCTCACTCTCCTTACTACTCCATCAGGAACAACACATGCATTTTCCTCTTATTCTTTATCACAATTTCCTCCTCTTCTCTTTCACGAGGCTTATTCCCAAAAACTTTCCACTCCTAAACGCGTAGTTCATCCATACAATCTTCCTCTCATAACTACAGGTCCACCTTCCTCAGTTCCTTCAATGGAAATTTTTTTTTCAACCCCTCTCTCTCCATATGTCACTTTGGGAATCCTGAGAAGTCAATTTTGCAGATGTTGTGTGCACATGACAATCAATTCCCCTTCACATCCATTAAAGGTGTCAAACACCTTCATGTCAGAACCCTCCAGCCCCCAGGTGCTTCCCCCTTGTCCCATCCCTACTCGGCTTCCCCCTACACGTCACCCTCCCAGATTCCCCACAAACCCTGCAGCCTCCAGCTCCCAATACCCTCCCAGCTTCCCCTCCACGCTGCAGCCTCCAAGCTCCTCCCACCCCCACCCCACCCATAGCCTCCCAACTGACCCCCCACGTCACACCCTCCCAGCTCCTCCCCCCTCGTCCACCCCCCACACTCATACTCTTCCCCCATATTCCTTACGTACAGACGTTTTCAGTTATAATACCCCTCATACTGCAGTTATCATACTTCAGGCTAACTGAATTGTGTGGTGAGGCAGTTGTTTTGAAACAACATATGCCAAAAGGTCAAACATAGGCCAAAGGTGAACAACTTAGGTGGATTGTCTAAAATCCTCAATTTTAATCCGATTGACTTGAAATATGAAGAGTATTCTTCAGTCTTCCGATACGGACCTGCTCCCAAATCTGGAAGTGAAAAGATGACGACAATTAGCTGGTTTGATAATATCTCAATACAATCGTAAGAGGATCTGGCCATCTCATCTATGATGTCATGATAGGCGCTGTTTTGTTACCCAACCAGCCACCAGTGCAATGCAATTGTAGCTATGAAGACGCGAATTACGTACTGATTTTTGACCCAGCTGAGACATAGATGGGAAATAAATCCTGGGGGTGAGGGAGGGACGGGAGGCGAGGGGGTGGCGAGTTAGGGTCATAAGATTGGTTTTCATGGGTAAGTGGTTAGAAGAAGAAGCTTGGTAACATTAGGGTTGGGGTAAAAAAAAAAAAAAAAGGGCTAGGGACTGAGCAACAGGCCCTTGATTGGTCAACCCTTTAATTCTCATGAACTGCTCGATCGAATCTCAATTTAAAGATATCATTTTGATTGGAATGGTGAGCACATCCAATTTAAACTTCACTCGTGGCATTCCATTGGACCCCGAGGCCTTTTCGGGTCTTCACAGGGTCCACAGGTTCCATTGGACCCCGAGGTCTTCCAGGGACTAGAAAATCCCCTGTCTGCTCTGGAGTATCATAAGGGCAGCAGAATCTTTGGGAGGGGAGGGGATCGAGGGTTGCCATCAATGGATACATGATGAATGGTGCCAGATGTATTTCATTTCATTATGCAAATGTGTATTCATTTACTGCATGCAACTGCATCTTTCAGAATGTCACATGATATCATTGTCATCATGAGCTCGAATAACCTGTGCTTTTCACCAATATTGTTAAATACACACAACACACACACACACACACACACACACACACACACACACACACACACACACACACACCGCTGTATCCATCCATAATGATATAATTGACATATTATAATCTTCAGACATTGCGAAAAAGGAATTGACTATTTTCTGGAATTACAAGTGGCCTGTATATACCTGAGTCAATTGTGAATAAATAAATTATTACATTTCAAGGTACCAAGAGTTCAACCATGTGCCAGCGATAGGAGATTCAGTAGCGAGAACACAACTTATGAACCCAACGTATGAACACAGTTCCAGACATACGAACCTAACCCTGAATAATATTTAATGATTAATGGGTAATAAAATAATAAATGAATTAATTATTTTTAAATCGGTGAAAATCGATTCTGAGTTATTGATGGCATGGCATACTGAGCAGGATACAAAAATATGTTTGGATTTACGGAGATCAAAGTTCCTTCATTCGGTGATCAAATGTGGTCAAATCTGGTGATCGGTTGCCATACCAGATTTCAACGTGACATTTACTAGCGAGTGTTACACTTTGCTTTCTGCTAAAATATCATCCTTGTATTTTGAGTCAAAATTCACATTATAGGCAAATACGTATCTCGGAGTTTACTTTGCCGAGTTAAGGACCCTTTTGAATGGTCAAGTTTGATAAAACCAAAAAATTGTCGGGATCCACTGTCCATCTTGTGAATGACACCACACTGCTACACAACAAACGATTTCAATCGCAACCAAAAGCGATAAAAATGCACTAATGTGTGATAATCCGATGGCAATATGCAGTATTGAATATGTGACGGTAATTGAATGGGTAACAAGATGTCGCCTGAAAATCTAGGCTCGGCCAATGAAGTTGCGAAGCAGCGAGATAAGAAAAAAGATCGGTAGACTCTCTTTATGTGCGACACTGAGTATGACCATCAATCAGTTTAAATCCAGCCTGGTGTTGGCGTAGCGGTTAGGGTGCTGGCTTGGGATCCTAGGATCCTGGGTTTGAATCCCAGTTGATCATTGAATCAATGCCAGGGGGGTTGACTCAGCCTGTCATCCTTCTGAGGTCGGCAAATTGACTACCAGCTTACTGGTATTTGGGGCACTGCATCAGCCGCACAAACGTGCTTCTAGCGAAATGATGCAACCAGCAGCCACAGGCTGCATATGAAACAACAACAAGTTTAAATCCAACCTGCTGGTGCTGGAACGATGACCAGCTGAAGTGACCAGTTTTTGCAAAGCATTGGAAAAACAGTCTGACGACCTGAGAAACCATGATGGCCTCACATCACAAAACCTAGAAACCTGATCCATCCAGTTTGTCAGGCTGATGTCTTTATTTTCTCAATTTCTCTGTCGATTTATCGATTTAATTTATTCATCAGTCAATTCAATGTGTCCATGTTGCAGTTGGACTCCAGTGCGTGAAAATACAATTGGTGCTTGCTACTAGTGACTGATATGGCAGAATTGTGAACTGCAAAGTTTGGATTATGACATCACAAGTCAACCAAATCATGCGGGACAGCCAGAATACCTTTTAAAAAGGTCATTTGTGATCTCGCTGGACTTTTGCTTCCCACTCTGATAGCAATGAAGTATTATTCTTTGGACTACCTCAGTTTTAAGGATGTTGAAATCCAAATGCTTAAAAGCACTGCTTCACACCACATTTGAATACACAGCATTACATACTTTTCACAAAGTGCAATATTTACAAATACCAAAAGTGAATGATAATATCATTGTTGCCTTTTTCATTACACAATTTCCTTTTCTTAAGCATTTCAGTTCTTGTTTTGTCAAAAGTAAGAGCAATAAATATTAATGTTAGATTCATGGATGATAAAATGCATGCAAATATACAAAATCAATCCCCAAATAATTATAATCAAACTGATTGAGAAAGCAATGGAGCTCTGGAATACCACATTGACATTACAGCACTCAGAAGGAAATATCAAAATCCCAGATGTCAAGATACGGCGTGGAATCTTCCATGGAGACAGTCTTTCCCCTCTTTTGTTTTGTCTGGCTCTGGACCAAATAAGTAGCCTCATCATCAATGAACCAGGACACATATTAGTCTGGGATCCGAGGCCTGGAAATGTGTAAAAAAGTGATTTTGAAGTGACACCCCTGCTATAAAATGTTTGACCCCTAGATCATGTCTGTGGGGGTGTTAGCCACCAGAAAAGTGACTTTAGCAAGGTAGTTTGGATTGCGCGAATTCTGTAAGGACGTTTTTTAACTTGGGGCGTCAACTGTAAAAAAGCAAGAAATTTAGGGGTAGGGGAAATTCAATTAACCATATATCCCATAATACAGGGGTGAGTGCAACAAATAACCACTCATTCTTTTTGCTATAAAGTTGGCTTTTATATTAAACATGATTCAACGTGATTGGACCATCCATGAGGTCAGCAGAGGTCAAAAGGTCACGGAAAGTGGGTTAAGCTGAAAATTTAGCTCCTTTATCAAATAATTCACATATGTATATGTCACAATATGTTCTTTGCATCCCTCTACTGTTTCTGGCCTATATTGATCGTAATAGTGATGGTTTACTGCGGTGGTTGATGCTTTTCATCTTTTGTGTGGTGCTAGTGATTATTATGCTACATTTGTTTCAGCAACTTGCTTCACTCTTGCTGATCTTTATGATTACCATCGATCTTCAGCCTCCCTAGCTGGAGCAAGCTTCCTTCTTGTCAATTATTATTTACCACTCAACCAACGACATATCGAAATTCCCGTGTGGAAGCACTGAATGACATATCGAAAGTGAAACCGGTACCATATTCCTTTTTCTGTCAGGAGCTGAATGGAATGCTGATTCCCGTCCAAAAACCGTAAAGTAAGAGCGAAATATGAACTTAGAATAGTTAGATAAGAACATCATTTCGTTAGGAATATTTTGTACATATTTTCCTGTCATTCAAGCAATATTATCGGTTCACTAGCGTTCGAGAGAAAAGTCTTAGTAAATTTGACTAGTTTCCTCTGATTATTTTCCACATGTTTTCCTGTCATTCAAGCAATTATCGGTTTACTAGCGTTTGAGAGAAAAGTATAGGTAAATTTGACTAGTTTCCTCATTGAATCTTGAAATGTTATAACGTTGTGAAATCATGATATTTACGAATCTAATATATTTCACAGTCGACCCTGATTTACTACACGTGATGGTGTTGATTGGTTTTGTGTGGCGTGGGGAATATGTTTCATTCTGGCCTGGCACCAGGTTCGCCCGAAGATTCGCCTGATGCGAATACAACATTATTAATTTTGTTCCATTTGTGGATTGTATGAAGTCTTAGAGTGTCTTTTTATTTCTTACAGGTGCTGACCCCTGGCGTATAAAGATGGAACCTGTGGCTGTGATAGCTGGTAAAGGAAACAAACGCAAACTCTCTTCTCGTGTAAGTGACTATTCGAAATGTATCGTCTGCCAAAGTACAACAGATGATCAGGGACCTCTGTATAACCTGACGAAGAGAGGGTTCACAACATTCAAGAACGCGGTGGAAATAAGGAAGGATGACGTTTACAGCAGAGTGTGGGACGATCTGCAGAATCAGGACCAATTTCTTTCAAAAGGACCAATGTGTCACGAAAAATGCCGCAGTAGTTACACCCTCAAACGGACTTTGGACAATCTAGTATCCGCCAAATGGTTTAAAGCCGAGCAAGGAGAAACATCAGGTGAACGGGAGGGCAGGAGGAGTTTAACGGACTTTAAGGCAGTTTGTTTCCTGTGTGAAAGGGAACGCGATTCCAAAGGCGATAGGACATTAACTTTAGTCAGCACAGTTGACAGGCAGAAGTCAATCCATGATAAGGCAAAGGTGTTGAGGGATGAGGCGGTCCTTTTGAAAATTGAGGGCCATGGTGATTATTGTCTTGACCTCATAGCTAACGATTTCCGCTATCACTTGAGGTGTATGAGCAATTTCATGAACAGACGATGTAAAGCTTCAGAACAGACATGTGACAGTAAAGGTGTCACTGAATATGACAAAGGCTTCCAAATGCTTGTTTCAGAAATTTCACCTGGACTTCTTATTAACAAGCATGTCTACCACCTTGGCCAGCTGACCAATAGATTTATGGAACTTCTCTCACAACAGGATGTAGTCAGTAAGAAACCCTACAGAACTGATAGGTTGAAAAAGCGATTGTTGAAGCACTTTGAGTCTGACATTCAGGTCATCACATTGAAGGGTAGAGATACGTTAATATGTGCATCTTCTTTGACCGTCAAAGAGCTCTGTGATGAAGTAGTCTCTCTGCAGACTGAATTAGATGAGTGTGAGCTTCTTCCAGGTGACGAGGAAGAGGAGGTACTGCTCACAAACGTGTCAAACAGTTCATACCACGTGGCAAAACACTTGAGGGCTGAAGTGAAAAAAATCGGAAAGGTAGGGTGTGCAATCCCAGTCAGTGATGAAATTGAAATATCATATGAAGGTGCCTCTAGTCAAGTCCCGGTCGACTTGTACAATCACTTGGCATGGTTACTAACAGAGGGAGATGAGTGTCTCGGTGAAGATGGCAAAGTCGAGCTTACCAAAGATGATGAAGAGAAGGTACTGAATTTGGCACAGGACATTATTGTAGGATGTCTTAGCAGGCAGCCACTTCCCAAACACATCGGTGTTGCCCTACATATTCTGAAGCAAACACGTAGTAAAAACCTTGTGACAATGATTAACAAATTTGGACACTGCATCAGTTATCCCACTGCTCAGCGACACATCACAACAGCCGCCAATGATGTTTCTGAACGAGAAGAAAGGGAAGGGTTGTTCATTCCAACAAACATCACACCAGGACACTTTACCCACAACGCATTGGATAACTTATACTTCCAATCAGAGACACAAGATGGTGGTAGTTTTGATGCTACAACAAATATAATTTATCAGTACACATTTGAGGGAGAAGGAAGTGGGGAGGTAGTGGGGGCAGTGCCCCGTAAGAAAACCAGGAAACTGACTATCAGTGAACCAGACAAATTCGTTCCAGTAAGTAGTAAACTGACACTGAAGGACAGAAGACAGGCTTGGTCATTACGTGATATTGAACTTCCTCATGATGACGAGGGGGAAGCCTGCTTTCTAGCTGACAAGAACATCGTTTGGTTCCTACTGAGGATGTATCCAACACAGTTGATGACGGGTGAAAACGACAAGGACACTGGTAGCCTGACATGGAGCAGCTTCTTTGAATACAGTTCTGGGCAACATACAGAGAAAACAAAGATTGGTTATGGACCATTGCTTCCACAAAACCCAACCAACGCAGATGTAGTCCAGACCTCATTGGACTACTTTGTCTCCTTGAGTCTTAAGATGGGTCAGGCTAAGACGGTGGTGACTTGTGACCAGGCGATATATGACATAGTAAAGGGGTTGTTTAGGAAGGAATCGGAAAAGTACAAAGATGTTATTGTTCGACTTGGAGGATTCCATATTGCCCAGAACTTCTTGGGATCTATTGGATTTTTCATAATGGAGAGTGGCGTAGAGGACATTCTGGTTGCTAGTGTATCTGTGTCTTCCACCTGAAGAGTATGGCAGGAGTGTGGATGGTGACAGGTTAATTCCTGTCATGAAGAGCAAGCTATCAAAGCCTTCTGCTGCGAAGTTGAAGTACTGCAAATGTAAGAAGAAACCGAACTGCCTGAGGAATTGCCCTTGTGCGAAAGCTGGAGTACCATGCATTATTACATGTGCCTGCAATGGCGACAGAGAAAAATGTGGACAGCTTCTGACTGATGACGGTGATGATGATGAGTAAATAGAGGTAATGACACTTTTCCAGACAGTATGTGGTATGACTTGTCGTTTTAAAACATGTTGAAGAGTACCGTGCAAATAGATAGTGTGAATGCCCGATTTTGGTGATTTTTTTAAAGTTATGCAAATCTAAAGTGACATACATGCCAGTAAGTTAAGTTCAGTCGGGGCATTTCTTTCCCAAAAACATCAGAGGGGTACAAACAACATATTTTGGGTGTAAAAGTTTGGCTATATTGAGCTTGAAGTAGGAAAAATGTGATTTTATTTACTAAAGGAGCTAAACTTTTAGCTTAACCCACTTTCCGTGACCTTTTGACCTCTGCTGACCTTATGAATGGTCCAATCACGTTGAATCATGTTTCATATAAAAGCCAACTTTATAACAAAAAGAATGAGTGGTAATTTGTTGCACTCACCCCTGTATTATGGGATATATGGTCAATTGAATTTCCCCTACCCCTAAATTTCTTGCTTTTTTACAGTTGACGCCCCAAGTTAAAAAATGTCCCTACAGAATTCGCGCAATCCAAACTACCTTGCTAAAGTCACTTTTCTGGTGGCTAACACCCCCACAGACATGATCTAGGGGTCAAACATTTTATAGCAGGGGTGTCACTTCAAAATCAAATTTTGAGGTCTCGGATCCCAGACTATATACACCTTAACAACCAATCGACGAACATCCAAAGAAATAGGAAATGTGACACATCTACTATACATGGATGATTTAAAGCTCTTCTTTCCAAATGACAAAACTAAAACTAGTAAAACGGTTCTCCGAGGACATTCAAATGGAATTTGGACTAGACAAGTGTGCCAAGTACACATTTGTACAAGGTAAACCAACAAAAACAGACAACATAAAAATTGACCCTGAACCAACAATACAGCAGTTCGAAAACGAAGAATCATACAAATACCTCGGAGTAGAAGGGGGCCACCAAATATGTCACAAACAAATGCGCAAAACAATCGTCAAAGAATACCAACTTAGAACGAAGCTGATCCTGAAAACAAGTCGTGGCCAAAAATATTGGCACCCTTGCACTTTTTTTTCAAATAATGAACCATTTCTTCCAGAAAATTGTTGAAATAAAAATATATTTTGGTATCTACATATGTATTTCTTTGCTTTGCAGTGGAACAAAACAAAAAAATCTGAAAAAATTACTAAATCATAGCATATTCCACACAGAAATCACAAAATGACCTGGACAATATTATTGGCACCTTTTAGAAGTTGTTAGACATAATTAGATTTCAAGCAAATGATTCTCCTTTACTTTGGAATTGAACTCACCTGTCATGCTTTACAGGTGCATGCAATATAAAAATCAACCATTCAACCAGTTGACACTGTTTTGTGTCACTCACTGTGTGTACCTCACTACTGGAATGTATCACTAGTCACTCACTGAGGAGGTCAGACACAAGATTGTAGCCAAGCATGGACAATCTCAAGGCTACAAGGCCATCTCCATAGACCTTGATGTTCCTGTGTCCAATACACACAATGTTATCAGGAAGTTTAAGGCCCATGGCACTGTAGCCAACCTCCCTGGACGTGGCTGCAAGAGAAAACTTGATCGAAGACTGCAGCGAAGGATTGTTTGAATGGTGGAGAAAGCATCTCAATCAACTGCCAAACAGATTCAAGCTGACCTTCAGACACAGGGTATGACAGTTTCAACTCGCACCATCCGTCGCCAACTCAATGAAAGGGGGTTCTTTGGTAGGAGACCCAGGAGGACCCCACTGCCGAGAAAGCCCGACTGGAGTTTTCCCGAAACACACCCGAACAAGCCAAAATCATTCTGGGAGAATGTCCTGTGGACAGGTGAGACCAAATTAGAGCTTTTTGCTAAAGCACATAATCTCTATGTTTACAGAAAACAAAATGAAACCTTCAAAGAAAAGAACACCTTCCCTACAGTCAAACATGGAGGAGGTTCAGTGATATTTTGGGGTTGCTGTGCTGCCTCTGGCACTGGGTGCCTTGAATGTGTGCATGGCATCATGAAATCAGGAGATTACCAAGGCATTTTGGAGCGCAATGTTCAACCCAGTGTCAGAAAGCTGGGTTTCCGACGAAGGTTATGGGTGTTGCAGCAGGACAATGACCGCAAACATACTTCAAAAGCACCCAGGAATGATTCAAGACAAAATGTTGGACTGTTCTGAAGTGGCCAGCAATGAGTGCAGATCTAAATCCCATTGAACACCAATGGGAAGATCTAAAAACAGTAGTTGGGAGAACGCACCCTTCAAATCTTGGACAACTGGAGCAGTTTGTGCAAGAAGAGTGGGCCAAACTGCCAGTAGAGAGGTGTAGGAAGCTCATTCATGGCTATAGGAAGCGCTTGACCGCAGTTATTTTTTCTAAAGTTATTAAATTTAAAGTTCTGCAGTTATTTTGTCCACAAAATTTTAAGTCTAGGGTGTCAATAATTTTTCCAATGCTATTTCTTTTTATTTTCTGATATAAAATGATATATTAAGTTCTGAATAAAAAACAAAGGTTCTTTAATATTAACAGTGAAATAAAGAATTGTGGAGACCAAATACTTTTATCAATTTCAACTGATTTTTGGAGAGAATTATGAATCATTTGAAAAAAGTGCAAGGGTGCCATTATTTTTGGCTACGACTTTACCTCTCCCCAAGAAACAAAATCAAAGCCATAAACCAGCGCACAGTACCAGTGTTCCAATATAGCTGCCAAATAATAAACTGGCCCCAATCATAAATCAACAATTTAGACATCAAAACAAGAAAACTCCTTACCATCCCTAAAATGGTTTACAAAAACCAGTGCATCCCGAGAATGTACCTGCCAAGACGAGGGGTGGGGGGGGGGGGGGGGGTTGGGGGGGGGGCTGATGGAACTCAACCAGGTGCGTAGAGTGACGAGTATAGGACTAGCTGAGTATGTGACATGCTCAACAGACTTTCAGATGCAATTTGTAAACAAACATGAACACAACAACCCTGACAAGTATCCCTAACTCACCTTGCAAAGAATTTCCGAAAACAGGTGTGAATGAAAGATGCCACACAGGAAAATGAAACAGCAACAAATATAGCCTCAACAATTGCAAAAAAAAGACAAAAGAAAAATCGGAAAAAAAAAATCAAAAAACATACAGAACTATACACTGGGAGAATGACAAAAGAACAGGAAAATAAAAAACACGGATTCGACAGATTGGGGATAGACAAAGAAGGCTCATTTGAATGGCTAAGAAGAGGTCAGCTCAACTGGGACGGCAAATGAATCATAATAAATGCCCAAGATCAAGAACACTACACCAATGGATTTAAAAATATGGTGAGAATGAGGCAAGTATAGATTCTGCAAGACAGAAACAGAAAGTACTAGTCACCTTCTCTTGGGATGAAAATAACTATTATCAGATCAACTTTACACACAACAGCACACCAAAGCATGCATGGTGATTCATTGGCATATCTGCAAAAACTTAAACATCCCAGTTCAAAAAAAACAAATGGAAACATGAACCAAAGACAATAATTAACTACAACAATGTGACTGTGTTGCCAATATGCCTCCGCATAGTCCTCCAACGGGTAGATGCCATCACTCTGCATATGTATGGGTAGGGGATCACATTTGTGAAGTTTTGTGTTGATCGGATAAGGTTCGTTTTTCTATCCAAGATGGCTACCAAACCATGTGACCTATGACATCATCATTTTCAAACTATATGCAACAGTGCTGTTAGATGATATTTGTAAAATTTTGCATCAATAGGGTGAGCGGTTTCAGAGATATAATAATTTAATATTTTCCTTCAATCCAATATGGCTGCCAAACCATAAATTTAATATTTCAATACAAATGGATCATAGATCATGTGCATGCAATTTCAGATTTTTAGGATAAGAAATTCGATTAAAACATTTTTGGCTGGTATACCACTTCACCTATGATGTCATCATTATCATGCTTTTGTTACCCATTGGGAGTACTTGACAATGTGCCAAGTTTCAAAAAATTTCATTCAGCGGTTTCCGAGAAATAATTTTTTAATTATTTGCTATTAATACAAGATGGCTGACATACCACGTGACCTATGACGTCACAATTATCATAAAAACATTCTGCATGGGTGTCACTCCTACCCTGAACGTTTCGTTTCAATCGGACATATGGTTGCTGAGAAAAACGAGGTTTAGCCAGTATGGACGGACGGACGGACGGACAACCTGAAAACATAATGCCTCCGGCGACTTTGTCGGCGGAGGCATAATAATGATGATATCATGGTCTTGTACGACCTGATGATTCCATCGAGCGTGAACATAGAAAACAAAGCATTGAATCCAGACTTTGTTCTCGTGAACAAAAAGGAAAATACAGCATTGCTGATTGCGACATCAGTGCCCAGCCATTTTGGCCTAAACAACGCAGAAATCAAGAAAATGACCAATGTATTCCAAGTTATTTCAGTATAAATCAGTAAATTAAATAAGTACTATTATTTTATCAAAATTCGTTCCAGTTGTTCTTTTTCAGAGAGACTATTATATACATGTGTTTTGTTTCAATATCTTCTGCCATTAGTGCTTTCTAAACGATTGTAGCGTGGTGCTACGCACACAACTTGTTTGCCAAAGAAGGTAAGCCACAACGCGTAGGGTCAAAAGAGTCTTTATTGTAAAGCTCAAACTGTAGCACTGACTTGCTCGGGGCTGCGAGCCCCGTGTATATCCCGAGGCCACGCCTGCCCCTCGGGCGTGGCCGACACCCTCTTGGTGCGCGGAATGATGTCACCGCGCCAGCAAGCCATCGTGTCCGCCACACGCCCCCCCCCCCCACCCCAGAATTCCCGCGCACCTGAAGGGTCAGTTTGCAGGGCAAACGGATGACCCGGCCGAAGCGCCCTCTGGCGGCTGGCGGCGTCTGGGATGTCAGGATGCCGACTGGGATGCCGCTGGCGGCATCCGGGATGGGTGCAGGACAGGGTGGTGGCGTGCCGGCGGGGCTGGGCGGTGCCGGGGGTCCGCCCGCCGGGGGGCGGCCCCGACGTGGGGGCCGAGCTACTGGCGTGGGGTGGTCCACGTCGACGTGGCCCGGCTTGAGGCGGTCCACGGAAACGCGGTCAGGAGTACCGCCGATGTCCAGGGTGAAGTGTTTCACCCCGGTCTCCAGCACGCGGAAGGGCCCGTCGTATGGGGGCCGCAGCGGTGTCCGGTGGGTGTCGTGGCGGACGAACACGTACTCCGCCGTGCGAAGCTCCAGGGCGACGTGCATTGGCGGGCACCCGTGGTGCACCGTCGGCACCGGGGCGAACCTCTGGGCGGTCTCCTGCAGTGCGGAGCGCTGCTGCGCCGCGGACCATGGTGCCGTGGAGTCGGGGAGGAACTCGCCCGGCACCCGCAGCGGTTGTCCGAAGACCAACTCCGCCGCGGATGCGCGCAGGTCGTCCTTGGGCGCCGTCCTGAGGCCCAGCAGGACTCAGGGGAGCCTGTCGACCCAGCCGCCGTCGCGGAGGGTGGCCTTTAAGGAGCGATGGAAGCGCTCGCACAGGCCGTTGGCCTGGGGGTGGTAGGCCGTGGTGCGGTGCAGCTGGATGCCGAGCCCCCGCGCGACCGCCCCCCAGAGCTCCGAGGTGAACTGGGGGCCGCGGTCGGATGAGATGTCCGAGGGGGCGCCGAACTGGGCAAACCAGGTGGCGATGAACGCCTGCGTGACGTCCGTCGCCACCAAAGGCACGGCCTCCGGCCACCGGGTGGTGCGGTCCACCATGGTGAGGACGTGGGTGAAACCCCGCGAGGGGGGCAGAGGTCCCACCAAGTCCACGTGAACGTGGTCGAACCGACGTTCGGGCACAGCAAACGGGGCCAACGGGGCCTGGGTGTGGCGGTGCACCTTCGTGCGCTGGCATGCGAGGCACGTCCTGGTCCAATCGCGGACGGTCTTCCGGAGGCCATGCCAGACGAACTTGTCGGCGACCAGCCTCTGGGAGGCCTTCGTGCCCGGGTGGGACTGGCCGTGGATGGCGTCAAAAACCAGCCCGCGGGCACGATGGGGCGAGGCCGGCCGAGGGAGACGTCGCACAAGAGGGCCGTGCCCGCGCCGTCGAATGGCACCTCGGTGACGCGGAGGCCCGTGAGGGCGGTCCGCAAAGCCTGGACGTCGGGGTCGGCGGTCTGGTCCGCCGCCATCCGGGCATAGTCGTTCCCGAGGTGGACCGCGTGGGTGACGGTCCGGGAAAGGCAATCCGCCACCGGGTTGTCCTTCCCCGCAACGTGACGGATGTCCGTCGTGTACTCGGACACGGCCGAGAAGTGACGCTGCTGCCGGCCGACCACGGCTCGGCGACCTTGGCCATCGCGAAGACCAGGGGCTTGTGGTCGACGAAGGCCGTGAACGAACGGCCCTCGAGCAGATGGCGGAAATGCCGGACCGCCAGGTGAAGCCCGAGGAGCTCACGGTCGAAGCTACTGTACCGCCGTCGTGCTGGCGGAGCTGCCGGCTGAAATACGCCAGCGGCTGCCAAGCTCCCTTCACCCATTGCTCGTGCACCACGCCCACCGCGTAGTCCGACGCGTCGGTGGTGAGGGCGATCAGTTCATTGGGCGCCGGGTGCGTGAGCATGGTGGCGTTAGTCAAGGCGAGGTTCGCGCCCGCGAATGCCGCGTCCATCGGCTCGGTCCAAGCAACGTCACCTTTGCCCGGCTTCCCCCGGAGGGCCTCGTGCAGGGGGCGCAGGAGCTGGGCGATGCGGGGCAGGAACCGGTGATAAAAGTTCACCATGCCCAGGAACTCCAGGAGCCCCTTGATCGTGCGGGGGCGCGGAAACCCCCTGACCGCCTCCACCTTGGCCGGTAAGGGGATGGCACCGTGCCTGGTGACGCGGTGCCACAAAAAGTCGTTTTCGGCGATGCCGAACCGGCACTTGGCGGGGTTGATGATCAGGCCATGCTGGCCCAGGGGTTCGAAGTGTGTGCGGAGATGGTGGAGGTGCTCCTCACGGGACGCGCTTGCGATGAGGATGTCGTCCAGGTAGACGTAAACGAAATACAAGTCGCGCAAGATGCTGTCCATCAGCCGCTGGAACACCTGAGCCGCATTCTTCAACCCGAAGGGCATCCGCAGAAACTCGAAGAGGCCGAATGGTGTAATGACGGCCGTCTTCGGTATGTCCTCTGGCCTGACGGGGACATGGTGGTAGCCGCGGATGAGGTCCACCTTGGAAAAGAGGGACATTTTCGCCAACCGGGCGGAAAAGTCCTGGATGTGAGGGACCGGGTAGCGGTCGGGGGTGGTAGCATCGTTGAGGCGGCGGTAGTCCCCGCACGGTCGCTATCCCCCGCCGGGCTTCGGCACGATGTGCAGCGGCGATGCCCAAGCGCTCTTGGAGCGCCGCACGATGCCCAGCCGCTCCAGCGTAGCGAACTCCGCTTTCGCCACCGCGAGCTTCGTCGGCTCGAGGCGGCGTGCCCGGGTGTAGACCGGTGGCCCGACGGTGGGGATGTGATGCTGCACCCCGTGCTTGACGGCCACCGCCGAGAAGGTGGGCCCGTGAGGGCCGGGAAACTGGCGAGGAGGCGGGTAAAGTCATCCGCTGCCGGAAGCGTACAAACCAAACTCGCCGGGACGGAACCGTTTAGCAAGCCTCTTGGTGAGCCGCTCGGTGAGCCGCTCAGTGAGCCGCTCAACGAGCTGCTCAGCGAACAAGCGAGCGAGCTCAAGGTTTCGGCCTGGACGAGCCTTCTGTGCTTCACGTCCACCAACAACCCATTTGCACATAGGAAGTCCACACCGAGCAATGCCATGGGCACGCTGGCGGTTACGAACAACCATTGAAAGTGCTGCCTACCGAACCGCAGGGAGAGGCAGCGCTTCCCGAATGTGCGTATGGGTGTACCGTTGGCTGCAAGCAACGCGGGGCCCCGGCCCGCGGTTCGCTTGTCGGACGCGTGGGCTGGGATGACCCTTACCTGCGCTCCTGTGTCGCAGAGGAAGCGGCGCCCAGACAAGGTGTCCGTAATGAATAAGAGGCTGCCGAAATTGCCGACGTTCAGGGCCGCTACCGAGCGTCGGCTCGGTCGTTTCCCGACTTGCCAAACGAGCACGGCGGGCAACACTTCATAGCCTTGTGGCCGAACCTGGCGTGGAAACGGCACCAGGCTTGCGGCGGGAGCGGCGGAGGCCGCGGCTTTCGCCGCTGCAGTGGTGGTGGGCGGGGCGTGGCGGCGGCCACGAGGTGTGCATGCGCATCAGCCTCGGGATCCACGAGGTGTGCATGCGCATCAGCCTCGGGATCCGCGACGGCCGCACCGAAGCTCGCTCGCGTGTCACAAGCCACGAAAAACTTGTCAGCCTCGACGGCCAGAGCGCGGGGTTCCCCTATTTTGGAACGGGCCAACGCAAGGCGTACCTGTTTCGGCAGCTGGCGTAGAAAAAGCGCCCGGAATAAAAAATCCGGGGCTTTGTCACCCAGCAACGACAGCATGTAGTCCATCTGTACCGATGGTCGTGTGTCGCCGAGTTCGGGAAGGTCCAGGAGGCGGTCCGCCCGTTCGAACTCCGTGAGGCCGAACGTGGCGATGAGGAGACGTTTGAACGTCATGTACTTGTGCTCTGCTGGTGGGTGCCGCAGGATGGACACGACTCGGGCGGCCGTGCCGGGCCCGAGGGCGGCGATCACGTGATAGTAACGCGTCTCGTCCGCCGTTATTCCACGAAGCTGGAACTGTGCTTCGGCCTGCACGAACCATACCTCGGCCTGTGCTTCCCAAAACTCAGGGAGCTTTACCGCTTTGCTAGCCATGGCGCGTTCTGTTTTCAGCGACGGCTGAACCAAAAGGGGTCACCAGTGTAGCGTGGTGCTACGCACGCAACTTGTTTGCCAAAGAAGGTAAGCCACAACGCGTAGGGTCAAAAGAGTCTTTATTGTAAAGCTCAAACTGTAGCACTGACTTGCTTGGGGCTGCGAGCCCCGTGTATATCCCGAGGCCACGCCTACCCCTCGGGCGTGGCCGACACCCTCTTGGTGCGCGGAATGATGTCACCGCACCAGCGAGCCATTGTGTCCGCCACACTATAGTGTTTTCATTTTACAAGCATTCAAGACCCGTCGCTTCGCTGACAGGAACACCAATTTTTTTGTGTTCCAAGTAGACTGTAGTGCGACCTGCTTTGTAATGCTTTAATAGGCGGTGTATATTCGGAAATGGTGTTTCATAGAGCGATATTAAAATGGAAATGTTGAAAGAAGAACTATTGAATATAGCAAGCGTTTGCTGAATCTAATCAATATGAGAAACAGGGGTGAATGAGGCTCGGCATTATTATATGTGAAGAAGAAGATGAAGGAGGAAGAGGTTTTTTTTTGTTTTAATGTAAATCAGTATGATTTGGATTCGTGGAGATTCGTGGAGATTTGGAATCAACGTGGTGGATAAAACATCTTTGTAGGGAGAGGGATACGTGGTTATGTTTACTTCCTGAGAGTGGTTTCATTGAAATCCGATCTCAAGTTACCAAAGAAGGATTCCTGGGAGATCCTGCTCTCCGTGCAGGGATAACCGACACCACGTGTTGGCATTTGCAGTTTTGACACGCGTGTCCATGTACCCATTAAAAAAAAAAAATCTGTTTTTTTGGATCACAAACACTCCCGGGAGTTACCCGAATCCACTCGAGTTGGATTTATTGAAAACCGTTAATCCGTTCTCGAGTTATAGCACGACAAACAGACAGACAGACAGACAGACACAGCTCCTTTTATAATATCGATTTATCTATAATTTTTCAGATTGGCTTAGTGTCCATCTTATATCAGGTGCATAAATATTGTGGCTCCCCACACCACCTCCCCCGCATGTGTATATTCAAAATTGATGGCTATTTTGTGGTCGTATTTTATTTAAGCCTTTGTGTTATTTATTTCGTCTCATATTTATCATTTTAATGTTGTTACAGATAAACTGTTACAGAAACCAAAACATGGCCACTGTTCCCGTTTCAGGAGCTTTGATGTGTTTTGGCCTTTAGTATTTTTGTGACTTTTGACTGGCATCGAGTCAGCGCACTTTCTTTCAAACTGTCTGGTTTTGGTTTGTTTCCCCGACCCAACTCGGAATTCCCATCTTGTTGCTTCACAACCGAGCTATTGTTTCAAAAACCCTACAACCTCCCTAAAAGGGGATTTTAAGCCTGCAGAACTTTCTTTGTGTATTTGCATATTTTCCAGCATTTGCTTGTGAACATGAAAGATGTTATGGCACCAATATACAGTATTAGGCTATTTATGTGCTGGTACCATGACAAACTCTCATTTGTTGCCCTGTTGGTTTTGCTGATCTTCTTTAAATTCACAATTTATGATGATGCTTTTATTTTATTGATTGTCTTTAATTTTCTCCTCGGCATGTTGATTTGGTTATTTGCGCTTTTCTTTTGCAAATGTGAAAAACACACAAGTGCAAACTTTTCTTTGCTCTGCTTCTTTTTCCCATTATGGCCCAGAATTATGCAAAGTGAAATGCATTCGCTCACTTTACACGAACATGATTATGGCTTTCGGCTAAAATGCTTCCTTGCTGTGTGCCATGTTGTTACTTGATTTACATGGTCTTGCTTTTGCTTCTTGATTTGTAAATAATGTCTTGTACAATGTGCTCTGCTCTTATACAGCATCTAGGATGCAGACACAAAGATGCAATCAGTTCCTGGTGCTGTGAAATATTTGTTTTTGTAACAAGTAGTTTGATTGAATTTTGCCCACATAGTGCGATGGTTAAGAATGACAGAGTTGGCACCATTAATGGTATTGACGAAATAAATCGGACATTAGAGTGTTTCCTGGACGCAATTAAACAAATTCCATAATTGATAAGAAATGAATAATAATTTAATAATAATAATAATAATAATAATAATAATTCTACTATTATTTTGCAATTGGTCACTGGCTTTGATGACAATACAAATTGTTATTACGGACCCATGGCATCAAAAAGCTACATATATCGAACACAGTTTTATATCAAATGGAGCCCCTCACCAACATTAGAGCATTTACATTGAATCATATGTGGTAATAAATGTGAATTGCTGCTCCAAACTTGCCAGCTCGATGATAGAAGATGCCATTTGCATTTTTGCAATCTCCATTCCTACCCCATTTAGAATGCAACATATTAGGACCAATAACAACAAGAGTTGCTTTACAAGGAACTTCAATGCTGCAGGAGGCCACTACATCCATCTAAGCCTGTGTGGCTTGCCAACCTATGGTTGCTTGTATGTGCTCTGTCCTTTTGAAATGCTGAGTATTAAAGGTGGGTTTTCACGGGACACGCGAACGGTTCGCGAAGGATGCGAATGTCTAAAAAATGGCAAAGTCCAACATTCGTATTTTAGGCTCCAAAAGTTCGCCAAACATGCGCGGGGGTTCGGAAGCGTCGTCAATTGTTCGCAGGAGTCGTTTTTTGTTCGGCGGGTATTTCAAAAATGTTTGAAATTGCGACTCCTGCGAACAATTGACGACGCTTCCGAACCCTCGCGCATGTTTGGCGAACTTTTGGAGCCTAAAATACGAATGTTGGACTTTGCCATTTTTTCGACATTCGCATCCTTCGCGAACCGTTCGCGTGTCCCGTGAAAACCCACCTTAAGTATGCTTTGCTCTTTATCCGTTGGTCTGATTGACGTGAAATTTTAACCATGAGGAGCGCCTCCTCCTGTAGATTTTTTAATGATAATTATGACATTATAGGTCACGTGGTATGGGCGCCATCTTGGAAAAACCGAAAAATTTGTCAAGTGCTCCCTATGGTGAACAACATATAGTCATGGTGATGCCATCGGTGCCTTCATTATGACGTCATAATTAGACATTAGAATGCTTGATCCGATCAGTTTCAAAATAATTGAACGTGATCTATAGACCGATCCGAGAAGGACGATCGGGCCCCCTCGCTGATAGGCGGCGCTCTTGCGTCCGCCATTACTGGGGGGCGTCCCGATCCAAACTCAACTCCAGCTGTCTGCGCCAGCACAACTATCATCGCGATCGTACATGAAAAGTGTCCGTGATAATCGTTCTCAAGTGTTTCTCTATACGTGTGGAGCAGTCGTGGACACCTGGCACCTGAAGGCACACGATACAAACCCCGTTTTTGGCGATATCGCCGGGCGCCGGAGGCGCACGGCCATGCCGCCCTGAAGGCACCTGGCACCTGGGGATACCTGGTTTCCACTTCCACCTGCACCAAACCTATTTTGTTAGCAACCGCGTACCCTATGCTACGCCATGGCGGCCCCATTCCGCCCTAGCCCCGAGTTTCTCGACCACTACGATAACGACTCCTCTGACCGACCCGACTAGGTGCCCGTCCCTTCACCGACTCCTCCATACGGCCAGGTCTTGGCGGCCGTACCACAGCCGCCCCGCATGGATTCTTCCCTCAGAGTCCACCTCCACCCGGGCCGGCCACCTCTGGCAACTACGGCTAGGCCCCGAGTGGCCGCTGCCGAGCCCCAAGTTCCTTGATCACTAGTGTCGCGACTCGTCTGGCAGACCCGACTGGGCCTCCTTCCCTTCGTGCTGGCCACCTCACCGGCTCCTTATCGCTTCATCGACTCTTCCATACGGCCAGGTCACGGCGGGTGTATCACTGCCGCCCCGCATGGATTCTTCTCTCAGAGTCCACCTCCGCGCGGGCCGCCACACCGGCTCCTCACCAGTCGTATAGCTCGGTGGACCGGTGGTATCGTCCACGATTCCATCTTCTCCGATGAATCTAACAAACAAATATATTTTGTATCGATATTCTTTCGGCAAAGTGAACTGAGCCCGATAACTGCATGTAATCTGAACGCTGGAGAGCAAGCCGAATGAAGCGGCCACCTCCCACCTATGGCGGCGTCTATAGAGGGCGACCGTCCATTGAACCCTCCGTCGGATCGGTCTATACAGACATTGAATGTGACAATTCAATTGATGACGCCATTTGTCATGTGGTTCGGCATCCGTATTGGATTGAAAAGGAAAACCTTAAAAAATCTTATTTTCCAGAACAGCTTTCTAGATCGATGTGAAACTCCACTCATGTGATCTACTAGCCTTGGCCCTTGGGGAATAATTTTTTGAAAACGACTAAGTCATAGGTCACAGGTCTGGCAGCCATATTGGATTTTATGGAAAAAATGCACAACTGAAATTATTGTTCTTCTCCGAATGCACGAAATGTATCGATGCCAAATTTTAACCATTTGTTCGACTACCCATGGGGATATAATGAGGAAAAAAAACCCGTCATCGGTCACATGGTTTGGCAGCCATATTGTATTTAAGGAAAATATTCAAAACTGTTTCTCTAAAAGTGATTATCCTATCGATGTGAAGTTTTACAAATATCATCTCACACCATTGCTGCATATATTGTGAAAATGGTGACGTCATAGGTCACGTGGTTTGGCAGCCATCTTGGATATAAAAATGAACCTCTTCGAAACAACACAAAACAAATACCACACAAAATGTACCACACAAAATATACCACACAAAATATACCACACAAGCATGTCCTGATGAGGATGTGCAATCTCTGATTGTTCTTTCTTGTTAAAGTATGTGACTCAGCCAGGGTTCGAAACTGCCAACCTCCCAAACTCAGGGTGGAAGCTCGAACCATTACACCACCGAGGCAGTGCAGTCTCACGTGAATATGTGAAAAACAAAAATTGAATTTGAAAAATTTAATAAAACCTCTTTCACTTCTGTCAAAAAACAGTTATGGATGTGGATATATACGCAGTTTCACAGATGGATGGACAGATGGATGTACAACTTGCGACTCCTGGGAAAGGCTGGATATACATCTTGGGCTACCCAGGTGATTTGCTTGGTGATTAACTTGTGGTTAATCCACTCATTATGCTCATGATATTCAAGGGCTATAAAATACATTATTTATATTTGCTGGCCTTTCCTTTTATTGTGACTTTGTGTTGGTATTCTTTTTTTTTTTCATCTCTTAATCTCTTCTTTTTTTCTTCTTTCTTTGCCAGTGAAGCAGTTTTGGTGATGATGTACCTCATTGAATTAGTGGTGTTTTTCTTGCTTTCAGCTGCAAATGAAAAGGGCTTTTACTCAAGTTTAGAATGAACTGTATTTTTTTGAACATTTTCTTACTGATGAGTACATTTTAAGTCAGATTTAAAACAGTATCATCCGAGACTGGTGTTCATTATGTGCTTTAACAAATCAATAAATGAGTGTTTCACATTCCTCCTTTTTGGTAATGACTGGTCCATCGTGACATCCTGTAAAAATTTCTCGATACCACGCTTTACTCATGGCGGTCAAAATTGTAGAATATTGCCCTCATTTCAAAAGTTAACCATCCGGTGGATTGGGTTATAAGTAGGAAATTGGAAACGGTTTTTCCATTGGCTAACACTGTCGGATGGAGCGTGCGGTATTAAATGAGAAGTCCATTGCATCGTGAGTAATTGGTCTCTCTGACGATTTGTGAAAGATGTATAAGTAAGACTTTTACTCCTATAGAGTGTAGAACACATGCTTCACACCGGTGCTGATTCTACACGGATGGTATTTTCGTGAAGGTACAAAGTGTGGCCTCGGAAGCAGTTTTTTCATGGGTTGTTGATTGTTGCTTTGTTACATGTCAGTCTTGTTGGAGATCCTGCAGTCATTCGGCAGTCTTCTTCAGAAAAGGTACTTGTCTAGGACATAAGTAAGTGTGTCGGTTTGCAACTATTCTTTTGTCCGTACGAAACAAGCATTCCAAGCATATGCAAGTTGTTTTTTTTTGTTTTTTTTTGTATACAGAATCGAGGCTCGTGTAAGAGCGAACACATTGAACATGAAAACATGCACAGACACATAAAACATACAATGAAGGGAGCGGGAGACAAGAGGGGGAGGGGGAGGGAAGTACACAAGCACAACAACAGAAGAGAACAGGGATGTCGGTAGATCTGTGGAAGGGGAAGGGCTGGGGGTGGAGGGAGGGGTATAAAGCAAATGAACACTACTAGGAATTTCAGGAAAGATATTGGGGATGGAAAGAGGCGGATTTGGGCAAAAAATGACAACAAGTTTCCGTCAATGTGATGGTAAAACAAATGTACCAAACACTACAGACTGACTTTAACACTGCATCTGATTTGGAAACTAAGGGTGGTGTCATTTATCATGTGACTTTTCAACAACTCTTGTTTACTGAATTGAGTCATCTGTGTGTGTTTGGAGAGTTTGTGGGCCAGGCTAGAGTTGTAATGAGGAAAAAAGAACGTGCTCGCAGGATACAAGCACAAGCCGATAGCAGCAGCAGTGTTGAAGAGCCCTCGAGGTCAGCTTAATCTGCCGCACGTCTTGATTAATTTCCACATGGCTGCTGGCAGAAGGGATGCTTGGCTGTGATAGGTGCATTTTAATTTTATACTGAGCCCGTTTTGATTTGCAGATCATATTAATTTCATTATTAATCAGCTGTGCTGGAGCGCAAATGCTGTCGCCAATTTTGACCTTGCTGTGAGAATCCATTAAGATTTCAGGATTTCAAAATATGAAGTCAGAGGTCATGCAAAATATAGCAAAGTTGTACTTAGAAACTAAACAGGTACAAAAGAAATCTCACACCCAAGGCCATTGCCCAACTAAAACACGACCAATGATGTGTGTGTGTGTGTGTATATATATATATATATATATATATATATATATATATATATATATATATATATATATATATATATATATATATATATATATATATATAGATATATATATATATATATTATATATATATATATATATATATATATATATATATTAATATATATATATATATATATATATATATATATATATATATATATAGATATATATATATATATATTATATATATGTCACTAGTTAGTTTATTTAACTTCTTTGCCCCTCTCTCTTTTTTATACTTTGACTAAGGCTCGTAATGGAGGTTCGTAAAAAATAATAATCAAGAAATAGGGACAGTTTGGAGAAACTTTTTATCCTATATTTTTTTCCATTGGCACCGTGGTTTATATTATGGGTGCATATTATGTGCATCCATCTCAGCTATCAATTTAGCAATAAGTTGGAAACTCAGGATTGTTTCTTGATTATTTTTTTTTTGTATTAGTGACTGTCCCTATTCACCCGTAAAACGGGGTGAATAGGGACAGCCATAAAAATCCTATTTATACCTATTTAACCCATATATGGGATTAATAGGGACTATAAGTTGCTTTTTAAAAAAACAAGAGAACACTTTCAACCCAAATATAAATAAATCAGTATGGTTATCAATTTTCAGCGAAAAAAGTTTCCGAACTTTTTTTCAGTTTGTGTCCCTATTCACCCCCATTTTACGGTATGGCGAGGACAGGTGTGTGAGGGGAAAAAGCGAAGAAGCTGCTGGCGATCAAAGGGTCTGGAGGATTATGGATGGGAACATTCCCCCAGGATTATGGCCAGGATCATTTCCCCAGGATTATGGAAGGGATCATTCCCCCAGAATTTTGGACAGGATAATCCCCCCAGGATTACGGATAGGATCATTCCCCCAGGATTATGGATAGGATCATTCCCCCAGGATTACGGACAGGATCATTCCCCCAGGATTATGGATTGGATCATTCCCCCAGGATTATGGATAGGATCATTCCCCCAGGATTATGGATGGGATCATTCCCCCAGGATTATGGATAGGATCATTTCCCCAGGATTATGGATGGGATAATTCCCCCAGGATTATGGATGGGATCATTCACCCAGGATTATGGATGGGATCATTCACCCAGGATTATGGATGGGATCATTTCCCCAGGATTATGGATGGGATCATTCCCCCAGGATTATGGATGGGATCATTCCCCCAGGATTATGGATGGGATCATTCCCCCAGGATTATGGATGGGATCATTCCACCAGAATTATGGACGGGATAATTTCCCCAGGATTATGGATGGGATCATTCCCTCAGGATTATGGATGGGATAATTCCCCCAGGATTATGGATAGGATAATTCCCCTAGGATTATGGACAGGATCATTCCCCCAGGATTATGGACAGGATAATTCCCCCAGGATTATGGATAGGATCATTCCCCCAGGATTACGGACAGGATCATTCCCCCAGGATTATGGATATGATCATTCCCCCAGGATTATGGATTGGATCATTCCCCCAGGATTATGGATAGGATCATTCCCCCAGGATTATGGATGGGATCATTCCCCCAGGATTATGCATAGGATCATTCCCCCAGGATTATGGATGGGATCATTCCCCCAGGATTATGGATGGGATCATTCACCCAGGATTATGGATGGGACCATTTCCCCAGGATTATGGATGGGATCATTACCCCAGGATTATGGATGGGATCATTCCCCCAGGATTATGGATGGGATCATTCCCCCAGGATTATGGATGGGATCATTCCACCAGAATTATGGACGGGATAATTTCCCCAGGATTATGGATGGGATCATTCCCTCAGGATTATGGATGGGATAATTCCCCCAGGATTATGGATATGATAATTCCCCCAGGATTATGGATGGGATCATTCCCCCAGGATTACGGACAGGATCATTCCCCCAGGATTATGGATGGGATAATTTCCCCAGGATTATGGATGGGATCATTCCCCCAGGATTATGGATAGGATCATTCCCCAAGAATTTGGGTGTTTTATTATGACTTGTAATATCCCATCCCAAGGTGAGTGATGCTATACAAGACATATTTACAGAGAGAGAATTAGGGTCCAACCTTCCCCACCATGCCACTGGGGCTATTTTTTTTTTTTTTACCCCCCCTAAAGCTCCCCGGGGCATATTGTAGGTACACAGACAAGTATTAAACTCATTCCGTTCAGCGGTTTCGGGGTGCATATAAGTCAATCAGCCTTGGTGGTGTAATGGTTGGACCATCCACTCCGAGTCTGGGAGGACGGCAGTTCAAACTCCAGCCGAGTCATAACAAAAACCTAAAAACGTGCAAAAACAGCATGTGGTATGTGCTGCTTCTTTGCTTGCCGGTCAGCATTTAAAGGGTTTAAAGCACGAACAATCCCCAAAAGTTGACATCCGTGGGGAGGAGACGATTCCCGCAGAGATTGATGAGAAAAGTAGCGCCATTGCTGTGACGTCGCTGGTACCCAGAGTACCACAGGAAATGATGGCACTTCCATCAAGCTCAGTGGCTGTGTTTGTCTCGTCTAACAGTCTTGTGTTGTCGCGTTGTGTCGTTGTGTGTGTGTGTGTGTGTGTGTGTGTGTGTGTGTGTGTGTGTGTGTGTGGTTGAGGGGAGGGGGGATGGGTGGGGGAAGAGGGGGTGCGAGGGAGGAGGGTGGGTAGCTCCACGATGAGCCCTATATCATGTACAGAAAATACCCTACAAACACAGATCTGCACTCACAAACACGAGTACAGACAGACACACAGGTATAATTTACACATTAAACATAGTATGTCTTTCATTTACATTATTTTGCACCATCAAGCCAGGTTATTTTATTTATTTATATCTATCTTCATGCTTATTTATTTGTATAATTAATTGCTTTCATCATCATTTCTTTTAGTCAGGCAGCGTAGCAGCATATTTATCGAAAATGGGGAACGGCTTGACAAAAGCGCCATTTTTATTTTGGTGGTCCATTAGACCATATACAATAGATTTAGGACCGGAGGCAAGAAATATACAGTGTTCTTCACCTTTTTATTGGACAAAAACCAAGGACAAAAACCAATGATGTATATATTTTCAACAAGGAGGCTAACATGTATTTCATTACATGCAGTGTTATTTGTAAAACTTATGCATGCCTGCATAATAAATCTTACGCTTCCATGTAATAATAATTAGTAATATAATACCGAGTGTTTGTACAAATGTGTTATACTTGTGACTCGCGCACCTCTCATATATCTAACATGTACGCAACTACAAGGATGTAATGACAATATAGCTTTAGAACAGACATGTTGTTCAAGGTAATTTGTCCAGCAATTTATGTATTTACGATTTTAGTCTAACTCCAATAGCTGATGATTTATTTGCATAAATGTATTGCTCGATATTATGCTGTGCGAGTCGTATTTGCGCAAAAGTCAAACACTGTATATGTCTTGCCTCCGGTCCTAATTCTAGTGCATATGGTCCAATGAACCACTAAAATAAAAATGGTACTTTTGTAAACTCGTTCCCCCAAAATTGCTAAGCTGCCTAACTATTTCCCTGGGTTCCTTTGCTGAAAGCAGGCAATTTTCCGCAGATGAAATGGTGATCAGCTCCAAGAATGTTGCTCCTTCTTTAAGTGGAAATGCTCTGATAAATCCGACATATTTTGATTCTGGTGAAAGATAAAGGCCTATGCCTGGAATTGTGCCCTCATTATTGTCTTCATTGTCACCAACACTGTCAAGTTCCACTGCCCTGCCGATCACCAATCTTTGAGCAAATTTAGCTGAAGTCCAATTGTGTCGACAATTGGAAATGTATTGCTTTGCAACAATCTTTCTTACTTCCTCATCTCCCAGCCCGTTGGAGGTCTGGAGTGATTTGAGGTGCACATAATGAGGCATTGCGGATGTATTGCGGATGAGCCAAACGCCCACGCGAGGAGGCGACAGGGTGTTTATCGGATCTCATCCTACCGCAGCCGTCTCGGTTAAGGTTCCACTGCCAATCCTGAAGCTATCGAACCCAGTGAAAGTTGGGCCCTACCAATTCCTGAAAGGCTGCACCAGCCTATCGCCCATTTCGAAGAGTTGGCTCATGGCCACCCTGTGCAATGACGTGCAGCTGGTGCAATTAGTTTTTTTTTTTTTGGCATTTTCTGGGCGGAAGGGATGCACTACAGGATATGGTTGAATTCACCTAACAGGTGGCCATTTTGCTGGGTACGCTACAATGACAGCAAGGGTCAATGAAACCCAAAAACCCTGGGCACTGCTTTATCTGTGTTATTATCCACATGAGTGATATAACTTGGCATTAAATTAACGTGCTAGAATGCTAATGTGTTGGACCTGCTGGCAATGGCACTTCACATAATGATTTAAACAGTTATGTATCGAATTGCAATTTCGAGGGAGAAAGATGTAAAGTGAAGAAACGGCCCATTTTTGATTTTTGCTTGTTTCTGTGCATTGATATCATCATTGTGATGTTTTGTGAGAGTAGTCTGAATAGTAGTTGAAGCTTTTGCAGGTATTCGCAGGAAGGCTCTTTAGTTGTGATATATGGCCTCCTGGCAAGACCCCACGACACCGAAGTGGGGTTACGGGTTGTGGTCTCGTGTTAAGAACTGATCTCGTAATAATGAACAGTGAGGGGTATAACATGCTCTTGAGGAACTATTTCATTGAGAACACTGATCTTAAATCACTTTTGCACGAGATTAAAAGGCTTTGCAAAATAGCACGACTTCTCAGCTCCACTAAGGTAGTGTCTACTACTATACCTTACCATACCATATCTCACATTTGTACACCTGGAAAATTCTGTCTCCCTGTACTCGCACATCTTCAACCTTTCATCACCAGCCCACATAGTAAGCACTGCGTATAAAGACATGCAAATTGACAAGAGATGTTCGAATACATTTTCAGCCAGGTATCTTCAGACAGGTGCTGAGTACTATGTTAACGAAATAATCATCATTCATGTACAGAGCAATAGCTTCTGCTACAGCAGTTCCTCGGCTTGGTTTACAATCATGGATGTGTCACCCTTCCGACACAGGATACTCCACTGAGTGAATGAGAATTTGTAATTTGTTCAGGATTCCGGAGACACCAGACATGGGACAGCACACCCATCTATGCCTCGCCATGCCTGTGAAACATCAGGATGGGAGTCTATAGCGAGGTCGGCATTCAAACCCAGAAAGCTCAGAGATGAGGAGTGTGCGTACCTCTCGGCTATCTCCTGCCACCCGACTTCTCAACTTGTATATCATACGATAAAAGCATATTCACTCAAATATACATATATGATGGAAAAAATGAAGAAAGACAAAAGTTTCACATCCACAAATATTTCTGAATGGGAAAAACGAAAACACAACATTAATCCAATTGAGGTTTTCTTTTTGGAAATGATATTGTGTGTTTGAAAACAATCGAATGTGTCCTATGGACAATTGATGGCATCACCATATGTTCTTTCAAACCATCCTTTCCCTCTGGTATTTGTAACCGGTCCTTTTGGAAAGAAGCCCCCCTGTAGTGCACCAACAATATGGTACCTCATCACCTACCGACAGTTTCTTATTCTGAAGACAATAATTATTGCATTTTCGATAATTACAAGGGAATGTCCCATGAACCGTCCATATGCATTTTGCACTCTCATTACTGTGGTTAAACTTCTCTCTCTCACAGACATTATCACTTCACAAGCCATAGTAATAGAGGCTTTACCTAAAATAAAAGGCCTCGTGTGTCCTCCAAATTATGTCTGTCGGTTTGAAGGACGAATGTTCCAACTTCACATTTATCAAAACTAGTGAGGTACCCGTGCTACGCATGGGTGGGAGGCCAGCAGCAAACAGGCAATGCAGATACGGCGAATGCTAAAGCATGAAACCAATAAATTCCACATTCCTGTAGCACCTTCAGTCGCACGTCAGACATGGACAGCAAGTTAGTGAAGGACTTCCATGAAAAACGTACCCGTTCGCAAACAAACGGGTACGTTCACTAATAGAAACATCGATCATGGGACCGTGGCGAATCTGCATATGGCGATCTGCGAAGTTCACGTTCAGAAAGTAGAAACCATCACGACATGTCGTCATTTACTTGAACTCGATATCTATTTTTTTCATTCCAAACAACATAACTCCAATCACAAATTAATCACAAAATAAACTTTTAACAACATTGTTAATGTTTCCTTCATTGTAAAAACTACCAAGTCAACAGTTAAAAGGATTTTGAGCCGATAGGTGTTACGGCCTTGGCAATATCGATGGAGACAGTGATCTGTTAGCGTATACACTGCCCAAATAGCTATGTGGAATTCTCTCATGTGGAGATTAAACTCACGTCATTTGAACTTTGGTCGAGGTCATTATTTACTTTTAATGATGTTTATATATCATTAACCCTGGTGTTGGGCTAGCGGCTAGGGTGCCGGCTTAGGATACCTAGGATCCTGGGTTCGAATCCTGGTTGATCGCTGAATTAACGCCAGGGGGGTTGACTCAGCCTGTCATCCCTCTGAGGTCGGCAAATTGAGTACCAGTTCACTGGTAATACCCTGTTTGTCGTTAAAGGCGGCAAAAAGGGTTGGCGTCAGGAAGGGCATCTGGCTGTAAAACATTGCTTCAAAAAGGGGACCCAAAAAACAACAACAACCACGGTTCCCGAAAAAGGCCAACCCCCGCCTTGCGGGGAAAAATGGCCTCTAAAGGTGTTTAAAAAATTTTTTTTTATGATGTTTATATATGAATCAAAAAGAAGATAATTGGTTTTGGGTTGTCCTTTCCACATATCTTGTGGGATTGTGAGTTGGAGAGACGACCGTGATGGCGGGGAGGGGGTTGGCATTTTCTCAAGCAGGGATTCAACCCAGTTCCTTATAAAAGGTATTTGTCCGAGGTCACCGAGTCCGAGCCTGGTGTTGGGCTAGTGGCTAGGGTGCCAGCTTAGGATCCTAGGATCCTGGGTTTGAATCCCGATCGATCGCTGAATTAACACCAGGGGGGTTGACTCAGCCTGTCATCCTTCCGAGGTCGGCTAATTGAGTACCAGTTTACTGGTAATTCCCTGCTTGTCGTAAAAGGCGACAAAAAGGGTTGGCGGCAGGAAGGGCATCCGGCCGTAAAACATTGCTTCAAAAAGGGGACCAAAAAACAACAACAACCACGGTCCCCGAAAAAGGCCAACCCCCGCTTTGCGGGGAAAAATGGCCTCTAAAGGTGTTTTTTTTTTTCACCGAGTCCACTCGGTGCAGCCATGCAGAGATCGGTGCAGCTGTGCCGCGATCGGTGCAGCTGTGCCGCGATCGGTGCAGCCGGTTTGTGCGGCACCTGGGAAAATAACGTTATGCGGGAGTCCAAACCTGAAAATGCTGGTGGCCAAAGCTGAAATTGGAAAAACAATATATATCCTATTTTACTCCAGAAGATCCCAGGATTACCCACCCAAAATATCGTTGCGATCGGTTCAGCCGTTTTTGCGGTACCTTCGAATGGACGGACAGACAGACAGAAGGACGGACGGACATTTGGTGAATTATAGTAAGAAAAACGTTTCAAGTTCAACAGACTCCAGCATAACGTGCAGAACCTGGCCATCCTTTGTTCCCATCTAAAAGCTTGTAACTATTGTCACTAAGTTCTTGGAACACGATGGCGTGCCACCCCTTGCGGTTTAAATAACCGGAATGTACTTCAGGTGGCACCGATAATTGCAATGCAAGTCCATGTCTGGCGGCGCCCACACACCGCGGCACTCCCAATCTCAACTTGTACCCATCAACCACTGCTTTAATCTGCTCACCCTTACCATCCTTCGTAAAGATAGGGCTACCCAAAGAGCAACTGGGGTGTTCATGGGTACGCGAGTTTTAACATGCGCCCTAAGATAGTTCCAAAATAATTGATCGTGTCTTTCGAAATCAGCAAATTATTTTTGGAACATCTACAGCTCCCGACGAACGAACAAACGACGAGACGTCAAAACAAAGTTGAACCAATTTGCATGTAATGTTGTTCAGTCTACAGTGTAAAGCTTTCCTTTCAAGTTGAGACAACAATGAGACGATCCTCAGCATTCATCTTCTATTCTCTTGATGATTTTGTGTCATTCACCAATGATAACATACATTTATATGGCACATGCATATGGCAGTCTCAACCATAAATTGACAGGGAAGATTACACTCTATTTCTGGACACCATTTCACAAACTGGCAATCATGTGACTTCAGCTTTTGTCATTGATCATCCACATCAATGTCTCATAATGTTTATGAAGCAGTCTTTTGGCAAACGTTATGCTGGATGGTTTGCCATTGCCTTCCCAGCCGTCAGTCATGGCGGGAATTTGTAATTTTTTCCAGAGTGATGGCGAAGGCTCAGCTACTCTTCATGAAAGACACTGAGGGGTCTTTAACGTCCACCGACCATTCTTTGCAGGTGACTGTTTATTACTGAGTGGAGATTTGAATCCAGGCAAAACAGCTCAATGGAGGGTGTCCATATCCCTAAGCTATCCTGACAGGCCTTTACGTTTGATCTTGATTAGTTATTACGAATTCTTTGAGTACACAACTGGAGGAAGCTTTCACTTATTTTAATATTTTATTATTTTAATATAAAAAATTTCAAGTTTTAACAAAATTGAACGTGCTTTATTTAACTCTCAAACTTCTCAGGTAGCATCAGATTCACGAGTATTCATTAAGTTTTTTAATAGTCTGAAAGGGGATTTTCAAAAAGGGAGTTGTGAAGAACAAAAAGACTATTTTAGGCCTATAGAATAGGCCTATATTCAAGTATCCTGCGTCGGAGTGGCTCACGACCGCCCAGGATTGTGCCCAATAGCCTAGGAAACTGCTTCGATAGCCCCTTGCATCTGAAGATGCAAAAAGGAGTGGTCTTCTTCACAATAGTCCTATTGGTATACCCCTTGTGGAACCTGAAGTCGAAGACGAGGGATCGGTAGTTGCTCTACAGGAGCCATCTGCCACCAATTGCCGGTGGACATGTCAGACCTTGCAAACCTTCGGTCGGGTAAATGCATACCCAATGGGGCATGATGTGGCATTGCGGCTTTGCACGCATTCATTATATATCTGAGGATTTGATTTTGGGCAGGAAATTAATTACTGGCACCGTGCAGAAACTGTTGTCCACACAAAAGATGTACTCGGATTCAGTGGCAGACATTTTACCATGACATATATGAGTGTCTGCAGAAAATACACCGGAAGCTATGTGCCGTTCTGTTTTTTGATAAATGGACAAGACTTCAGGCAGGGTAAAAGAGGGACAACCATAATAGCGATTCGGAGGAAAATCTCATGGCGTTTCGGTGGTGAGTGGTCACTGGTCATCTTGTGAAAGGACAATATTTCATTTATGTTTGTGGCACAAGATAATGGAATATGGACCATTGGATGTTTGTAATTTAAAATGTTTAGTTCACTTTCACAATGGTTCATCTTGTCTTTTAGAAGTTACATACAATTATGCATTACTTCTTTAACAATGGACAAATTGATGGTATCTGGGATTTTTAGGAAATTTAAAGGGAAAGTTCTGGTGTCTTGCGTAATGCCGGCCTACCTTTATGGTCTGGAGATGCTGACACTGACAGAGAAACAACAGAGGTTGCATGTCTGTGAGAACAACTGGGTCAGGAGGATTGTGCGGGCGTGAAGAGGGTGGATTGAAGAAGGATGAGGGAGGACATTGATGTGCAAGTTTTCTTGATGGGGAGATTCATGAAAAGCCAGCTGAAATCAGCTGGACACTTGGTGAGGATGGAGGAAGAGAGAATGGCATAGAGAGCAGATATGTTGAGGGAGAGAGGGAGGAGGAAAAGAAGTAGATCACGATTGAGATGGGAAGATCAGGTGACGAGGGATATTAATAAGGTGGGGGTGGTTGGAAAGAGGAGAGTTGACTGAGGACAGGAGGAATTGGAGGAATATCGTACCTGTAGTGGAGTGGAGGAAGCTTGGTACCAATGGACCTCACCCATTATAAAGGGATGAAAAAGAGAAGAATAAGATCCAAACATTATCGGATATTTGCTCAGATGGCATGACCATACATGCCAAGCCTGATGTTGGCTTAGTGGCTAAGGTGGCTGGCTTAAGATCTTCGGGTCTTGAGCTTGAGCCCCTGTTGAGCCATTGAAATAACACCAGGTGGGTTGACTCAGCCTGTCATCCTTTTCAGCCTGACAAAATGAATACCAGCTTCCTTCTAACAGGGCACCTCATCAGCGAAACAGTAGCACTTTCAGAAATGATGCAAACAGCAGCCATAGTCTGTATACTTAACAAGACCATACATGCCAACCTAATCTTCCAGCCTGCAGTAAAACCATAACGATATGTGGGCTTGTGAAGAGCAATATTAAGTTTCATTATTCCCAGTAGGGGATCTACACAAATAAGAATGATCCCAATCAGATGGCAGAGTCCTTCAGCGTTACTATCCGAGGGTCATTATTGCCCCACATTCACAAACTCCGTAAACTCCAGGTATTGTTGTCTCGTACATTTGTTGTTCTCGTTCACCAGATCTGTCCGGGTATTGTTGTCTCGATTCCCATGTCTCGTCTCTTATAAGAATCCATTTTAACTATAAGAAATGTTTTCTCTCCTTTTGCCTTCCACGCATTTCACCATATATATGTACGAGTATGAATATATATATATATATATATATATATATATATATATATATATATACACACATATATATATATACACACATATATATATGTATGTATGTATGGTTCGGCCTTTATTGGGGGATCCCTTGGGAACATAATATTAACAACACAGTAATTTAAAAATATTCGATCATTTGCGGGGGTCTTGTACCCCCAGCTTGTCTGGTCTGTGTTAACGAAAACATTGTGTGTGTGTGTGTGTGTGTGTGTGTGTGTGTGTGTATGTATGTATGCATAAATATATATATATATATATATATATATATACATAATTATATATATATATATAAATGTATATGTACATATACATATACATATGCATATATTGTCCTGTGGACGACTCTATTAAGACAGAGTGTCCACGGATGGCAATCGAGCTTAATGAGGTGTTATCCAATTCAATGGCGGATCATACGGGCAATTGGGGGAGAATGCCGACTTACCTTCATGCGCGCAGGCATCTTCATCTTGTAAATTAATAAATCAAACCAAAAACGCAGTTGCTGTACAAAAATATGCAGCTTTATTGCCGGACATCGAGAACAAAGAAACGCGCCGGTAAATAACTAAACCCCTGAGTAAGCGCTCTTACACACGGACTTCGAACGACACAACAAATGGGAGAATGAATAAAATAAAACGTTGTGTTTGTGTGTGCGAGCTTATCTCAGTCTGGATGTCAGGTCGGTCAGGCTCTGTCCGACGCGGCTCCAGTCGGTGTGAACCGCTAGGTCGTTGGCGCGAACAGGCCTCGCTGCACAGTCCGTCCCACGCCACACAGCACAGCACTCACACGCAGGCACCAGGCGAGGATGATTGTCGGCACCCCACCATCTTTCCAACGTCCACCAAGCGAAACTCCAAACGGGAACGAAAAGCGAAAAGGGAAGAGGTCCAAACAGGAGAGAAAGGGAGAGAGGTCTGGGCAGGATGAATCCAAGAACGAGGAGAAGGAAAAATGTCCCAGTGAGCGGTTTTACTGCCCGTCCCGTGACGTCAGCTCTTTTCCCCTCAAACCATTGCGTCGTTTCCTTGCGGCCTTTTGCACCTTCCTCACGTCCCACCGCTTCTCCTCCAATGAGCGCGTCGCTTATTAGTGCTGTTTCGTGCCCTCCGCACTGATTGGCCGAGCGTCTCGCGCCTTTTGTGTTACGTCATCGTGTAGCACGTCATTGTCGGTGGCCAATCAGTGTGGCACGTCCTTCATCCTCCCTACTCCAATCAGCAACCCACTTTCAACTCGCCCCTCCCCTCTGTCAATCACGAGTTCTCCTGGACGTGGCTGTCGGCCTGCCTGTTCGATATTTGCTCATCATGCCGGCGTTGTGCGTGTCCGCTTCCGCACAACTTCCGCACTTCCGCACAGCCGCCCGGCTGCCCCAGAGGGGTGCGTCTGTTCGTCAGCAAGTCATTGTGGCGGCGGGGGAATTGAATTAATGTGGTGCTCTATTGGGCCTAGCTAATGTATGTGATGTGTTGCCATAAGGGACATCAGAATGATCACAGAGGGGACGACACCGGGGAATTAGCATAAACCCTAGAACTACTTAACATGCCCTATTCCTCGTAATGGGGACGAAGATACACCTTAATCCGACAAACAGGGCTAGACAGGTCCCTGACTTACGTACATCGAGATGATTCTTCTTCTTCACGACATCGGAGCACCTACCTATGCAGATCTACCTAAATCTATATATCCCACTACCCCACCAACATAACAATATGTATGTACTGTATATATATTGTAACGAATTTGAGAAGTGTAACGAATTTGAGAAGTGTAACGAATTTGAGAAAATGTAAAGAATGTGAGAATTATGGTTTTGTTGTGTGTAAATGGCACCCTCCGTAATGTAAAAAAAGGTCGAAGCTCGTCCTCTTAGTTCATTCCATAAACCTACACACAGGACACCATATATCCTTTTAAATAGTTAGTCCCTTATTCTATGTAGGTTAAGGATGTGTGTTCCCAATAGTTTGACTCTTCATTGCACCGAATTAAATAAGAGTAGGCCCCTCCGATGCCCCATGGCAGCTTCTAAGTGCCAGGTTTGCCAGGTTTGCTGCAATTGACTCTTTAGCCACTTTGCTGCATTTTCATCTCCCGTCCACTTTGCTGCAATTGACACCTTTATCCACTTTGCTGCATTTCATCCCCTGTCCACTGTTTGCTGCATTTGACTCCATTACGCACGAGGTAACCAACGGAGAAGAAAGGCGTGTCTCCACCTCATCATCGGGGGGAGGAGTCAGCCAAGCGCGAGGAACAAGGCGTGGCTTTGCCAACGCGTCATCAAGAGGGGCGGGATCGGTAGCCCTCGTGACCAATGAAGGCCGAGGCGAGCTGACCGAGGGGCATTTACAACGCACGCGGGTAAGAAACCAAAAAGCACGTTATAAAAGGACACGCGTGGGTTTCTATAGGGCTTTTGGAGAAGATTGAGGTCCTGGAGAAGTCACAGAGTCCTGAGAAAAGATTGAGAGGTCCGGAGAAGATTGAGAGAGAGGTGCGGCAGATGCGCGATCCAGCTAAAGCAGCAAAAGAGAACGAGACGTGAGGGGGTGCTGATACTGCAGCAATACGCCGAGACCCTCTAGGCCAGGGGTTCCCTAACTGGGGTGCATGAACCCCCAGGGGGTGCGTGAGTCATAAAATATTAAACAGTAGATCTTGTAGATCATCTCTTGTTTTTTTTCATTACAATATTACACTATGAACTTGATCTTTTACGAAGCACTGTTATGCGTATGATAGTATAATAATAACTCAGATCGTGTCTCGAAAAGTTGGGGGTTCGTGGACACCTCTGACATCCACAGGGGGTTCGTGGGGGGATAAAGTTAGGGAAACACTGCTCTAGGCCCTATTGCCGGTTGTGGAGACGCGGAGCTGCCAGCTGCTGTTTGCTTCGAGCACGGAACGTGGACCTCGACGGTGTGGAATTGCCCGGACCTTCCTGCCCTGCCATCGGCTTGGACCTTCTCCTCCCTCCAGTGATTCCTGCAATCATTTCCCCGTGTAAGTGTGATTGTTCGTCCGTCTTTCATGTTGTATTGGGGTATTAATTAAGACTGCCATATATAAGCTAATCATTGCACTATGTCTCCTGCTCCTTCCATTGCTTTATAAATCATCTTTCTTTTCCTTTCTGCTTAGTGTGTATAAATAGTAATAAATCTTGTTATTCCCGACGTTGTCTTTACTTCTTCATGCTCTTTCGGTCGCTTTAGAGGTTTCCATATTGAGTGCACGTGGCGCGATTTGGCCAACGTTCAGGATCGGGTTTAGTGAAGGCTAATGACTCGAACTTCGGGTTGCTAAAAACTGTTCGGCAACTAACTAGACCATCCAAACCGGGGTTCGAGCGGTACTTGTCTCCCTAGTCTGCGGAGGGATGGATAAAGGTATTCGGGATAAACCCTGGACCCATAACCCTGATCCGTTCCATCCCGCGGGAGAGCGTTACAAGTGCCAGGAGCGGAGACGGTCAGCTTAACAAGACAAGGGACTAAACACCCCTTGCTATGAGGGAAGAGCCGTACTCCGTATCCGTAACAATATGTATATGTATATGTATATGCACAGTCACGTGAAAAAGTAAGTACACCCCATGTAAAGTTTTGACTTTTTCAAGATATTTCAACATACAGCTATTTGATCTTCATTTCAACAATATTGATAGACAAAGGTGATATAATATAACAAATATCATGAAACATTTACATTTTGTAGTCCATTGTATGATTTAAATAAACATAAATGCAAATTTCGCATGTGGAAAATGTAAGTACACCCCTACATTTATCACTACTTCAAATACCTATAATTAGAATCAGGTGCACCAGCTCAGGTGTAAATGATTAGAACATCGTTAGAGAGGATCTTGGAGGAACCTGTCTTAGATTAAGCCTCAGACCTTTAGTTTGGTTTGCTCTTTGTTGTTGAAGTGTGCGGCGTCACCATACCTAGATCAAAAGAGCTCTCTGAGGCCTTCAGAAAGAAGGTTATCGATGCCTACGAGTCTGGGAAGGGATTTAAAAAGATCTCCAAACAATTTGAAATCAATCATTCGACTGTCCGGAAGACCATCTACAAGTGGAGAAGATTCCAAACAACTGCCAACTTGTTCAGGCCAGGCCGTCCCAGCAAGTTCAGCCCGAGAGCAGACTGCAAGATGCTGAAAGAAGTCTCTGAGAACCCCAGAATGTCATCACGGGACCTACAGGTAGCTCTTGCCACTGTTGATGTCAAAGTGCACGAGTCTACCATTAGAAAGAGGCTGCACAAATTTGATATACATGGGAGGTATGCCAGGAGGAAACCTTTGCTGTCCAGAAAGAACATCAGGGCAAGACTAAAGTTTGCCAATGAACACCTAGGCAAAGACCAGCACTTCTGGAACAATGTGCTCTGGACAGATGAGTCAAAGGTAGAGCTATTTGGCCACAGTACCAGAAGACATGTTTGGCGAAAACCAAAGACAGCATTTGACCACAAGAACCTGATACCAACTGTAAAGCATGGTGGTGGAAATATTATGGTTTGGGGCAGCTTTGCTGCATCAGGGCCTGGGCAGCTCACCATCATAGAATCCACTATGAATTCTTCATTGTACCAGAGGGTGCTTGAGGATAATGTGAGGCCATCTGTTGGAAAGTTGAAACTCAACTGAAGGTGGACCTTGCAACATGACAATGACACTAAACATGCCAGTAAATCCACCAAGGAATGGCTGAAAAGAAAGAAATGGAGGGTTCTGGAATGGCCAAGTCAAAGCCCGGTTCTAAATCCCATCGAGATGTTGTGGGGGGATTTGAAACGAGCTGTGCATGCAAGAAACCCCTCAAACATCGCACAGCTGAAAGAATTCTGCATGGAGGAGTGGGCAAAAATTTCTTCCAGTCGATGTCAGAGACTGGTAGACAGTTATAAGAAACGCCTACTTTAGGTTGTTTCTGCCAAAAGGGGCAATACCACCTATTAGAGCCAAGGGTGTACTTGCTTTTTCCACATGCGAAATTTGCATTTATGTTTATTTAAATTATACAATGGACTACAAAATGTAAAAAAACAAACAAATAAAAACCTTTAGAGGCCATTTTTCCCCGCAAAGCGGGGGTTGGCCTTTTTCGGGCACCGTGGTTGTTGTTGTTTTTGTTCGTCCCCTTTTTGAAGCAATGTTTTACGGCTGGATGCCCTTCCTGCCGCCAACCCTTTTTGTCGCCTTTTACGACAAACAGGGAATTACCAGTGAACTGGTACTCAATTAGCCGACCTCGGAAGGATGACAGGCTGAGTCAACCCCCCCTGGCGTTAATTCAGCGATCGACCGGGATTCGAACCCAGGATCAAGCTGGCACCCTAGTCACTAGCCCAAAACCAGGCAACACCAGGCCAGGACTACAAAATGTAAATGTTTCATGATATTTATTGTATTATATCACCTTTATCTGTCAATATTGTTGAAATGAAGATCAAATAGCTGTATGTTGAAATATGTTGAAAAAGTCAAAACTTTACATGGGGTGTACTTACTTTTTCACGTGACTGTATATGTCCACATACTACTTTTACAGTATATAATCTCCAGAAAGCTGAAGTTTAATGAGACAGGACCAACATCTCTTGTCATGGCAGATTTTGATGGCTATGGGAAAGCTCTCCAGAATCAGTACAATATTCAGTAGCTCGGATGAAACATCTCCTGAAACCCTCTTTGCAGTGTGACAGAATTATATTGATTTGTTTTTGAACTTCTTTGTTAAAAAAATGTATATATATATATTTTATTGTTTTTCAACGTTTTTTTTTTTTTCACTGAATGTGTGAGGTATGTATACGCAGTGATAAAGTGAAGTTTAATTTGAAGAGAATTCATATCTGCTTGCATACACGTTCTAGTCTTACCAACACACACTTTCTTTTGACAGTAAATTTAACTTGTTTTGGAATTTCAAAAGATCTTTGCAATATATGTGTTGTTGCATAAAAAACTATATTGCATGCAATATATTTTTAAATGTTTACTGAGCTTCCTGGTTAGTTTAAAACTTGGTTGAAAGTGGTACAGATGGCTCATCTATTGTAAAAATATGAAATTAGCAGAAAGTGAATATTTTTAAAGATGCGTTTCAAACACCTGGGCAGTATGTGTAACTGCAAAACTGGGGAGACACTATTGATTTGGTCGATCCTTTTTAAAATCCTCCTAATGATGATATTGCACATTTTAAATGTGGATAAATAATACTTTTGCTGAAACACCTTTCACTCATAATCTCAAATTGAATTTTTTAGCACATGCCCTCGTGCCTTGAATTATTCTTGAAACTGTCAGCAGAGCTGCAAAGATACTGTCCATGTGCGTCAGACAGGGGTACTCACAGAAGTGCAATGCAAAAAGCTATTTGGTTTATCCTACTGGATATCACCAAGGTCATAAATTGCTTTCATATTGGACCCTGTATGTGAGAGAGTGGGCTCGAGCCGTGTGATTGTGGGTGAAGATATGCTAATTCTGCTTCCTTTTATTGCATGCTCACTGTGAGAGAGCCCCCGCTTTACTGGCCGCACCATTAATCGAATACGAAGCTGCTCATTTTCCCATGGACAACATCGCCAGTGAATATTATACCACGTGACCCTGGAATGAGCAGTCACATGCTCGAAAACCAAACAAACTCGATGCCTGAGAATAAAACGACTGTGGGAGGGTTTTTTGAAAGCTGCCGCTCTGCTCTTCACTTCTGAATTTTATCCACAAACTTGTTCTTGCAGGAAATGAAAAGTCCAAGCTTCACTGCCTGAGAATTCGTGGTTCCATGTGACATGCCTCTCCTAAGTGGATGTTTAAAGTTAGTTGTGATTTATTTTGTTGCTTATGACTGTGAGCACAGTTATGCAACTTGTTTAGTCATCAATTATAATTAATAAGTCATGACTTCGTTGACTGGTGAACTTGAGGTAAGGACAATAAATACTATCCCAGATGCTGCAGTTTCAAATTCAATTGAATGGAGCAATATTATATAAATTTGGATTCTAAGTTTAGAAGGAAAGCATCTGACAAAGTAAACCATCCGCTTTACGAAAAGCAAGACGAAAACAGCTAAAAAATTTTTTTAGGTGACTGCCATCAAAAGCAATATGCTTCAGTGACCTAATATGCAAACAGGTCCTCTGGTCTACCATCGTACCAGTGCTCTACCATCTGAGGTATCTAGGCGACCCTGACCAAGCATGCAATTTTCCCACAAATATAAGTGCCACTCTCTTTCCGTCATTGCTTCTGGGGCACTCACCCACAGTCATAGGAGCATCAACGGCCTGATCACGAGAGCATCTTCCTCCATTGGGGGGGGGGGGGGGGGGGGGACAAACTCATGTCTGCTATTATTAACACCACTGGGGGTGTAGTGAAACAATAACTTTAATGAGCAGGATTATAAATAATTAAATTGATATATGTGGGAAAAATTACACACTTGGTCAGGGTCGCCCAGATAGCTCAGATGGAAGAACACTGGTACGGTTCACCTTTTTTTTTTTTTTACTTTAAAGGTAAATCCAACTGTGGGACAAACATCAAGGGAAGGAACGACCAGGATAATAAAGAGAAAGATGAATGGCAGGAGGAGGAGAGGAAACACTGAAACTAACAAGTAAGAAGATAGTTGGGTTAACAAAGATATTTGTCTTAAAGATATTTCTCAAATTATATTTTAAAAAATTAATAAACTGCCTAATTTTGACCAATCTTCATTCAACATGTTGTTTGCCTCTATTGAACTGTTCCTCTAGTCTAGTAGCAAACATGTCGTTATCTATGGTATAGAGCTAACCTGAGATACTGACTTAACCTTTGTAGCTGTTTTTTGTCCCACAGCAACTTTAGCTGCCAGCACAACTGAATTAATGTCAACTGGACTATTGTAGCTTAAGTTGACTTGTGGTGAACTGTATTACGAGTCATAGTTTATGAAGAGACAGCAAGTTTAAATAAATACAAATAATCAAGTTCCCAATTATGACTTGTGTGTTAGAACTGCAAGAGTCTTTCATTTCACCCAGTCAAACTTATTTTCAACTTGGTGGGCACTTCAATCAAGGGGCAAGCAAAAGCTTCAATTGTTCTGGTCATCTTTTAAAAGTTGCTTCTGCAACAAGAACTCCAGCAATCAAGCAGCCATCAGTTCTCTCGCTCAATGAACAGTGAAACTTTTCTTTTGCTCCAGACATTGACAGCTTGTCAAATTGCTTCCACAATGGCCTGCTCTCCCTCTTGCATTTGGCTATCCATCTATCTCTACCTTTCTGCTAGTCTTTGAGTCCTTGGTACGCAGAGACTCTTTCGGGTGTCACTTGCTTTCAAACAAATTTCCATCTCAACCTGGAAAACCAATAAATTTTAAAGCTTGCTTTATAGATTGCAAAAATAAACTATGCATTTATCTGTTAATAAGCAGTGTTGGGGAATAACTCAATAATAGTTGTGGAGTAAGCTGCCTTGTCTCATATTTTTGTGGTAATTAATTAAAGCTATTTAACGGTAGCTTTTTACAGTAGTGAGCTACTTTTCTCAGCCAAATGTGGTGACCACGGCAAGCTAAGCTTCATTTATTTGGCCTCAGCAACAGATTCACACAAAAGAAACGGTTTCAATATTTTTTAAACTCCATTGTTGTTTTTTTCCTCCACGAGCCCAGGGCAAAGTCCACGAGCCATGAGCAGAGATTTCCAGAGATACCATAAGAGGTGAGTTTGGTGAGCAGGGCAGGGTGCCAGACCGAATTGAACGCACAAGATATATCAAGGGAGACAGCTCTGATTTCCTGTTTGGCGTTGAGGACTTCCATCCATTGTTGAGACAGCAGAAGCAGCATGTCCAGAGTAGAATGATCTGGTCTGAACCCAAATTCCTGATCTGGGATCAAGCCATTGGAGAAGAGGAAGGACTTAAAGTGGGAAGCGATGATGGATTCCATGATCTTGCTGATGATTGGTAGCAGGCTGTCGTTGAAAGGATATGTTTTAGCACCTTTTTGTGTGACGTTTCTGGTGCACATTCCTCGTTTGCATCCTCAATCAATTGTGAAAGGACCACGATGTACATAGTTTCAGCCAAAGCAGGGTATCTAACATTTTGGTGTTCAATCTCTCTCTTGATATATCTCCCATCTCTATTCTTTAAACGGCTGCTCTTAACATGTTCTACTCACTTGATAAGAAGAAAATGTTTCCACTCAGACTCGGTATCTCTACAACTGGACCTGATGGCTTCAGCACTCAGATGTTTTGCTCTTCTTTAATATCACATCTCTGGTCATTATGTTCAACCAGCACTTTTCTACTGCCTGTCTATCGTTGGCATGAATTATAGGAAATTCCACTTGACATCTAAGGAAGAAGCCCAAACATATCATGTTGCTATCATGACTGTCAGTCTTTTCTATTATAAGCAGAGTAATGAAATCCATAATTGTAACTGACCTAATGCCATTCGTCTTTCCTAACCCTTTTGTTAATATCCACGAGCTTGGCTTTCATTGTAAACAATCATTTTTTGGCATGTCGTTCATATTTACACAGCAATGAAAGGAGACCATGAACCCAAAACAAGTAAATGATGTAGTTTCATTGAGCATCCATCATGAATTTGGCATAGTCTCAATTTTAAGATTTTCATAAATAAACGGTTTCAATATATTTTTAAAACTGCATTGTTCTTTTTTCCCTGCTGCACGTGTTACCTCCGTTACCCGTTTCTTGTAATCCGTAATCCGCTACCCAGAAGCATATTGATGATGCACTTTAGCTTCTTTCATTGGGTGGGCTTTGTAATTGTCCAGTTGGATTTCTGAAGAGAGGGCAGAAGAGAAGTTAAACATTACTTCACTCACTTTTGTTAATTCAATCAATGAAGTTTAATGTAAAGGTAGCTTCAAAAGTTGAAAGAACACAGGGAATTTGAAGGACGTGGGTTTGAAGTGGATTAATGGGGATAGAAAAGATAAATGTTTTGGATGGGGGAAGATAAGAGATGGTGGTGAACAGCTGTTTTAAAGACCTGCAGGGAGGAGTGAGATTGAAGAGAGTAAGGGAGTTTGTTCCAGAGGCGGGAGAAAAGAGGAATGAAAGAGCGAAGGTGAGCAGAGAATCTTGATTTTGGCAGTGTCAACAGAAGAATGTTGCTGGCAGATCTTGTGTGACCTGAAGGAATATTTGGGGGACAGAGCACAGACAGAGCAGGGTGTGCAAGGCCGGAGAGGAGTCGGTAGAAGACAGAAAGACCACCAACCTGCCTGTGGTGAGAGTGAAAGGCTCTCAGAATCAGCTTCATCGTGGGAGATACCAATGATTCTAAAAGCTTTGGTTTCTACAGCGTGAAGCCGAGCTCGGGATAAGGCAGGAGCACCAGCCCAAAGGGAGAGAGAAGTATTCCATCAAGCTGCAGATGAAAGCTTTGCAGGTGGTGAGCAGCTCGGCATTTCCAAGGAAGAACTTTGCACGATGGAGAATGCCCAGTCGGCGACCGACTTTGCAGTCCAGCTTGGAAATGTGGCTTTCCCAGGAAAGATCACGGCAGATAGTGAGACCCAAAAGCTTGAGTGACAGAACCTCTTTGAGAGGATTGTTGAGAAAGTAGATGGGACGGTTTTCCAGACAGTCTTTTCGGAGAGACAAAGTAAGAGTGTGAGTTTGTCATGTATGAAAGACATGTTCCACATGTTTTACCAACTTTTAATTTTATTTAGGTCTGTAGAGAGTGAAGAGGCTGCTGCCTGCCTATCTGAGGGATAAGCGATTGGACGGCAGAGGGTGGAGTCATCAGAAAAAAAGATGATGAGGATTTTCTATGGAGTCAGAGAGATCATTGATGAAGATTTTAAAAAAGCACAAGGCCCAGAACACTGCCTTGAGAAACTCCAGCCTGGAGAGTAAGAGGAGATGAGAGAATTCCATTTAGATCCACACGTTGACTACAACAGGAGAGGACGTCCACGAGCCATGATCATAGATTTCCAGAGATACCATAAGAGGAGAGTTTGGTGAGCAGGGTGGGGTGTCAGACCATATTGAACGCATGAGATATATCAAGTGAGACAGCTCTGATTTCCTGTTTGGCATTGAGGACTTCCATCCATTGTTGAGACAGCAGAAGCAGCATGTCCAGAGTAGAGTGATCTTGTCTGAACCCAAATTCCTGATCTGGGATCAAGCCATTGGAGAAGAGGAAGGATTTAAAGTGGGAAGCGATGATGGATTCCATGATCTTGCTGATGATTGGTAGCAGGCTGTCGTTGAAAGAATATGTTTCAGCACCTTTTTGTGTGAAGTTTCTGGTGCACATTCCTCGTTTGCATCCTCAATCAATCCCCGGCCCCGGGGCATCCTACCCCTGCTAATTTCGGTCCCCTTGTGTTTTATAACTCCCTCCTTCCCACGCCTCCTCCCCCCAAGCCCTCTCCCTCCCACACTTCTCCCTGCTCTCAAATGTTGTGTTTGTGTGCTTCCCCTTCTCTCCCCATCTTGTCTTCCGCTCCCTCTTTTTATATATTTTGTTTGTCTGGTTGATTTGATTGTGAAATAAATGTTAGCTCTTTCACGAGCCTCGATTCAGTATCCAAAAAAAACAAAAAAAAACAAAAAAATTGTGAAAGGACCACGATGTACATAGTTTCAGCCAAAGCAGGGTATCTAACATTTTGGTGTTCAATCTCTCTCTTGATATATCTCCCATCTCTATTCTTTAAATGGCTGCTCTTAACATGTTCTACTCACTTGATAAGATGAAAATGTTTCCATTCAGACTCGGTACCTCTACAACTGGACCCGATGGATTCAGCACTCAGATGCTTTGCGCTTCTTTAATATTTCATCTCTGGTCATTATGTTCAACCAGCTCTTTTCTCCAGCCTGTCTATCGTTAGCATGAATTATAGGAAATTAAACTTGACATCTAAGGAAGAAGCCCAAACATATAATGTTGCTATCATGACTGTCAGTCTTTTCTATTATAAGCAGAGTAATGGAATCCATAATTGTAACTGACCTAATGCCATTCGTCTTTCTTAACCCTTTTGTTAATATCCACGAGTTTGGCTTTCATTGTAAACAATCATTTTTTGGCATGTCGTTCATATTTACACAGCAGTGAAAGGAGACCATGAACCCAAAACAAGTAAATGATGTAATTTCATTGAGCATCCATCATGAATTTGGCATTGTCTCAATTTTATGATTTTCACCCATGCCTGACATTGTCTACCATGTGACATTGATTGCTCAGGTTTTCCATGTTCACTGCACACTGTCAATGTGTCACTGATTAAGAAACTTTCTATCCCAAACTTGGTTTTTGTGTAATTTTGTGCTGGTACCAGTTCTGACTTTTCTGCCTTTTCGAACAACCGTTTGCGATACCTAAATAATGACTATATTATTGTGATTAGGCCAAGAAAGTGACAACAAACCAGTTTTCCCTATTAATAGTATTCCACGTAGTGTAAAAACTGAGTCGAAGAAATTTGGTCCTGATTAGCCATCATTTGGAGGTCGCCCATTCAACTTTAAATAATGTCCGTTTATTCACATCACTTTCTACTTCTTGGAAATAAACCAAATAACCATTTTCCTTTATTTCATGATTTCGGGTTTTTCTTGCTTAAGAGCAGGCTTCTTAGTATTCCATTAGACGTTACCCCTTTTAGTGTTGGGAGGATGCCGCCGTCCCGAACAACCAAGTAAGCTTCGCCGTCGTATAATAATATTTTAACCAAATACCATAATGTAAGTCGGACATTGAAAAAACGCAAATTGCACGAACATAATATTTACTGTAAAAATGTAAAAAATAATTTCACGAGGTAATACATTCAAAAAATGGCAAAGTAACAAAAGTAGAACTTTGGAAAAACGCAAATAATACGAATATCGATGCTCATACACTGATACTTCCTTCACATCTTCATCAATGCTGATTTATTCAGAGCCGGGTGTCGCTTTCTGTGCTCGGTGACAACTTGGACGAGGGGAACTGTTCCTCTTTCAATGTCAACTTTCCATTCAGCTCCTGTACCAGAGCCACAGCCCGTTCAGCTCTGTCGTTCACCACCACAAGTTTGGAGACCAGAGCCCGAGATTGCCTGTGTACGATCGGCACACCTGAGCTCCTCACCACATACAAGGCTTTCATCCGCAGCTCAATGGAATACTGTTCTCCCCTATGGGCTGGTGCTCCTGCCTCACACCTGGCTCGGCTTCACGCTGTTGAATCCAAAGCTTTCAAAATCATTGGAATCTCCCACGATGAAGCTATCTCTGAGGGCCTTTCACTCACTCACCGCAGGCAGGTAGGTGGCCTTTCTGTCTTCTACCGACTCCTCTCCGGCCTTGCTCCCCCAGCTCTCTCTGTGCTCTGTCCCCCAAATATTCCTACAGGTCGCACAAGATCTGCCAGCAACCCTCTGATGGTTAAACTGCCGAAATCTCGGCTCTCTGCTCACCTTCACTCTTTCATTCCTCTTTTCTCCCGCCTGTGGAACAAACTCCCACACTCCCTTCAATCCCTCTCCTCCCTCCAGGTCTTTAAAACAGCTGTTCACCACCATCTCTTATCTTCCCCCATCCATAACCTTGATCTTTTCTACCCCCACTAATTCACCCCAGATCCACCTTGTTTGAAATTCCAACTTCTTTCCTGGAAATCCTGGCAGTGTCCATATGTTTATACCTCTCCCACCCCCCCCCCCTTCACATGCCTCCCCCCCTTCACATGCCTCCCCCCCTTCACATGCCTCCCCCCCAAAGCCCTCTCCCTCCCACAGATCTCTCGATGTCTCCATGTCTCTCGGTCCCTGCTCTCAAATGTTGTGTTTGTGTCCTTCCCCCTCTCTCCCCATCTTGTCTACCGCTCCCGATGTTATTTGTTTTATGTGTCTGTTTGTCTTTCTGTGTGATTAATGTTCGCTCTTTCACGAGCCTCGATCTTGTATACAAAAAAAAAAAAAAAAAAAAAAAAAGAAGCCGGGTTTGCCGTCCACGAACTGGGATGGTAGAGTAGGAAGTCTTTTGACAATTTAAGATTTGAGAAGAATCCACGGGTGTTCTTCGTGACCAATTGTACTAGTCCCTTGCTCTCGTTGAGGAATGTAACTTCCAAAATACGAGAACGTCTTGGTGGCCTGTCAGGGGCTTCCTCGTCCAACACTTTGACCATGTTGCACTTCATTTCTGTTGAAATCCTTTCATCAAAAAATGCTAGACCCATTGCCTCTTCCAAAAGGTACCATAGTTGCGCAGCTAGCTTCTTTGTCGTGGCATCAGAGATCTTATTGTCCGAATATCGAATGAGCGTCCTCATCAATTTCCAAGCATTCAGTTGTGCTTTGATGGATTGGGAAGCTGTTGTCCACACCTTCATGTACACAACAATGGAAAAGAGAGTGGGATCTCGAATTCCGCGTACCTCAGTGTTTGTCATTTGGAACTGGTTGGAACTGTCATTTGGAACTGGTTACGGAAGAGCCAGATCTTGATGGTGTAGAGCATCTTAGCCATCCATCGAGCCCGGTGCATGGCACCAGGGGCACGGAACTTGATGCTCTTGTGTGGAATTCCACCGAGGAAGATGACGGAAAGATGAAGTAATTCCTGATCGTCATCACGCACTTGATGAGCCTGTGACTTAGCAAACTCAATGAGTTCTGTTCTGAATTCAGAAATTGCGGCTTTGGTGACCAAATCTGTGTCTGCCGTTTGGAATTGTCGCTGGTCAATGAAGAGCCATTGACTACGGAAGCGCTTGAAGAGTAGAATCTCAGGACCAGTTGATGCTGTCCCCATGGTTGCTTCAAACGCTGCTCCGAGCACCAATTCTAGGACGTGGTGTCTGCACGCAAAGTACATAAGGTCTCCTCTAAGTTTTTCCTCTCGAACAACAAGAGTTCCCCCACGGTGACCTGTTTGTCGCAGTGGTTTCGAAACACATGGCTTTGACGCGATCAGTCACTCTCCATTCATTTAGGCATTCTGTGATGGCTTTTGCTTGTGCCTGCGCAGTACCTGACGAAAGCTTTGGCACCCCGAGGAGCTGTTCTGTTCCGGAGCCAGATATAAGAATAGGAAGCCGGTCAACATGTTCCCTTGACGTCAGACCTTGCATGAGTTTCCCGTCCCAGTGAACAGTTAACGGACCCTCCACTTGTAACTCCGTCTTCAACTACTGAGCCACCTGGACGTGGAAGTTTTCACGCTGACGATTAATGGACCCACGATTGATGTTGTACTCGCTGGCATCATGACCAAAGCTGGTAGCTGCCTCGGCCAGCAGATATGTGGTCTTCCTTGACGAGAGGTGTGTACGATCAAGCACTGCCGCCAATTCTGGTGGCATGATGTTCTTCGTTATTTTTCGTTTTGGCGTGAATGATCCACCACACATGCTCCTTGTTCTTCTTGGCTGTCATCTGCGCTTGAAGACGATGACTCTAAAACCACTACCTCAGATACTGCCTTCATTTCATCTGCTGATTGCTTTCTTCATTTCTCCTCTTCCTCCCGCTGTCGATTACGATATTCGGCTTGGCGTTGATGGGTCTTGTCCAGACCTGTCATTGAGCCGGGATGTCCTCTATGACGCTGCTGCTAGAGGAACTCCCAATCCTCTCGGCACTTGATCAGTTTCTCAGCGTCAGTGTGGGCGATGTCAAAGAGATGATCTAAACGTTCAACAAATTCTTTTTCCTTCGTCTTGTGTGAATCACTTGTACTTGAAACGTGTTTCTTGAGGCCTTTGCACTCCTCGAAAACCTTTTCTAGTTTGCTCATGCAATGTTGCTCGAGCCTGGTTGGAATATGAGCTTTATCCCAGAAAGCCATCACTGCTCGACAAGACTCCCTTAATGCATCCCGGACTGTCAGTTTCTTTTCATGGTGAAGGTAGAAGAAATGCCCGAATGCTTGCCTATATGAGGGAAGCTTGCATCCCTTCACCTCATCCACCGTTGTTCGTAGTAGTCAGGGCCCTTAGGGATATTTTGGGGCCGTTTGGTTCAAATTCTTCCAAAAGCACCAAATTTGGCCCAGATGTTGCCCATGCCATACTCTTTAGATTTTTGACGGGCGCCAAGACGGGCACCCCCCACCTCCCGGGGGCCCCATATTGGCGAAATACTAAATGGCCGCCACCCGGATTAGAGGAAAATCAGTTAAATAACCAAAAGGGTTGGAATCATGTATGATACCACTTTTCAGGGGTTTTCGAGGTCGAGGAATCCAATTATGATGTTAGTTTGATGATTCGAGGTCAAGGTCAACCCTCAAGGTCATATTAAAGGTCATTTTTGAGTCAAACATGTCGGTTTTTGAGTTTTTTGTCAAGATTTACGCGAGGTTCACCATGTTATGTTTCTGGGTTGGGTAATCGAACTCTCACCTTATTTTTGACAATTAGAGGAAATATTTACATGTCTATTTCCTAATTTTCAGGCATATGCAGTTCATCAGTCTAATTACAAAGGTACGGATTTTGATGTTTTATGAACTGTATGCCATATCCTTGTGTTTAATTTTTGTGCGATCATGATCCGGGTTCATGTATACATGATTGTATACATGTCATAAATATGACGTCATAGGTCATGTGACCTGGCGGCCATATTGGATTTTATGAAAACCTTAAAAATGGATCCCTGCCTTCATTTTTCGATCGATTCATTTTGAACTTTGACCACTTATAATACGCCATGTGATTGGATGCATATCCTAATTATGACGTCATAGGTCAGGTGACATGGCGGGATGGACCGGTATGGTCCCCGGATCATACCGCCCTTGGCGCCCGTCAAAAATCGAAAGAGTATGGCATGGGCAACATCTGCGCCAAATTTGATCCTTTTGGAAGAATTTGAACCAAAATATCCCGAAGGGCCCTGACTATAGCAAGTATACCTGTTTGCGATTATCCATCTGTAGAAAGATTAAGTAGAATATGATTTCTATGTAAGACCAATCACTGCGAAATCTGGGAGATGACTGACGTGTTGCAATTTTTTTCTTTTATTTTTTATTTTTTTGTGCGTAGAAATATCAATATTTTTTTGGGAAGCAGGAATGATATAAAAAGAACCGCCTTTTGATGTAGTTTAGGAAGTTGAAAGGAGAACAATTGAGAGAAGAGGAACGGATGCTGGATTAGGAAAAATGATGAGGCTTAGGGAAATGGATGACCGGAAAAACTGAAGAAGAAGCCCGCAGAGACGTCGATAATTTTATACGTCTAGAATGTAGAATTGTAGAATCTATGTTCTATATATGTAGAATTTTAGAACATATTATGTTCATCGGCCATTCATTCGTATTTATAAAAAATATGAACAAATAATAGTTTTATTAAAATTTTAAAAATCTGAATGGAATACAAAAATCTTATTTTTAAATTAAAAAAGAACAAAAAAAATTGGACCTCGGGGGTGACCTTTTAAAGTTATTCAATCCAAATGATTTTTCAGTCACAAAGATTTTACTACTAATCGAATAGATTCCCGGGGTGAGAGTATGAAAAATCCAAACTTTACATTTAGTGACACCCTAACTAATGTATATATATATTGTTACGGGTATATGGCGTGTTTCCACACACCTTTTGGATGCTGAGCGATTTAGCACGGTGTGGAAAGCGGCCCTTACCCCAACAAGGATTATGAACCCGATTCGAGCCTAATTCGGTCCCGGATGGTGTGAGGTCAATTGATGAAAGGACGTAACGAGCAGGTAGAAGATGAAGAACAAAAATGAACAGCCTTATTGCAAGGCACAGATGAAGACACAAGATACAGCTTACCCAAATCTTACCTACTAATAAACCCTGACTGCCGCCTTCACTCTCTGATACACACTCTCACTGGGACAAAAAGCTGGGGTTAAAGGTCCGTACCGATGTACGTCCTTGGGAGTCCTTGCTGGTGACCACGGTGACCTTGCCGGTGTTTGCAGCCCGGTCCCCACGTGCAGCCTGGACCAGGTAGATTCCACGCAGGTCGGACGAGTGGAAATTGCCAACGCGTATGGGTCAGCCAGACGGCGCAAACGATCGGCGCAGAAACTTAGTGTTTATCCAGAAGACAAAGCAAAGGGCGAACACGTGTCGACTGGTGGAGGAAGAACCGAAAAGGCAAACGAACGAGAGCAGGTCGGCACGTGGCGAAAGGAGGCAATTGCGCAGGTATGTCCTTGAAGTAGTCCCAATGGCAAAGAGAGTTCGAGAACAAGAGGACGTGGCGAAAGGGCGGCAAAAGAGCTCAGGTGTGTCCTCGCTGAAGTCCCGGGTAAAAGAGAGCGACCAAGAGCAGGAGGACGTGGCGAAAGGGCAAGAGCACAGGTGTGTCTTCCACGATGTCCCCGAAAGCAAGAGGTCGATACTGCGCTGCGTGTCGGCTAATACTAGACTTGGTCACGCCCTTCAAACTGTTCAGAGCCTCCCATTGGCCGAGGTTTGCCACATCGTGACACAGGTTCACGGCTCCCCATTGGTCATATGCTGGCCTTCGATCTCCCCTCCCCCAATGAAGGTTACATTCCTCCTTCCCTCTTTCGATCAGGGGAGGTTTCACTGTCCATCAGTCAATTGGGCCTGTGGTGTTGGCCATACCTCTCTGCACATCTTAATGGGCACGCGTTTCACCAACGAACATCCTGCCTACTCAACGCATATTGGCAGGGGCGCCGCCAGGGATTTTGGGCCCCATGAAAAGACATCACAATGGGCCCCTATGAAACACGCGCACATTTTTACCTAATGTTCTAATAATTTTTAGGGCCCCTGTCAGTGCAGGGCCCTTGGAATCATCCTAACTTTCCCCCCCACCCCCCCGCCCCCCTTACAGCGCCCCTGTATATTGGTCTTTTCTTACTACACAATGGGGAAGGGCTAATCTGTACATTCAATAGAAAATAACTGACTAATGCAGGCTACATGTTGTCGTGCAATTTAACTATAGGGAGTTTGCCTTTATGGCACAACTACAACAATATATATACATACAGTGTGTTTCAAAAAGCGTGATGCAACTTTAAATATTTATTTACAAAGAAAGAGAAACCTCAGGAACGTGAACCAAACATTTCTTGTAAGCTTATGACATGATATTTTCTATCACTGATTGCTATTGCATTAAGTCACTGCTAAAGTTAGTGAGAGCCCAAGGTCTGAAATTGCTATTGACGCAAAATCCTTGTAATTGACGTTCTCGATGTGTGCTCCTCTGCGGTTCAGACAGGCATTGATCCTGACTCCAAAGTTCTGTCCAACTGTCCTGAAGGTCTCATGTGGCACTGCCTGGAGGTAGTGTGACACCTCCTGCTTCAGATCATCCCGTGTGGCAGGCCGGTTGACGTAGACAGAGCGATACCCAGGCCAACGAGGCTGTTTCTGAAGAGCTGTTGCAGGAAAGTTGTCACCAGCTGTATGCGGGGGTGCACCACCCTGCATAAACCAGGTCATGCTGAGCTGGTTTGGGGTGACCTTTTGGTCTAGATCATGATGGAACTTCTGGAGCACGGCCCGGTAGTGCTCACCATTGATCGTCACCATTTTACTATTGTCATTCTCAAACCAGTAAGGCTCGAGCATTCCCCATCTGGCATCGAAGGCGCAGAAGCATGTGACCGTAGGCCCTTTCAGTTACCTCTCAATTATCTCCTCAGGTGGTTCTGCCCCCCAGAAAATGTTGTTGTGGTTGTTGATTTAATTTTATACCACAGAGCCACCACTTTTGTCTTGTGCTCCACTGTCAATGGCATAGTTTTTTTTTTTTTTTTTTTGTATACAAGATCGAGGCTCGTGAAAGAGCGAACATTCATCACACAGAAAGACAAACCGACACATAAAACATATAACATCGGGAGCGGTAGACAAGATGGGGAGAGAGGGGGAAGGACACGAACACAACATTTGAGAGCAGGGAGAAGTGTGGGAGGGAGAGGGCTTGGGGGCAGGAGGCGTGGAGGATAAGGTTTGGATGGGGGAGGATAAGAGATGGTGGTGAACAGCTGTTTTAAAGACCTGGAGGGTGGAGTGGGATTGAAGAGAGTGAGGGAGTTTGTTCCAGAGGCGGGAGAAAAGAGGAATGAAGGAGTGAAGGTGAGCAGAAAGTCTTGATTTTGGCAGTTTAACCATAAGAGGGTTGCAGGCAGATCTTGTGCGACCTGTAGGAATATTTGGGGGACAGAGCCCAGAGAGGGCTGGGGGGCAAGGCCAGAGAGGAGTCGGTAGAAGACAGAAAGACCACCAACCTGCCTGCGGTGAGTGAGTGAAAGGCCCTTGGAGTTAGCTTCATCGCGGGAGATTCCAATGATTCTGAACGCTTTGGTTTCAACAGCGTGAAGACGGGCTAGGTGTGAGGCAGGAGCACCAGACCAGAGGGGAGAGCAGTATTCCATAGAGCTGCGGATGAAAGCCTTGTATGTGGTGAGGTGCTCAGGTGTGCCAAGGAAGGACTTCGCACGACGGAGGATGCCCAGTCGGCGACTGGCTTTGGAGGCCAGATTTGAAATGTGGTTTTCCCAGGAAAGATCATGGCAAATAGTGAGACCCAAAAGCTTGAGTGACAGAACTTCTTGGAGAGGATTATTCAGAAAGTGGATGGGAGGGTTTTCCAGTCGGTCTTTTCGGAGAGACGTCGTAAGAGTGTGAGATTTATCAGGATTGAAAGACATGTTCCATTTGTTTGCCCAGTCTGTGATTTTGTCCAGGTCTGCAGAGAGTGAGGAGGCTGCAGACTGCCGATCTGAGGGATGAGGAATGGAGCGACAGAGAGTAGAGTCGTCAGCAAAGAGATAGAGAGGATTTTCAAGAGAGTCAGAGAGATCATTGATGAAGACCAGAAAAAGCACAGGGCCCAGAACACTACCTTGGGGAACTCCAGCCTCAACAGGAAGAGGAGATGAGAGAAACCCATTCAGGGCCACACGTTGACTACGACCAGAGAGGAATTCCGCCAGCCATGCGTGGAGATTTCCATGGATACCAAAGGAGGAGAGTTTGGTGAGCAGCGCAGGGTGCCAGACCGTATCGAAGGCACGTGAAATGTCAAGGGAGACAGCTCTAATTTCCTGTTTGGCGTTGAGGACCTCCATCCATTGTTGAGAAAGCAGAAGCAGCATGTCCAGAGTAGAGTGACCAGGTCTGAAACCAAATTGATGATTAGAGATCAAGCCATTGGAGAAGAGGAAAGATTTCATATCTGAAGCAATGATGGATCCCATGACTTTGCTGATAATTGGGAGAAGGCTGATTGGTCTGTAGTTGCTGGGATCTGTTTTTGCACCTTTTTTGTGCAAAGCGGTGATGTTGGCTGATTTCCAAGCAGATGGCAGATGACCTTGAGCAAAAGAGAGGGTGAAGAGAACAGAAAGAGGGAGTGAAAGAGCGGAAGCACATGATTTTAGGACCCGTGGGCTGATGCCGTCAGGACCAGTTGCAGAATCAGAGTCGAGGGTTGACAGAAACTTTTCCACCTTGTCAGTAGGAAAGGACACAGAGTCCAGGAGCAGCTTGGTACGACTGGGTACGGTGGGTACAGAGAGGGATGGGTTTGGGACACAAGATTTAGAGGCAAACACAGAGTTGAGGCATTCAGCTTTTTCACGTGCGGAGTCAGCCGTTAAGCCGTTTGAGGTGAGGGAGGGGATGGAGGGGGAACAAACACCAGAAACAGATTTGACCAGACGCCACCAGGATTTGGAAGAGGGAGACAGATAAGAGAGTTCGGTCTTGAGAACGGTGAGATATTGTTTCCTGGCTCTCCTGAGGGTGGACACACACTTGTTTCGGGCTTTGTGAAAGGAAATGAGATTTCCTTCCGTTGGATTTGCTTTCCAGGAGACGAAAGCAAGTTGTTTCAGGGCAACAGCCTCACCACAAGATTCCGTGTACCATGGACGGGAGGAAGGGTATGACAACTGAAGACGAGATGGGATAAATCTGTGCATGAGAGAGAGCAATTTACTTTGAAAGAATTCCCAGGATGAGTTGATGTCAGAGGCGGTAGAGATGGGAGACCAGTCCAGATGATTGATGGCTGCTTGAAGACCGTGCCAGTTGGCCTGAGTGAAATGCCAGACTCGTCGACGCTGAGGAGGCTCTCTGAGAATGGTCAGAGAGATGTCCACTTTAACAAGCACATGATCAGATGAGCCGATTGGAGCAGAAGAAGAGCAGCAGACATTTTCAGGGAAGTTTGTCATAACCAAATCCAGAAGAGAAGATGCTCCGTTGACTGAGATCCGGGTCGGGAAATTGACAGATTGTGTCAGTCCCAGTGAGTCGCAGAAGTCCTTTGCTGAAGAGCCATGGCTCGTGAGAGAGGTACCCACACCCAGCCAACTGGCATGGTGACAATTGAAATCACCACATATGAGGAAGAGAGAGTTGGGATGGGTAGATAGAAGTTGGTCCATATTATCAGACAGCGAGATGTAGATGGAGTCATCACTGTTTGGTGGACGGTACAACACACATATGAACAAAAGGTGGGAGCGAAGGGGATGCCGTAGCCAAAGGTATTCCTGGGGGTGAGGTGGACAGAGGGCAGTGGAGGGCGAGTGAGGAAGAGAGTTTTTTATAAAGATAGCAACCCCACCTCCAGGACGAGGCTCAGGTCTATCATACCGGAGGAGGGAGTAACCTGGGAGAGATACCAAGGCATCAGAGACATCATGAAGGAAGAAAGTTTCTGTTAAGCAGATCACATCTGGTTTGTCAGAAGCAACCTGTATGGAGAGATCAGTCAAGTTTGAGCGAAGGCCCCGGATGTTTGAGGTCCATACCGTTAATGAAGAGGAAGGGAGAGCATCGGATACAGAACAGGGGGGAGGAGGGGTAGGGTAATATGTGGAAGAGGTAGGGAGAGCTGTTGAAGGTGTGTCAGAGATTTCAGAATAGCTTGGAGAAAGGGAAGAATGGGGCGGACAAAAGGTTTGATGGAGATTGGGTGAGGCACAGTGAGGTGTTATTTGAGGAGGGGGAAGAGCGAGGCAGAAGGTTGGGGGAGATGAAGGTGAAAGTTGGAAGGGGGAAGAAGCAGGGAGGATGCTTTGAGGAGGAGGGGTGAGAGGGGAGTCTAGGAGGGGAGGAGCGAGGGAGAGTCTCGGAGGGGAGGGGTGTGGGGGGAGTTTAGGAGGGAGGGGAGGGAAGGAGCAAGGGGGGAGATTTGAAAGGGATGGGTGATGGGGAGGATTTGGAGGGGAGGGGTGAGATTGGATTTTGAAAAGTGTACGATTCATGGGAAACGAACATTTTTTGCAAAATGAGTTTGAGACCTTCGAGTCAAAAATACATTTGAGGACACTGAAGGAGGGGTGGAGTTCTGGATAGTTTAGGGAATGTAGAAAGGAGGAACTGTAAGAGATGGTATTATATATATTTTTTGGAATGAATAGATTTGGTGAGCAAGACGAAAGCATCCTTTTGTAGGAAAAGAAGAAAAGGGTGTTATAATATATGAGAGAAAATAGTTGTTTAGGGGAGAGATTATACATTTCTAACCACGTGATCGCGTGATCGCGAATGAAGAACGAACGAACAAATAAGAACAACAAATAAACGAATAAGAAGGAAATATTTTTTTGGGTTTTTTTTTTTTTGGAGTAGAGATATTAAACAAGGAGGTATGGGGTGAACGACTGGGACGAAACAGAGAACGAAAATAATTGCAGCGCATTCGACGAATCGCTGAGAAAAACAAAACCACAAGGTCGGAGACGGTACGGTAGCCTAAGCCTACGAGTACTAGGCCGCAGAATACTCGATACGCATTAACCGACGATTGTGTATACATGTACGAAAAATTAGCACCGAAAATTTTCCAAAAGATACGCTATCGGTACATACACCGAAAGATAGATACAGTCTCGACAAAAACACAATTGAGAATGATCACTTAGCTTCGAAAGCGTGAGCGCATGGAACAGCTTCGAAAAGACGTGACCTCGCCGTGATCTCGCGAGATCGCCCTCCGATCGTTTCGACGACGATCGTTTCGTCGCCCAAACCAGTTGAGATACGGAGCTAGAAATTGCAGGGAACAAATACCACAATAACATCACCAAACCCTGAAAAGGAAAACGGTACAGGTAAAAAAACAAAGAAATGGCAGGAAGTCACATTTGTATCAATCGTTTTGAAACACCCTGTATTTGGGTGTTTTGCATTTTGCATTTATGTTTATTTAAATTATACAATGGACTACAAAATGTAAATGTTTCATGATATTTGTTCTATTATATCACCTTTATCTCTCAATATTGTTGAAATGAAGATCAAATAGCTGTATGTTGAAATATGTTGAAAAAGTCAAAACTTTACATGGGTGCACTTACTTTTTCACGTGACTGCATATATATATATATATATTCGACTATATATATATATATATATATATATATATATATCTATATATATATATATATATATATATATATATATATATATATATATATATATATATATATATATATATACATATATATATATATATATATATATATATATATATATATATATATATATATATATATATATATATATATATATATATATATATATATATGCAGTCACGTGAAAAAGTAAGTGCACCCCATGTAAAGTTTTGACTTTTTCAACATATTTCAACATACAGCTATTTGATCTTCATTTCAACAATATTGAGAGATAAAGGTGATATAATACAACAAATATCATGAAACATTTACATTTTGTAGTCCATTGTATAATTTAAATAAACATAAATGCAAAATGCAAAACACCCAAATACAGGGTGTTTCAAAACGATTGATACAAATGTGACTTCATGCCATTTCTTTGTTTTTTTACCTGTACCGTTTTCCTTTTCAGGGTTTGGTGGTGTTATTGTGGTATTATATATATATATATATATATATACACACACACATATATGTACACACAGTCGTGGCCAAAAATATTGGCACACTTGCACTTTTTTCAAATAATGCACTATTTTCTCCAGAAGATTGTTGAAACGAAAAAATATTTTGGTATCCACATATCTATTTCTTTGGTTTGCAGTGGAACAAAACAAAATAGCTGAAAAATTACGAACTCTTAGCTTTTTCCACACAGATATCCTAAAATGGCCCGGACAACATTATTGGCACCTTTTACAAGGTGTTAGAAATACTTAGATTTCAACCAGGTGATTCTCCTTTACTTTTAAAATGAACTCACCTGTGGTGAGTTGCACGTGCCTGCAATATAAAAACCACTCATTCAACCAGTTTGAATAGAGAAGAGGAGTCATTCTGTTGTTTTGTGTCACTGTGTGCACCACAATGAGCATGGAGAAAAGAAAGAAAACCGGAGAATTGTGTGAGGAGGTCAGACACAAGATTGTAGCCAAGTATGGACAATCTCAAGCCGACAAGTCCATCTCCTGAGACTTTGATGTTGCTGTGTTCACCGTACGCAATGTTATCAGGAAGTTTAAGGCCCATGGCACTGTAGCCAACCTCCTTGGACCTGGCCGCAAGAGAAAACTTGATCGAATATTGCAGCGAAGAATCGTTCGAATGGTGGAGAAAGTATATTGATCAACTGCCAAACAGATTCAAGCTGACCTTCAGACACAAGGTACGACAGTTTCAACATGCACCATCCATCGCCAACTCAATGAAAGGGGATTTTATGGTTGGAGACCCAGGAGGACCCCCTCCTGAGAGTGAGACATGAGAAAGCCCGACTGGTGTTTGCCAAAACACAGCTGAACAAGGCAAAATCCTTCTGGGATAATGTCCTGTGGACAGATGAGACCAAAATAGAGCTTTTTGGAAAAGCACGGCATCTCTATGTTTACAGAAAACAAAATGGAGCCTTCAAAGAAAAGAACACCTTTCCTTACAGTCAAACATGGAGGAGGTTCAGTGATATTTTGGGGTTGCTGTGCTGCCTCTGACACTGAGTGCCTTTTTTTTTTTACCCCCCTTTTTATACAGCACTGGGTGCCTTGAATGTGTGCATGGCATTTTGGAACACAATGTACAACCCAGTGTCAAAAAGCTGGGTCTCCATCGAAGGTCATGGGTCTTGCAGCAGGGCAATGACTCCAAACCAAACAGACGGAAGCCAATCAGTAAAATCTTGGTTTCACCAGACCAAAGAAGCTTGTTTCTCACAGTAGTCAGGTTCACTATGTTTTTTCGTTCAAAATCATGGTAGATTAGCAAACCTATACATTTTTGGAAACGTTATTACATGGAAAATCTGAAAATCAATGCTTACATTTGCCAATTCCGACCAATTCGATTCGACCAATTCGACCAATCGACCAATTCGACCATTCGACCAATCGCTTCGATCGATCATTCGACCAATTCGATCGATTCGATTCGATTCGATTCATCGAATTCGATTCGATCGACCATTCGACCAATTCGATTTGCCAATCAATTTGACCAACCTTTGCTTGTGTGGAACGGACTGTGAAAACGATGCGGACTATATTGTCGGATACGACACACAGGACAGTGATGATGAACTCTAAATGGCATATTCTGTAATCGTGTATGTTTGATGCCATTGACTGCCTGTGTATATTTTGTCATTGACTGCCTGTGTAGATGTGAAGTTATACTGACTGCATGTGTATATATGATTTTGCTGACTGCCTGTGTATGTTTGGTGATATGAATTATTGTGACACATTTTGATGTTATTAACTGCCTGTACAAAATGATAACATGTATTTGATTATGCAACTTATCGCGAATATAAAGACAGTATTTTGCAATTCAAAACCTTCGATTCGTGTCTTACCATTCCCCATAGCACTAATTTGATACTTTCATTGGATTCCTTGTCCCTGAAAATATAGGTTTAGTATATTTTTCAAAGTTTTTAGGGTAATTAGAGGCAGAAATAGAACAAAATATGTATTTTACAGTGGCCATTTTGAAAATCCAAAATGGCCGCCATACAGGTATCTCTCCAAATGTAAACATTGATTTTTAGTTTATTATGCTATAACCTTTCCAAAAATGTATAGGTTTGCTAATCTACCATGATTTTGAACGAAATATAATTTATTGACATAGTGAAACTGACTACAGTCTGAGAGTCCTTTAGGTGCTTTTTTGCAAACTCCAAGCGGGCTTTCATGTGTCTTTCACTGAGGAGAGGCTTCCGTCTGGCCACTCTGCCATAAAGCCCAGATCGGTGGAGTGTTGCAGTGATGGTTGTCCTTCTGGAAGTTTCTCCCATCTCCACACAGGATCTCTGGAGCTCAGCCAGAGTGACCATCGGGTTCTTGGTCACCTCTCTTACCAAGAACCTTCTCCCCTGATTGCTCACTTTGGCCGGGCGGCCAGCTCTAGGAAGAGTCCTGGTTGTGCCAAGCTTCTTCCATTTAAGAATTATGGGGGCCACTGTGCTCTTGGGAACCTTCAATGCAGCAGAATTTTTTTTGTAGGCTTCCCCAGATCTGTGCCTCGACACAGTCCTGTCTCTGAGCTATGCAGGCAGTTCCTTCGACCTCATGGCTTGGTTTTTGCTCTAATATGCATTGTCAGCTGTGAGACCTTATCTAGACAGGTGTGTGCCTTTCCAAATCATGTCCAATCAATTGAATTTACCACAGGTGGACTCCAATGGAGGTGTAGAAACATCTTAAAGATGATCAAGATAAATGGGAGGCACCTGAGCTAAATTTCAAGTGTCATAGCAAAGGGTCTGAATACTTATGTCAATGTGATATTTCAGTTTTTTCTTTTTAATAAATTTGCAAAACTTTCTAAATTCCTGTTTTCTCTTTGTCATTATGGGGTATTGAGTGTAGATTAATATAACCACCTTTAGAGGCCATTTTTCCCTGCAAAGCAGGGGTTGGCCTTTTTCGGGAACCATGGTTGTTGTTGTTTTTTGGTCCCCTTGTTGAAGCAATGTTTTACGGCCGGATGCCCTACCTGCCGCCAACCCTTTTTGTCGCCTTTTTCGATAAACATGGAATTACCAGTGAACTGGTTCTCAATTTGCCGACCTCGGAAGGATGACAGGCTGAGTCAACCCCCCTGGTGTAAATTCAGCGATCGACCGGGACTCGAACCCAGGATCCTAGGAATCCTATGCCGGCACCCTAGCCGCTAGCCCAACACCAGGGTCAGTAGCTGGCCCAACACCACGTGAGTGTAGATTGATGAAGGAAAAAATTAATTTGAACGATTTCAGCATAAGGCTGCAACATAACAAAATGTGAAAAAGGTGAAGGGGTCTGAATACTTTCTGAATGCACTGTAGAGGTGTAATTTTTTTCGGTTTTTCCAAGATGACGGCCAAACCACGTGACCGATGGCGTCATCATTCTTTTTTCCTCCACCAATTTATCCCCAGATGACGCTCAAGAAATTTCATCTTGATCGATGAAGTTTTGTACTTTTCGAATTATGACTTCATAATGGAGGCATATATGACATCATTAACATATTTTATTCCCCATGGAGAGTTCTTTACAATGAGCCATGTGTCAATTTTTTCTATTAAGGACTTTCGGAGATATAGAGGTGCAAACGTTTCGTTTTTCTCAAGATGGCGCCCATACCACGTGACCTATGACATCATAATTGTCATCTATCTATAATTCCAGTAATCTCTGTACGTTTGTACGTTTGTCTGTGACCGCTGTTTCTCGACAACCACGGGTCCGATATACTTTTAACTTGCCAGGTATATTGCTGGGGACCCGAGGATGTGCCTTTTCAAGGTTTGAAATTAATCGGACAAGTACTTACCGAGCTATGTCCAAAAAACGCTTCAACCAATCAGAGAGCAGCGAGCTATCACGTGTGCCGAACGTGGCGATCAGACTCTACCTCGGACGGCACATTTGACAGCGTATTCATTTATTTCACGTTGGAAAACTATGTTGCCGTTAAACTATGTTTTAAAACGAATTCAAACTGCGATTAAATTAAAACGATTCATCGTAACTGCGACGATTTGCGAACTTCCGGCAGCCAATCACAGAACGCTTTGTTGCGTAGGCGTGGCCGATGTGAGACGAGCGGAGCTGAGCGCGTTACGAGCTGACCGCCATTACGGTACGTAATTCGATTTCTTATGCGCATTATTTCTCCCAATTCAGTCAGAGCGAAGGGCGGAAGCGAAGAGCGTTGTTTTTTTTGTTTACGGGCGTACGGGCGGGGTAGAGCGTACGGGTAGCGTTTTTTTTTTTTTTGGCAAGGAACGGGCACCCACGTACGGGCAATGCCCTAGTTTAAAATAACTAGGGCATTGCCCGTACTATATCTATATCTAAAATTATATCCCCCCCCTCTATTTACATGAAATGGTTTGGTCCAAAGCGAACGGCTTGCGAGTACGGTGACAATCCCCCCCCCTCTATTTACATGCAATGGTTTGGTCCAAAGCGAACGGCTTCCGGAGTTTGGTAAAGAAATCGCCATCGCGTGCACAAACGCGCAGGAAAGCGAATGAATCGCAAATTCGGTTTTATTAGTTTTAAAACATAGTTTAACGCCAACATAGTTTGCAAACGTGAAATAAATGAATACGCTCTCAAATGTGCCATCCGAGGCAGAGTGTGTCCTCCACGTTCGGCACACGCGATCGTTCGCTGCTCTCTGATTGGTTGAATCGTTTTTTGGACATAGCTCGGTAAGTAATTGTCCGATTAATATGAAACCTTGAAAAGGCACATCCTCGGGTCCCCAGCAATATACCTGGCAAGTTAAAAGTATATCGGACCCGTGGTTGTCGAGAAACAGCGGTCACAGACAAACAAACGTACAGACGTACAGACGTACAGAGATTACTGGAATTATAGATAGATATACAGGTGGAGTTGCACCTATGGTGGAAATTTCCTGTCAATCAGGCCAACGGTTGCAGAGAAAATCATATTTATTCTGTGTGGACAAAGAAACAAACAGACAAACGGACTCAAATGCAATACCCTCTCCTCTGGCGAGGATAATAACAAAAGAGCACACAGGGACTGCATAGTGTGAACAAAAACCTATTATTGAAACAACATCCAATGTCAAGTTTAAAAACATTTTTATTGTTCTTGAAAGCTGCACATCGATTAACCAACTCTCAAACCTGCTCCAATTTACCTTCTTATTTACTGGATGGAGATGGTGTGGCATGAAAACGATGAGATGTGAATGTTCTTTCAGACACAAAGTATTGCATGGCTGCAGTACAATTTTTTTTTTTTTACATTCCAGCGATGGAGAGGTGAGCACCTGCAGAATAAATATTACAGCATACCTGACATTATAAAATGCAAGTAATCAGAACGAGCGGTTGGCACATGTCTGGGTTTTTTTTTGGTAAAATTATCCAACGGATGGACGGAGTGCTCTTGTGTGTGCGCTGGCGGCTCGCTTTCACCAATCATGGTTTGAGCAGAATTCCTTGGGTCTGGTCCCTTCAAAATTCTGCTTTGACAAGAACATCATGAAAAGGAAATAAATCAAACTTCATAGAAAAGCTTTTGTAATGCTGAGAGTGTAATTCACATCTTTGAAATAGATGTCAAGAAATAATTGGCTATTTAACTTATAGAATGTGAATCACTAAAGAGTGCCCTTTCATTGGTTACAGGTTAAATGGAAAGGAGAATGCCAAAATGCATTTGATTATCCTCTTCCTTCTCCAATGCCAGAGAGTATAGTAATTTATTGTTCGCATTTAAGAGAGAAAAAGAATATTGAAAAAAATTCAAGAATTGTTTTTTTCCATTGCTGTGAAGATTCGTGCAGATGATTGAATTCATATTTGAAATTGACTGCTTCATTGAGATGGAATATAATTAATGAATATGGCTGCATCCAGTTAAGAGCTGTACCTTTGCCGTTGCTTTGCACAATTTTTTTTTCTGCTCACGGAGCCATTTCCACTTAAACAGCTCTGCAAAGCGTTAAAAAAATTCAATATCCTGCTGTCACTTTCATATTACATGCAAGATATGCTGTTGCAGGTTTGTATGATTTGTTCCGGGAATGAAAATGAATTTCATGACAAGGGTATGAAGGACAAGAAAATGTAACGTGTCTATAGCACAACACCTGGCCGAAGAAAATTATAACCCTTGGAAAAAAATTAGACACATTTTAATCAAGGAGAGGCTTGCAAAAGGTTCTGTGAACAAGGTCGCCACAATAGGCCATGAGCACTCCGTCCATCCGTTTGTTTGTTGTGTGTGTGTGTGTGTGTGTGTGTGTGTGTGTGTGTGTGTGTGTGTGTGTTGTCTTTGTATGTATATATATATATATATATATATATATATATATATATATATGTGCAAAGTTTTTGTTTATATAAAAATTGTCGATGAGTTAATCTCCAATGCACTTCTGCATATACTTGCATACACAAACACATACTTATGCTCACATCCGGGGTCTGCCTAGCAGGCACGTAAGACATCGGCCATTATAAAGCTCGCAGTGTTAAGTGTGGAAAATTCTGAGGAGATTTCGGCTGGCTCAATAGCGCAGTGGGCTGTCGCCGCAAAAGCGATGGAGGTCCTTGGTTCGAGTCCCGTGTTGAGTCAGAGTTTATCACACTTCACCCCACGCGGGACTTTAATTCCTGTTTATATTAATATATATATATATATATATATATATATACAGACTTGGCATTTAATATGGAATATTTTTTTTGTGGGGGTGAACTTACTTTTCAAGATGACTTAGAACCAAAAGTTCATTGGAATTATGTTGAAATTATTCTAGATTTTGTTAATGTGACCTTTAAAAGAAACAAAAACCACATTTGACATTTCAAAGCAAATAAATTGATCCTTGAAAGTGATGTAAACTGATATCGAACTCGATTCACGGACAGTACTGTGTTAAACTTCTGTACGTTTTCCAGAAGTATCTCTTTATTTTGCACATTAGCCAAAAAAAAATTCAACCAAAACAAAAGCTAAATTATGAATGGGATTACGGACAGTAAAATTACAGTTCAGTACTTCGTGTAACCCCCACGAGCATTCAGGAGAGCACGTACACGTCGAGGCATGCTGTTCACGAGATTTGCCAAGGTTTGGACAAGAATCGCTTGCCATGCAGTGACAATAGTCTGCTGCAATTCACGCACAGAGGTAGGCTGCTGGTCCAAGTTGTCGATTTGACACGTTAATTCTGCCCACAAGTTCTCTATCGGATTCATATCCGGGGACATGGCAGGCCACTCCATATGCTCTACACCACGGTCAGCAAGAAAGTGTTGGATCATGCGAGCACGATGAGACCGTGCATTGTCATCTTGGAAGACAAAGTTTCCTCGAAAGGCTGCACAAGCAAATGGAAGCAATGTTTCTTCCAGAATGACCCTGTACTTGAACTGGTTCAGGTTTCCATTCAGAACAACCAGGTCAGTTTTGCCGCCTGCATGAAAAGCAGCCCAAACGGTCACCCCACCACCTCCGGCTTGGAGTCTTGGCACTATACAATCTTCGTTGTGGTCTTCATGCACTTGTCTGCGCACTCGGACACGGCCATCTTGATGATAGACCAGAAATCTAGACTCGTCACTGAAGGTCATGTGATTCCAGTGTCCTGGCTGCCATTGACGGTGCTCTCTGGCCCACTGCAATCGGCGCTGGCTGTGTTGTCTGGTGAGGCGTGGCTTTCTCAGGGGGCGCCTGGCGCGATAGCCTGCTTGAACCAGTCATTGGTTGCCTAGCCTTCTGGATACAGGCACATTTGTCAGTTGCTGACACTCAGCCCTAAGCCGACTAGCTGACTTGGTACGGCCATTGCAGACGAACCGGTGCAGCTGGCGATCATCTCTCCTTGTGGTTCTGCGTGGACATCCTGACCTCGGTATTGGACTACGGACACCCCTCTGAGCATTTAGTTTCAGGATCTTTGACACCTGACCTTGAGTGATGCCATACTGCCGAGCAATAGCACGCTGTTTCATGCCAGAATTTCGTAAAGCCACCACTCCATGACAAACAGCATTGTCAAGTTGACGGACCATCTCCAGAGGAAGCGGCAATAACTTTTGTAGACGTGCAGCAGTTGTTTTCCACTAATACAGAACACAACAACCCTTATATACCCGATTGTGAAGCCAATCGTCAAATGTACCTGTCCTTACATTTTGTCACGCCACCTATGATATAATCCTGTTATTGACTTCTTGCTGCGAAAGACAATCAGTGACATGGTTCTTTCAACAAAGACATCACCAAAGGGTAAATAAAACTCACCAGATTGATATACTGAGTTCAGAAAGTAAACCCAAGTAAAGAAAAAAAAAATTCCATATTAAATGCCAAGTCTGTATATAGATTGCCATCCGACAGTATGGAAAAATATGGAAGAGCCATCCGACAGTGCGTAATTTAGATCTTAGTTCAGATACTGTCATAAGTGCATACAAAAACTCAGTTACCGACCTGGTTTCGCCCTTGTTGGGGCTTCATCAGGGCAACACAGTGAGACCTGCATACACTTATGACTCTGAAAACCTTTCGGTTATATACCAGTCATAATACTGGTATATATACCAGGTTATATACTGGTCTATATACGATATAGATACTGGTTATATACCAGTATCTATACAAGATAGTATATACTAGCCGAAACCCGTGGAACATCCACGGAAGGGAGGATGTGGTGTATGGATAGAGTGCACCATTATGGATGGCATAGGGGATTTGCTTGTCCGAGTAAGAGTTAGGAAGAAAGATAAGAATGAAGAGTGCGTATATGAACAACGATTGCTGACACCGGCACAAATGCATGCTCTGGATTGTCCACTCAATGGACGGCTTGCTTTTGCCTTCACCTGTCCAATCAGTGGACGGCTTGCTTCGCCTTCGCCCAGCAGATGCCAATACGATGGCGTCGTAAGATCGCGTCGTATCAGCAGTTAATCGGATGCTTTTGGGCCCCAACGTCGGCTAATTCAGATTTTTCGAGTATGGCTGTACGTGATAAACAAAGAGCGAGGTTCGTAGATCGTAAATCCATTAGTGCCGTGGGCATCGGGTCACTGGGTGCGGCGTAAAAGGGATAACAAAGTCGAGTCCTTCCGCTATTATTATATAGATACCAGTATCTGAACTAAGATCTAAATTACGCACTGTTGGGTGGCTCTTCCGGAGCTTGGCAGGCAAAGCGCACGTATGTGACGGTGATGTCACAGCGTGCACTCATTAGGCTGGAGAACTTAAGTTATAATCTGATTGTTACTCCCGGCCGCATTCAGGTGACTTCATATAATGAGTGGATACCAGAGATAATGTACCATGTGGCAGGCGGTGCTTATCATGCCCATTAAGGTACAGCATAGCTGGATGGGATACCTTAATGGTGGTTCACCACTCATGGTATGAAGTCGCATAATGACTGATATATATATATATATAAAATGTGTGTGTATATAAAATAAAATAAAAAAATAATAATATGCTTCTTTGTGTGCTTCCCCTTCTCTCCCCATCTTGTCTTCCGCTCCCTCTTTTTATATATTTTGTTTGTCTGGTTGATTTGTTTGTGATATAAATGTTAGCTCTTTCACGAGCCTCGATTCAGTATACAAAAAAAATAAAAAATACACTGCACCCAAACATCACACCCATATCTGCCTGTCGAACATCTCATTCCAAAATCATGGGTATTAACATGGAGTTCCCCCCCCCCCCCCCCCCTTTGCTGCTATAACAGCCTCCACTACTCTGGAAAGGCTTTCCACTCGATGTTGGAACATTGCTGTGGAGATTTGCTTCCATTCAACCACAAGAGCATTAGTGAGGTCAGGCACTGATGTTGGGCGATTAGGCCTGGCTCGCAGTCGGCGTTCCAATTCATCCCAAAGGTGTTCAATGGGGTTGAGGTCAGGGCGCTGTGCAGGTCAGTCAAGTTCTTCCACACCGATCTCGACAAAATAATTTCTGTATGGGTTTCGCTTTGTGCACTGGGGCATTGTCATGCTGAAACAGGAAATGGCCTTCCCCAAACTGTTGCCACAAAGTTGGAAGCACACAATCGTCTAGAATGTCATTGTATGCTGTAGCGTTTTGAGTTGGAACTAAAGGGCCGAGCCCGAATAATGAAAAACAGCCCCAGACCATTATTCCTCCTTCACCAATCTTTACAGTTGGCACTATGCATTCGGGCAGGTAGCGTTCTGTGTGTGTGTGTATGGCATCAGTCTCATGTCACATCTCGGGTCAGTGTGCTCCTTCCATCATATATATATATATATATATTATATATCTATATATCTCTCTCTCTATATATATATATATATATATTATATATCTATATATATATATATATATATATATATATATATATCTCTCTCTCTCTCTCTCTCTCTCTCTCTCTCTCTCTCTCTCTCTCTCTCTCTATATATATATATATATATATATATATATTGATATATATATTGTTACGGTCCGCGGTTAAGGATGTTGTTTGCCGAGCGGAGGCGCCGCGGCCGAACAGTTTTTTTCCCGACTAAACCTGATTCACCCAGACGTTGGCCGTATCGTGCCACAGCTACCCAATATGGAAAAGACTAAGACGACGAATGCAAAGAGGAAGAAGAAGAAGACGTACAGAAGAGTAACGGGGTTTATTATTATTTACACACACATAAGCAAAACGAGCAGTCACGGGTATTTACAGCGGACATGAAAAAAACAGGTAACACAGTGCAAATTACTAGCTTATACAGACTTAGTTACCTACCCAGGACAGAACAAACAAAGACGACTCACACGGGGAATGATGATAGGAATTGGCTGGAAGGAGAGGAAAGTCCAATTGGTTCGGCAGCACGAATCGGCGCGTCGGGCAGCCGCCGTTCCTCCGCGGCCCTGCTCCAAACCGCCGTCCAGGCCCCAAATGGCTGGCGAGTGTTGTGGCTGCTGGGGACGCTGCTGCTGCTGCTGCTGTAGACGCTGCCGCTGGCGAGCAAGGTGACGAATAGCAGGCTTTTGCGCTTCCCTGGATGACCTCTGCTTTTGGACCTCACAACTCAGCTCTTGTCATAGCTCATCTCAGATCTCAGCTCATCTCTCATAAAAGCTCCTCTCCTTTCTCAGCCCATCTCATGTCCTTTTTGGGAATGTCCCGCTGCGGGTTATATAGGCCCCGCCCCTCAACCTTCGCGAACCTCCTTGCTGTTCGTTTCCACACCCTCTCCAAGTCCAACCCCTTGTTTGTGGTTAGTTGAGTGGGGCTGACTCACTCCTCCCCTCTCTGACGAGGTGGGGACCCGCCTTTCTTCCCCAACCCTGCCTCGTGGTCAATGGCGGCAATTGGAGGGGATGTAATTGGCAATCAAGGCTTGGCAATGACGAAAGGGGGAAATGGAGGTTTTTGGGAATGGGATGAAGGGAATCTATCTCTTTGGTTTGGTGCAATGGAGTGTCATTCTAATGGAAGACAAGGCCTTACTCGAAAACACATAATAAGGATTTAAGCTACTGAACAAGGGTTTTATCGTGTCCTTCAATGTGGTGTTTCATGGAATTAACTACCGGGACGCCCTTTTTTCCTTTACACAACTCTGGAGGCAGGAGGGGCCATATCCAACCAATGTTACACAACAATTTACCACAATACAATACACACAATCAAAAAAATGCAATCCTCATATCCACAACACTGCACCCTCCTCCTCTTAGGCATGTCCCTGGCCTATAAGTTTAATTTAGTGTGACACGTAGGTGTAGTTCCCTCTACTTTTAACCTGACCCTGAGTGCGACAGTTTTAAAACATAGATAATTATGTCCCGCTGCTCCATTGCACCCTGCCTAACAGACTCACGCCCACAGTTAACCGAATTGCGGAATGGTCTTCAAACTACACACTGACGGTGGGGAACATTATTTACAATTGACGCTACTTTTATTTACAAAACGCAACCCAGGACCTGTGATTGTTCTTTCTGGGAGGGGAGACAGTCTGCTCTGCATCGACGCACCATTAAAGCACCCTAACGCACCAATACACCCTCAAGCACCAATCGGTGCAGTCACCACAGTTCATCAATGTTCAATAATAAAAATAAAATCAACAACCCCTAACCCTGCAGGTGGTCTCTTGCTCTTCGGCTCCCTCTGCTGGCTATTATTATTTCTTCCAGTTGTTGTCTTTTCCTTCATTTTCTTACTGGCGGCCTATTTGAACTGAAAATGAAATGCACCCAACGTGTCCATTTTTATTTATTTTATTTATGGCCCACAGGGCCGACTAGTGTGGTTCACCTGTGGGGCATCGGTGCCCTGTGGCCAAGGTCCGCCAGCAAGATTTCGGGCCCTCATGGCCGGTTCCAGCAGAGGGGCCATGCCCCAACCCATGGGGTCCATAAGTGGTGCTCGGCCACAGACATGTGGTCCATAATGTGGTGCATCGATGCAGACAGCTGGTTCTGGGAGTTCCGGGCGCACAATGGCGGACTCACGCACGCTCCCCTCGGCGCCCAATGGCGCACAGGTCATGTGGGAGACAAAAGGGGGACAAGACAGATGATCGAGGGGTAAGGTCACAAGGGTACACATCAACAAGGCAATGCAAGGCGAAATGCGTACGGAGAGCGAAGTGAGAAAGCTCATCCCCACCGTACGTCACCCCCCCTGTCACCTACACTACCCTTGCCCTTACCCCATATGTACAAAAATCTACACATTTACAAATTCGTCACTACTGTCACGTCTTCCCATATTTCTTCTACACCAAATTCGTCACCACAATCCCTCTCGCCAAAATTTGCCATCACCCAATTCATCATCAATCCTCATAAGGAGGAAGAGATGGAACACAAAGCACAATGTCACACCCACGTCATGATGCGTCTCACAATCCAAAACATTTGCACATAAAAAATAATCAAAACAACCTGGCATGGTGTGGAGTACCTGTCACCTCAGGTGAGTGGATGTAGATGGTGCGAGGAGATCTCCAATCCTAACTATCCTCTAAATGACCTTAACACACTTTTCACTACCCGGGGTCTTTCCCTGCCAATCCATTTGCCAACTTACACTATGGGTTCTAAAAACCAATTCCCATTGACCAACTGTGGTGCTTCTCAATTTGGGGTCTCACTCCCCCGATTCATCTCCCGGTGCCCTTGCACAATTTCTGGGCTGGGTCATGTAGCTCTCCCAGCAGGTCTACCCACCTGCACACCTCCACGACTGCAGTTGCCACCCGAGCTTACCTAGCTCCTCACCCTAACCTAACTAACTGGGGAAGGCCCCTCCTGGCTCTGTCACCCCTTGGTGCCCTCTGGCACTGGGCTACCCGGGTCCGTCCTCCGGATCCTCGGGCCCCATCCACAACTACCAGCTCCCAGAGCCCACCTGCGGCCTCACCTGGCCGACATCCTCACAGTGGTGGAGTGCCCAAACCAACTACACACACTAACAGGCTACACGCCCAGCCATTTCCACAACACTAATGCACCCATCCAAACACCATTCTTCCACCCGCACCACAGATGCCAATATCTAACCACAATTTACCTATACCCTCTACCTAACACTTACACTACCCTCCCCGGGTATTCGTGATGGGGGTCCAGTCTTCCCCCATTCACACCTTCGCACCATCCACTCCACTCCATAGTTTCCACCATACTCACTCCACGACCATCCATTCCAATACTCCAGATATTCCACACGACATGTTTTCCACACAACCATTCTCCATACACCTGTCGTTGCACACCTGTGCACTCACACCTGGTGCCACCTGCACCCTCCTCCTCTTCCTGGACCAGTTGGTCAACACAATACTCATCTCACTATTCTTCTCACTCATACACTGCTCCATACACCTGTCCAGTTGCACACCTGTGCAATCACACTACAACTCACACTCATTTACTCATACCCTGCTCAATACACTTGAATACACCTCCAACACTCACACGGCATCATCTGAACTACCTGTTGCCCTGCTAACTTAGTGCTCCCCGTCTTCCCTTTAAACTAAGCACATACCACGTCATTATCATCCACTCTAATCTACCTGCGTCCCCACTACAGGTGTCATTGTCACTAACTAACCTTACCGTTACCTAATGTCATCTTCTAGGTCCCTACACATTATCCAAACCCTCCCTCGGCGAGCTTACACTGCCATAAACCCCATACATCTAGTGCTCCTTTGCCCCCCGCTGTGAGGGATGACAGAGGTGCCATCCCATCACATGGGGCATCTCTTACTATAAATTTCGCTCGTCCAATTTCCACAAATCAAATTTTTTTCCAATTACTGCCAATTCTATTCACTATTCTAAATTTCGTATCAAATCACTATCACTATTACCATCATCACAGTCCACTCACTAGTGCCTCTCGGTGCGCCAATTCACTTCCACAGCCCGGCTTCGTAAAGCCGAGCAATGAATGCGGGTTGTTTGGTGCCGGCGGCTGGATGCGTCCGGCACTCGGTGCAGGGAAGGACGCTTACCCGGGCCGAGATCCCACGCACCACCTCGGCACGGAGCCATCCCATGGCCCGATCTCGACCTGCCGGAACGCCTCAACAAAAAGGGGTCGCCATGACGACCCTTCCTATCGGGCTGCCCGCTCCGCCTAGTGGAGCACGGACGCGGCCGTTCCAAACGTGGCCCAGCATGGATCACGTACGGCGGTCCTTTCGAACCCGCCGTGGTTCGGATCCCCGCTGGTCCTCGCGGCACGCGAAGCTGCCCGATGCGCACCGAGGGCCCGATTTGACTAAATGTCGTTCTAACCGCTAACCCGGTTACCGTCGATGCCTCACCTGCATGCTTACACGCATACGCTACCCCTTTCACCCTCACTGAGCTCGATACTCCAACGCCGCCCGTACACCCCGCGTGCTTCGTTATTGCACTCGTTCTTTCGCTCACAGACTTGTCCACACACCTGACCACCGAACACCTTGGCACACACTCGTCGTTCACACACCTCACCAACACACCTCTTCGCGCCCCCTTCTCGGTCACCTCCTCCGTGACAATCACAGGTGTGCTCTCACTCGCACACCCAACCGCGTGCCTCCCTACCATTTCCAGTGTGCATTCCCACACACGCTCTACCCTTCCAGGTGTGCATCCTTCCATTCCAGGTGTACATCCTCTCTCACCTGTCACAACCAACTCACGCTCCGTGTCACTCTCACTACTTTCACCACCACTCTTGACAGTGCACTCACCCTTACTCTCGACAGCGCACTCTTTCCTCATGCACCTGTCTGTTCCACACCTTTCTCAAGCACACTCTTCCGTTACTTCCTCCGTAACACTCACCACAGGCGTGCACTTTCTTGTTACATCCTCTGTAACACTTCTCACTACGGGTGTGCATTCTCCCTCACTCTTGACAGCGCACTCTTTCCCCATGCACCCGTCCGTTACACACCTTTCTTGCGCATCCTCTTGCGCACACTCTCTCGTTACTTCCTCCGTAACACTCACCACACCACGCTTCCATGTGCTCCCTCGCACACGCGCTACGACCAACTCACTCTCGACAGCACACTCACTCCTCGGCGCACAATTTTTCCTCACACACCCCAGAGTCGGACATTCTCGCACACCTCCTCCTTCGCACACCATACCTGTCGCACACTTCACCAACGGCCTCTCACGAACACCCGGATCCAAATCAACCCCCAAGCCGACTGAAGCTTTCCTCACATCATGTACATTTCCACGTATATCGCCACTCACCTTGGCACCTCGTCTCCGCACCTCCTTCACCACCTGCAAACTCTTTATTTGGTTAGCGAGCACATCATCATGATTTGAACACAGACCTTGCACATATTCCATCACCTCCTCCTGTATTTCGCTCTTAGTTTCTGTCCGTCTCTTCTTAATTTCACTCACCTCTTCTTCCACTTCCTCTAATTTTTGCTTCACCTCTTTTATTTCCCGGTGCGTCTCCTCTATCTCGTCCTCTAAGGCTACTGTGACCGTCTCTATGTGCATCCTCACCTGCCGGTCCTTTGTCTCCATTACTTCTGTCACCTCGTCCAACCTCGTTGTCAGTCCCTCACGTACCATCTGACATTGCCTCTGTGTCGCTATCAAGTCATTTTTAATGTCGTTTTGTGTCGCTTTTAACCCTCCTAGTACCGCAGTGTTCCTTTGAACCTGCTCCGTTAGTTCTTTTTGTCCCTCCGTTAGCTGTTCCACCTCCTCCGTCAGGTCCTCTATTCCCCCCTGTAACCTAGCCGTATTATTCCTCACCTCTTTCTCCATACGCTTTTCACCTCGCTTTACCTCCTCGCGTACCCCCGAGATCTCCTCTCTCATCTCCTCCCTCTCTTTTGTAGATGCCGCCCTCATCTGTCCCAATTCATCCCTCTGGGCATCCAGTTTGGTTTCTACACCGATTTTCACCTCCTCTATCTGCTCTCCCATTTGTTTAATTTCTCGGGCGGATTGCTCCCCTATCTCCCGCAATTTGTCTTCCATCCTATTTTCTAACCCCATTAACCCCTTCTTTACCTCTTTTATCCCGTTGTCTAACCCCTCAAATTTTTTTTCTAATCCCTCACCGGTGCTCCTCGCCTCGTCCCTCATTACCCCCAATTGCTCACTCTGAGCTCTCGCTTCGTCCCTCATTATCCCCAATTGCTCACTCTGAGCCCTCGCTTCGTCCCTTATTTGCTCACCCATTTTGGCTTCCAATCGCTCACTCTGAGCATCCATCCGGTTCCCCATTTGTTCACTATTCTTCTCCATAAGGGCCTTCATTTGTATCATAAAAAGGTTCAAATCCACCGGTGGCGCTGCTACGGTCGCGGGCGCGGCAAAATTTGGTGCCGCTACACCCACGTGCGCGAGGACGCCATTTTGTGCGCCTGATACCTCCTCAACCACCTCCTCCATATACATTTCTCCGAGGTCCTGGGTCGATTCTACCCCGTCTATCTCTCCCACCGGCATCCCGTCGCCTTGACCAGCCATGGCGCGATTTCAAAATTCGGGTTTTGTAAAACAAAAGCAATTTCGGTAGTTTGTAATTTTGAGCGCGTTAAACGCTTCAGGTCCGAATCCGACACTTCTGACACCAATTGTTACGGTCCGCGGTTAAGGATGTTGTTTGCCGAGCGGAGGCGCCGTGGCCGAACAGTTTTTTTCCCTACTAAACCCGATTCACCCAGACGTTGGCCGTATCGCGCCACAGCTACCCAATATGGAAAAGACTAAGACGACGAATGCAAAGAGGAAGAAGAAGAAGACGTACAGAAGAGTAACGGGGTTTATTATTATTTACACACACATAAGCAAAACGAGCAGTCACGGGTATTTACAGCGGACATGAAAAAAACAGGTAACAGTGCAAATTACTAGCTTATACAGACTTAGTTACCTACCCAGGACAGAACAAACATAGACGACTCACACGGGGAATGATGATAGGAATTGGCTGGAAGGAGAGGAAAGTCCAATTGGTTCGGCAGCACGAATCGGCGCGTCGGGCAGCCGCCGTTCCTCCGCGGCCCTGCTCCAAACCGCCGTCCAGGCCCCAAATGGCTGGCGAGCGTTGTGGCTGCTGGGGACGCTGCTGCTGCTGCTGCTGCTGTAGACGCTGCCGCTGGCGAGCAAGGTGACGAATAGCAAGCTTTTGCGCTTCCCTGGATGACCTCTGCTTTTGGACCTCACAACTCAGCTCTTGTCATAGCTCATCTCAGATCTCAGCTCATCTCTCGTAAAAGCTCCTCTCCTTTCTCAGCCCATCTCATGTCCTTTTTGGGAACGTCCCGCTGCGGGTTATATAGGTCCCGCCCCTCAACCTTCGCGAACCTCCTTGCTGTTCCTTTCCACACCCTCTCCAAGTCCAACCCCTTGTTTGTGGTTAGTTGAGTGGGGCTGACTCACTCCTCCCCTCTCTGACGAGGTGGGGACCCGCCTTTCTTCCCCAACCCTGCCTCGTGGTCAATGGCGGCAATTGGAGGGGATGTAATTGGCAATCGAGGCTTGGCAATGACGAAAGGGGGAAATGGAGGTTTTTGGGAATGGGAATGAAGGGAATCTATCTCTTTGGTTTGGTGCAATGGAGTGTCATTCTAATGGAAGACAAGGCCTTACTCTAAAACACATAATAAGGATTTAAGCTACTGAACAAGGGTTTTATCGTGTCCTTCAATGTGGTGTTTCATGGAATTAACTACCGGGACGCCCTTTTTTCCTTTACACAACTCTGGAGGCAGGAGGGGCCATATCCAACCAATGTTACACAACAATTTACCACAATACAATACACACAATCAAAAAAATGCAATCCTCATATCCGCAACAATATAGTTATATATATCTATATATATATATATATACTAGACGCCCCATGACCCGTTGGGTCAATGTCAATTTGAATAGATATGAGAATAGAACTAAAGCGAACGCTGGACATCATCAGGGAGATTATTTGGGCCAGCAAGCCATAAGGCTCACCTCTCCAGCGTTCTAAATCACTTACCTGTGACACGTGATTTCGGCCCTTATCTCCGATCACGTTTTTTTTTTTTTTTTTTTTTTTTTGAAAAACACGCGACCCGTGCACTACCACGATTTTGTTGTCAGAGGACACTTCTGATGACGATGTTCTTTGTCGACGATCCTCCATTGACATAAACTCGCACGTTCTCTTTCCTCTTCCCTCGACTGAGCGCCACATACAGCTGACCATGCTGGAAGACCGGTTTCTCCAGGTAGACCAGCACATTCTCCATAGTTTGCCCTTGCGCCTTATGGATCGTCATTGCGAAGCAGGATTGTATGGGGAACTGGCAGCGCTGCAAAGGGATATCCTCAGCTTCCGACAGATTTAGTCAGATCCGAGGGAGCATTACAGTTTCGCCTTCAAACGTTGAACTTATGATCCTCGCAACTATAATATTTCGAAGCATGTCCTCAACAATCATGCGCGTCCCGTTGCAAAGTTTCGGAGGGTCCAAGTTCCGCATCAAAATGATAGGGGATCCTTTTTTGAGCTCGAGGTTGTGCGGCGGCAATCCCGAGACTTCAACGGAATCTAGGAATTCCGTTGGGAAGTGCGTCGCATCAGTACCCTCAGTCACACTGTTGAACGCAGCATACTCCTTGCTAGCACCAGGGAACCTTGTGATGCATCTTGAATTGATGTTTCGCATCATATCGTTGAGGGGCACTAATATAGACCTTGCTGAAAAAACCTCCATCGGATTGGCGAATGATGGATATATGGTATCGATGCACTCATCGAGCCCACTCGCTGTCAGCAGTATATCCTCTGGCAAATCTATCTCATCATCCGCATTTTTCTCGATTCTATCCTTGCCGATGTCGAGCAAAAATCTTGAAAACTGCCCACTTCCGTCGGTCAGTCGCATATTAGTTCTCAAGTGAAACATTCCAAAGCTCTGCCATAAGTAGGACTTCTTTATGCACGCATTCTCAACGTCAGCATCACACCCTCTTTTCACCACGGGCAGAAGTTGACGGAAATCACCACAGCATATCGTCAAGATCCCTCCAAAAGGCTCGTCTTTGTCACATACATCACGCAACGTGCGATCCACAGCCTCGAAACTCTCTCTCCTGATCATAGGACACTCATCCCACACGATGAGTTTTGTACTTCGAAAGAGGTCTGCGATAGTGGAATTTTTATCGATGTTGCATACGCCATCTTCCCTCGGTGTCAGAGGGATTTGGAACCTTGAGTGCGCTGTTCTTCCACCAGGCATGAGGGTAGCAGCTATGCCAGATGAGGCCACCGCAAGGGCAACCTCTCCACTCGCTCTCACTTTAGAGAGAATCAGGTTAATAAGAAACGTCTTCCCTGTGCCTCCAGGTGCGTCAATGAAAATCATTGATGACTGATTCGTGCGGATGCAACCGCACGCAAAGTCATAGACAACTCTCTGCTCATCATTGAGCAGAAGCTGCCTTTCGTCTACGATTCGCTGTTGTTCCTCCGTGTCGTATTGGAGTTCGCTCAGTAGGTGAATGTTGGTAATCCCTTCATGACGAAGAACAGTCGTTGGAGTCGGCAAGTGAAAATGTGCAACAGTTCTGTTCAACAATTGCAGTTTCTGCTGCAAATACGATAGAGCCAAGTCATGATGGCGCTCGTTGATGGCAATATTGGGATCATTTGCAGATCGTCGATGAGCTAGAAGATAATCTTCAGCCATAGCGTCCTTGAAACGTTCCCATAGATCCAATGGATTGTCGACTTCACTTTGTGTGAGGAGCACAACGAACAAATCCCTCATGGGTCTGGGAAGGCGTGTCCTCTCAGCATCCTCCAGAGTCTCGCGCCAGACAGCGTCTCCTTGCAGCAAACCCATTTCTCTGCAAGCGTCTTTGAATGTGGGTAGAATGACATTATCACACGTTCTCAGGACTTCGAACGAAGTCGGCCCTCTCACGTGGTGGAGGAGTAGTCGGAAATAGTACAGGTCACCAGTACGCGGCGAAACGGTGTAAACTCGTCCCAATATGTCATTCTCAAACATTCCAGGGTTGCCCTCCACCGGTCTGCCCTGTTTTCTTCGTTGCCATCTCTTCTTGGTCCATGTATAGAATCTCGGAACATCCACGTACAACAGTGTCTTAGCGAAATGGTCACATCTGCAAAGATCCATAAACTCTGTCAACGTGGTTTTGGCCATATTGGGATTATTTCTTTGTTCACGAACGTTCCCAGCAAAAAATACCTGTTGTTCATTTGGCAGATGTACTCCTAAACGGATAACGGCCGGCTTCCTGTCATGGACTGAGAATCCAAGAATGGAGGCAACAGCCTCTGAAGGTCCAATGTATCTACCCGTCAAGTACTCCGTTATCTTGTCGTTTGTGCGCAGTGCATACGTAGCTTGATCGCTACCTTTCATGGCATACTTAATAACATACTTGATCGACTTTATAGAGCAGCATATTTCAACGTTGATGTGGCAATCAAACGTTTTCAGGAGATAGAGATTATGGGGAACAACCCACTGATTTGTAACAGGTCGTCATTGCCTCCCTTCTTGGTGCCCTTCAAATCCTCCCATTTCTGGGGATCTTCTTCTATATATGGGGTACGAATCGTCTCCGCACCGTGTGTACGGAGCATATGACCGCGGGTATCTGTGTCTGCATGCTCCATTCTTCCAGCATCCAGTTGCTGTGGAACAATATGGACCATGGATCATGTGCTTCAACACCAGTCTGTGTCCCTCTGGATCTTCATCGGGATCTGGTATTTCAGCTTGTACAAATCGATCATAGTCTTGTGGTCTCGGCTTTGAAGCTTCATCGAGCCACAGCAAACAGTGTATGTGAGGGAGACTTCGCTTTTGGTACTCCACACACACAACGTGAGCGATACAGTTCCCGAAGAAGCCTTCTGATCCAGTGAGGTATTTAATGAACACCGTTTTCTTCAACTCGAACACTCTCACAATGAGATCCGGTCTGTCGTTCTCACTTTGGTGAGGAAGCAGATTATTGGAGATTTCAGGCCACTTTGGATTACACGTCATAGTGATGAAGTAGGTCGCGTTACCATATTTTCTTACGTACATCATGGCATCTTGACATCGCTCCATCATATACCTCGGCCCCCCTACAAATGTCGATGACAGTAGTACGCGGCGTCCGATGTTGGACAAATCGTCATTGTCATTGAGAGCATCAGTGAAGCCACTGTATGTAGCAGACCTCAGCGATGCCTGGTTCAGTCTTATAAACGCCAATCTTGTGCCTTCCATTTTGGCTGCCATATCAACAAGATACTGCTGGAACAGACGCCCCCCTCTGAGGAGGTAGTTGAACTCATCCTCGTGGTTCATTATTCGGTAGGAGTAGTATTTCATGGCAGTCAATCTCCTGCCATTGGTCATGTTCATTTCGGGCTGCCATCCGTCATCTCCGAATGGGAAGAAGAGAACATACTGGAGTGCGTCGTAAGAACGGTGCAACTCAGAAATACTTTGCAGCGCTCCTCCTCTTGCTTTCAATACAATGTGACGCACTGTAGCTTGAGGATCGCCAGTATTCTTCACAACGACACCCACTTCTTCAGCGATTTGACCATTGAACCTCCTCTCATGTTCACCAGCTGGTCTCCTGTTGGGATCAATAAGAACGAACGCCTCTGGCAAATTGCCTATTTCCTCGTGTGCCATGCGGAACGAGTGAACGTAAGGATTCACTTGTCTCAGCACGGTCTCTAATGCTCCAACTACATCACGGTGAATACCAGCATTGGTGAGTATCCGCATCCTCAACTGTACGCTGTCATGTGGATCTAAGAAATAAATTTGGAGTAATTTCGGTTGTTCATCCGCATTTGGCAAGAAGGAACCGATACGATGATGTATTTGACCCTGAATTATGACCGATGGGCTCCATGCACCGTGCCGAGGAGAAACTTGGCTTCCTCCAAATTATTTCATTTGAAATAGACAGTTGTATTGTCTGATGTTCCTGCGGAATTCGTTCGCTGTGGGTCCATCGCCGGCAAACAGATTGTGTAATTGATGGGGTAAAGGTCCCAGATTTCCCAAGGACACCTTTCCATTCGTGCAGCAAAAATGAGCTGTTTCACCTTGGAAAAGAAGCGCTCTACAATGTGGACAAATCTTGTCCATCGCACCGACGTCAGCAGAAGTGAAATTTCTTGCATTCTGCGCGTTTCTCTGCCTTGTCTCAAGAACTTCCCTTATCCTATCTCTTTCTCGCTGCTCCTGAAGACGCTGTGCCGTCTCCTCTGCAGATTCCGCATCTCTCCTCATACGATCTCTTTCTTGCTGCTCTTGATGGCGCTGTGACGTCTCCTCTGCAGATTCCGCATCCCTTCGCAAGCTGACTCTCTCTCGTTCCTCCTGAAGACGCTGCGCTCTCACCTCCTCCGTCTCAGCACTCCTTCTCATCCTTGCCCTTTGTCTTTGCAGCTGAAGGCGCTGTGACCCTTGCTCAGGCGTTTCAGCATGTCATCTCTTCCTTTGGCTTTCTCGTTGCTGCTGAAGACGTCGTGATCTCCCATCGTCTGTTTCAGCACCCCTCGGAGATACTGCTTCTGCACGAGAACTTGAAGGAATGTTGCTATTCGCGTCCATAGACGTGAGGTGTGATTCGTTGTCCGCGTCCGTAGCGCCGTCGGAGGGTTGATACTACATTCTTCCTGCAAATAGTATTGTGTTTGTGCTATAGTTTTGCCGATCATCAAATGACAAATAAATTACATTGTGAAAATTAAAGATTTCAAATAAACCTATTTAAAGTGTATGCGCATATAAATAATAAAAAAAATCGAAGAAATATCTCTCGGTAATTTCCTGAAACATATTTTACTTCCGGGTAATAATGTTGAATGAAATAACGAAGATACCCGTATATACTGTATGCCTGTTATTTTAGGCGGTGTATTTTCGTATATCAACATGGCGCGATTTTTAAAATATATCTCTGCGATTTCCCGTGTGTGCGTGAATGTTCTCAATTATTTCTTTTACCGAGTCTAAAACCATCGATAAAAATGAAATCAGATGGAAGCGGTAATAATTTAAAAAATCGAAGAAATATCTCTCGGTAATTTCCTGAAACATATTTTTGCCGATCATCAAATGACAAATAAATTACATTGTGAAAATTAAAGATTTCAAATAAACCTATTTAAAGTGTATGCGCATATAAATAATAAAAAAAATCGAAGAAATATCTCTCGGTAATTTCCTGAAACATATTTTACTTCCGGGTAATAATGTTGAATGAAATAACGAAGATATATACTGTATGCCTGTTATTTTAGGCGGTGTATTTTCGTATATCAACGTGGCGTGATTTTTAAAATATATCTCTGCAATTTCCCGTGTGTGCGTGAATGTTCTCAATTATTTATTTTACCGAGTCTAAAACCATCGATAAAAATGAAATCAGATGGAAGCTCCGCAAAGATAAAGGCGTGAGACAGACTCAATGGCCTTGAAGATACAAGCCTTTCAGAATTCATTTCGTTCTATAAACGGAAACTTTCATCGGATTTTCTTCCCGTTTTTTTTCAACCGAGTCTAAAACTATGTTAGCGACTGTGAAAAATGAAATGATATATCGAATTTGATTTGAAATAAAACTGAGAGAGAGAGCAAGACACCACGGGCCTACAAAACAGGCCTCAAAGCTATGCGAGTTAATAAAATGGTGGATATTACTACTCTCTCAAAGGGGTAAGCCACGCCTCCGGACCGATCGAATGTTACACACAAACACGCAAGATTTCAATTTTATAATTATAATAGATATATATATATATATATATATATATATATACATACAGTATATATACAGTCACGTGAAAATGTAAGTACACCCCATGTAAAGTTTTGACTTTTTCAACATATTTCAAACATACAGCTATTTGATCTTCATTTCAACAATATTGATAGATAAAGGTGATATAATATAACAAATATCATGAAACATTTATATTTTGTAGTCCATTGTATAATTTAAATAAACATAAATGCAAATTTCGCATGTGGAAAAAGTAAGTACACCCCTACATTTATCACTACTTCAAATACCTAAAATTAGAATCAGGTGCACCAGCTCAGGTGCAAATGATTAGAACATCGTTGGAGAAGATCTTGGAGGAACCTGTCTTATTTAAACCTCAGACATTCAGTTTGGTTTGCTCTTTGTTGTTGAAGTGCGCGGCTTCACCATGCCTAGATCAAAAGAGCTCTCTGAGGCCTTCAGAAAGAAGGTTGTAGATGTCTTCGGATCTGGGAAGGCATTTAAAAAGATCTCCAAACAATTTGAAATCAATCATTCGACTGTCCCGAAGATCATCTACAAGTGGAGAAGATTCCAAACAACTGCCAACTTGTTCAGGCCAGGCCGCCCCAGCAAGTTCAGCCCGAGAGCAGACCGCACTATGCTGAAAGACGTCTCTAGGAATCCCAGAATGGCATCACGGGACCTACAGGCAGCTCTTGCCACTGTTGATGTCAAAGTGCACGGGTCTACCATTAGAAAGAGGCTGCACAAATTTGATCTACATGGGAGGTGTGCCAGGAGGAAACCTTTGCTGTCCAGAAAGAACATCAGGGCAAGACTAAAGTTTGCCAATGAACACCTAGGCAAAGACCAGCACTTCTGGAACAATGTGCTCTGGACAGATGAGTCAAAGGTAGAGCTATTTGGCCACAGTACTAGAGTACATGTTTGGCGAAAACCAAAGATAGCATTTGACCACAAGAACCTGATACCAACTGTAAAGCATGGTGGTGGAAATATTGTGGTTTGGGGCAGCTTTGCTGCATCAGGGCCTGGGTAGCTCACCATCATAGAATCCACTATGAATTATTCATTGTACCAGAGGGTGCTTGAGGATAAGTTGAAGCTTAACCGAAGGTGGACCTTGCAACATGACAATGACCCTAAACAGTAAACATACCACTAAATCCACCAAGGAATGGCTGAAAAGAAAGAAATGGAGGGCTCTGGAATGCCAAGTCAAAGCCCGGATCTAAATCCCATCGAGATGTTGTGGGGGGATTTGAAACGAGCTGGGCATGCAAGAAACCCCTCAAACATCGCACAGCTGAAAGAATTCTGCATGGAGGAGTGGGCAAAAATTTCTCCCAGTCGATGTCAGAGACTGGTAGACAGTTATAAGAAAGGCCTACTTGAGGTTGTTTCTGCCAAAGGGGGCAATACCACCTATTAGAGCCAAGGGTGTACTTACTTTTTCCACATGCGAAATTTGCATTTATGTTTATTTAAATTATACAATGGACTACAAAATGTAAATGTTTCATGATATTTGTTATATTATATCACCTTTATCTATCAATATTGTTGAAATGAAGATCAAATAGCTGTATGTTGAAATATGTTGAAAAAGTCAAAACTTTACATGGGGTGTATTTACTTTTTCATGTGACTGTAAACTGTATGTATTGCAAAATGTATTAACTTTTTTCTTGAAAAATAAAAACATATTTTGTGTCTGGGACTGCTGTTCATATCTTATTGGTAGAATTTTGTAAATACCCTCGGCTTCAATTATGATAGATACTTTTGTAGGTTTGCGATGTTGTCGTTCAGTTTTCCTAACGGTTTGTTCAGGTTTGGATTTGATAAATATGGTGAATGGTACAAACAGAGAAAGCATCATCTCCAGTGCAAATATGTTTGTTCCATTTTCGCGATGCCAAGCTGAATGGACTTTAGGAAAGGAAAATGTTTGACTACTCACGTGATAAGTCTGGGAAGAATTTTTTCTGATTTATTCTGACCTTGTTCGAAGCTTATTCATTCCAGGGGTATAAAATACTGTTGCGTGCATGCTTCGTTGAAACGTGTGATAACACATCTAGTAAATATTAAATATGAATGCAAATTGTTGTTTCTCAGCAAAATCCAAATTCAATTTACAACTTGGTTATTTTTTTTTGCAGTGTTGATCGCTGGACACAATCTTTGTATTGAATAAGTTATTGTAAACGATGTCTGTGTGACACAGACTATTGTCATACTTATTTGCTATGTTTATGCAATGAGTGGGACAATATTCAAGAGCTCAAATGATATTACAAAATACACAGGAAGGACCATGTTCTTTCATTCTGATAGAAAAACATGGACAAAGTCGATCTATATGCGAATCAACCTTGGTAGACCGGAAAATTCATTTTTGCTTGTGCATAGTCAGTAATTATAAAAGCAGACAATCATGATGGTGAAGCATTGTGATGAACAGCCAATTTTAACCCAAACAGCATGTCAAACAGCTGCAGAAGTCAGGAAAGGCCTCAATGGGATGTATTTTTTAATTACAATCATCCTGCTTTGCCATTTGGGGAAAGGGCTGATCATATTACTTGTACTTCCATTTTCTCACCCCATAAAGGTGGCAAAAGGCAAGGAGTAGGTAGTTCTTGTTGACACCTTCAATTCTGATTCCTTGTCTCATTCCATGTTATTGCCGACACCCAGTGGCTTATTCAGGTGCTGTTTTGATCTCATTTTGGTTTGTACTATACATGGCAATGGGGTTTCCATTTTGTTTTCGATATTTTGTGTGAGAACACATGCAAGCAGTTGGATTAATATGGGGCTTGGAAGTCGAAGCGTTATTGGGTCATTTTGTGAAAAATAGTGATAATCCCAACTTTTATTCAGATAAATTTCATCAATTACTTTCTAACTATTTGCCTTCTGTCCTGACATTGTTGGTTCACGAGTTATCAAGTGACCACTATATTCGACATGTGTGTGCGTCTGTCTGTGTGTGTGACTGTGTGTGTGTTTGTCTGTCCGCAGCACATCTACCCGATGATATCATCTGATCTTGATGAAACTTGGGTGGGAGGTTGATATCATGATCTAGTTGTGTCCTGCCTAGAGTGGGCGTATTGCGCCCATTGTGGGCGAAGCGACGCCTGAAAAAGATGTCTTTTTAGGGAGTAATCGAGTTCGAGCTACAACTTCTCCGAGGAAGTTGGTGGAATCTGACAGGGGTTTCGATATTTGGTTAGGCCAATGTCATGTGTCTAGCCCCACGGAGCTTGATTTTTCATTTTCGCCCCAAGGTCAAGGTCACAAGGTCACGAAATTTAGAAAAGTCGATTTTTGATGGTTTTATTACATTGTTCGCTTCCTGATAGGGTGAAATGTCATACATGATCTTATATTATCACATACATAATGAAATACAAGTTTTCCAACAAATTTCAGAATCCTCGACCTTTGACCTTTGAAGGTCACAAAGGTCAAAGTTTCAAAGTTGTCGGAATCGAACCGAATTTTCGGTATTGTGTAGCTAACTAACCTCATAACTGATTATACATTATTTTCTATCTCATTTCAAGGTCAGTAACCTTCGTTTTGATATTTCAAGGTCACAAAGGTCAAATTTTCAAAGTTTTCGGAATCAAACGGAATTTTCGGTATTGTGTAGCTAACTAACTTCATAACTGATTATACATTATTTTCTATCTCATTACAAGGTCAGTAACCTTCGTTTTCACATTTCAAGGTCACAAAGGTCAAATTTTCAAAGTTGTCAGAATCGATCCGAATTTTCGGTATAGTGTAGCTAACTAGTCTCATAACAGATAATACATTCCTGTTTATATATTTTCAATGTCGGTTTTGACCTTTGTCATTGAATACCACTCGCTCGTGAACCATCATCATCTCCTGACTTGTTACCTTCTTTTTTGCCCCCTCTTCCCGCCCCTCTGACAAGGTCAGAGAAGTGGCACATTAAAATGAGCTTCATCCGACCGCCCGACCAACTAACTGATCAACTGTCCATGTACTTTGGTATACGCGACATTTCAAAAACAGTTGAACATTTAGCTCTCATATTGTAGATATCTATTCCACATGACATTGTTGTAAGAATCAGAGTTACAACATTGGCTCAGGTCATGAGTTTAATATCAATCGTTCCCTAACAATACCTGTAAAGAGAACCAGCGAACATCATATCAATATTCAGCATACATCTGAACTAGTAATGAGTTTAAAGATGAGCAAAAGCAAGCCGTAACAAAGTGGTGGTACGTACCACCTATTTATGCACCAGCATAGCATACAGTAAATGTCTCAGGTATGATCATAGCGCTGAATGACCGAGTTCTTATAACGGCCGCGTAGTGGACAAAAGACGCATGACACCTGGGTTCAGACGTTAGACAGAATTTCATGACATTCTCCCCGGCATTTAATCTACACTACCCCTAATGGGTGAAAGCAAGCGGATTAACAGTATAGAAAACGTCAGTTAGCAAAAGGGTACATAGAGCAGCAATGCATGTCAGTCCCAGCCATAGCGATCGAGGCGGCCAATTTCTCTAAAGGCGCGTGTTCGGTAAGCGTCGGGAGCTTCAACTGCAAGACCAAATTCCCCCACGTCGGAATAACCGCCTATCTCGGGAGACGGCGGCGGCGGCTCAGGGCCGACCGGATCGGGCATGTGCGGGAGCAAAGTTGACGGTGAATTCCCCATCAACAGGTCCCCCTGGCTGAGTTCCGGCTGAATGGTATCCCCGCATGGAGCAAGATGATGCACCGAGACTGTAGACTCGCACCCATTTGGCAGCAGCACTCGAGCGTGCTCGGGATTGGCTTGGAGAATGTGAACCTTGTCGACAAGCAGGTCATATTTACTTTGACGAACAATGCGTTTGAGGAAAGCCGGTCCGCCCTCAGCTAGCCAGCCCGGCAAAGGTCGAACAGCACCAGAATGGCACGAGTAATGAAACAGACGATCATGAGGAGTTTGATTTGTAGCTGTGAATAATAAAGTCCTGATCGAGTTTAACGCCCCGTGCACCATCCTGGTCCATCGGTCCAGCCCTTGTCCGCGAGACGTAAGGCTCAGAGTAATGGCCTTCCATATAATGCCATTAAATCTTTCCACCTGCCCGTTCGCCTGTGGCCTGTACGGGGTAGTATAGCTTGAAGCTATATTGCGCTGGAGCAAAAAGGTCCTCACATCCTGGGACAGAAACACAGCACCTCAATCGTTGTGTACGTAAGCTGGATTCCTGAACATGGAGATCAAAATCTGCAGACATAGGATAACCATTGCAGCGGACATATCATTGCATGGAAAAGCAAACGGGAATCTGGAGAACTCGTCAACTATCGTGAGGAGATAGCGAGAGCTACCCGAGGCCGGTAAGCTAGGACTAGCAGGGAGACACGAAGCCGGTAGAGGCCCTTTAAAGTCCATTGCCAATCTCTCCCAAGGCCGAGTAGCCTGAATCAGCGTACCCATCGGTGGTTTGTAGAAACGAGGTTTGAGTTCAGCACAAACGGAACAAGTGCGACACAGCTGCCGAATGTCCTCAACAGAGTAGGGCAAATTGTGACTGTGCACATAATGAGCGAAACGCGTCACTCCGGGATGGCACAACGTTTCATGAAGAACACGCAGATCCTCAAAGGAGGTGAGACTCGCACACACCGAAGGGCGCGATAATGCGTCTGCGGCGAGATTATCCCGCCCTGGGCGATACTTAATGGTGTAGCAAAAATCGGCTAGCTCTATCCGCCAGCGAGTGACCTTTTCGTTCTTAATGCGTTGAGCATGGCGCGTGTCGTACATGAAAGCGACGCTTTGCTGGTCAGTAATGACCTCAAAACATTTGCCAAGCAGATAGGGTCTCCAACGCCTAATAGACTCAACGATGGCGTACGCTTCCTTCTCGACAGACGAATGACGTTTCTCCGTGGAGGAGAGAGTCCTTGAAAAGAAGGTTACAGGTCGCCCCCCTTGAGAGAGTGTGGCAGCTATCGCGTGGTCTGACGCATCGCTTTCCAAAACAAAGGGTTGACTGTCATCAATAGACGACACAGCGGTGCCAGCTATGTCGGACTTCAGGCCATGGAAAGCGGCCTTGGCGGCATGACCCATGGGGAACACTTTGCAATCTACAAGTGGGCGGAGCTTTTCAGAAAATTTTTGGACCCACTTTGAGTAATGTGCAAATAGGGCACGCTTCAACGAAGCGCGATCATGTGGTGGGGCCATGTCGAGCAAAGGTCGCAGCCGCTCCTTGTCTGGAGTGATCGTGCCCTGGGTCACGGTGTACCCCAGGAGATCTATCGTTCGGGCAGAATTGCAACATTTAGCCTCGTTCAGAGTTAGCCGATACGTGCGCGCAACCTGGAGGAAATGCTGCAAATTAGCATCATGATGGGCCTGATCGTACCCACAAACTGTTAGATTGTCCAGGTAAACAAAGACATCAGTTAAGTGTTCATTAGCGATTATGTCATCTATGGCCCTTTGAAAGCATGCCACCCCATTTGTGACCCCAAAATGTAATCAAGTGAACTGGTACAACCTCTGTCCGGATTAAAATCCGGTGTAGATGCGATCGGCCTCCGCAATAAGGATCTGATGATACGTGTTGCGGAGATCGAATGTGCTGTAGATTGAGTACTGTGCCAACTGCCGAACCAGGGAATCCAATCCCGGGAGTGGGCAGGCGTCCAATTGCGTAAACCGATTAATCGTCTGCGTGTAGTCGATTACCATGTGTTTGCGATGATTTTCTGTCTGGACTACCAGAACTTGAGCCCTCCAAGGTGATCGACTAGGTTCGATTATACCCTCCTTTAGAAGTCGGCTGGTTTCCTCTGCTATAAATTGCGTGCCAGCCCGCGAGTATCGTCGCGATTTAACGGCAACCGGGGTGCAGTCAGGACTCAAATTTGGAAACAGCATCAGGGGTTCAATTTCCACCCCGGCCAGAGCACACACAGAGAGAGTATTGTCACCTCCAAATTCCATTTCCAACCTTCCAGGTCAACGGAGAAAATCGTGACCTAATAGCACTTCTGCACATAACGTTGGTAAAACCATTAAATGCACATCCGGAAACATTCGACCATTGATCACTAGCTTCAGCCGGCATTTGCCTTTGGTACGCAGCCAAAGAGCTTGGGAAGCCATGAAAACCCTGTGCGTTGTCCTGAGAATCGGCCAGCCATGCTTCTGGATGAGCCGCAAGTCAACATAGCTATCAGTAGAGCCCGTGTCGATCAAGGCGTTGACTATCTGTCCCTCAATCACGACTGGAATAACAGCGTTGGTTAACCCGGGTGGCGCTGTAGTTGTCGAAACATCCAGAGGTGGCGATCGAGCCACGCGCGCGGGTCCGACGCCAGCTAGTGTCGAGCGTGGCGCGGATCGCCCCGCGGGCGATGAAAGAGTTCCCGTCAAGGGCGTGCGTGCCGCACGAGGCCCGCGCGGGGAGATTCCAGTCAAGGGCGTGCAACGGCAACTCGCAGGCTGCGAGTGGATCCTAGTCAAGGTCGCGTGAGATGCAGATTGTGCCCCGGACTGTGCGAAAAGCACGGACAATGTCGGGCGAGTTCGCCGGCCCCGTGTCGATCGGCATACCTTTGAGAAATGACCTTTCCATGAGCACGAATGGCATGTCGCTTCGTGCACGGGGCAAACTGTTCTCAAATGATTTCGATTTCCACAAAAATAGCACTTTGCGGTACCCCCGGCAGATGGGGTTGCGGCAGCGGCGGCAGTCACACTCGGGCCCGAAGCCTTGAGAGTGTCCGTTGTCCCCAATTCCAGCGGAGGTTCAGCATCCGCTCGCTCCGCTGCCGCAGCCCTCTCCGGTCGCTCACCGGTTAGCCCCGCAGTGACGTATGGACGATCGTATGCCTCCGATTGTCTCCGCGCCTCGTCGTAAACGAGCGCCAACTTATGGGCAGTCTCAAGAGTTAGATCGGCAGTTTCTAGCAATCTTTGACGTATCATCGGTGAGTGTATCCCGGAAACAAATGAATCTCTCATTAAATCATCACAGACTTGTTCATGGGATCTAGGTTCACCTGTGCAGTCCTTCGCTAAACGGCGGAGATCCTGAACGAAGTGATCGATGGATTCCGAAGGGTCCTGTCATCGTGAGGAGGGCAGGTACCAGGTGTAGACCACGCTTCGGGTCTTGATGTAGATTCGACGTAGTTCCGTTTCAGCAGTATCGTACGTGACGCACTGAGAAATGTACTGATAGACAGAATGGCACACGCGAGAGTTGAGCACTGCGAGGATATGGGATGTTTGCAGCAAGGATATGGGATGGACACACACACACACACACACACACGCACACACACGAGTACAGGATGATAAACATTATAAAATTGTCATTTAAATTTAGGTACCACCTTGACTTCTTTCTTTAATGGCCACAATTATTCCCACGTTTTTGTGGGGTTGGCTTGGGGGAGGTTTTTTTTGTCCAAGCCTTTCACGAACTGGCTGGTCAAGTTTGACATTCAATTACGTTTCGGGCATGAATTTGTAATTCGGCCATGGTGTCGGTGATAGCTCGCCTACTCTTCGCGAAGGACACCGTGGGATCTTTAACATCCGCATAATGCGGCACACACACTAATGAATCACTCTGCCTGTGAAACATCGGGATGATAGTTTCTAGCTGGGTCTGGATTTGAACCCAGGCTGGACAGCTTAGAGGCGACTGTGCATACCTCGAGGCCATCCTGTAAGCCCAGATGTTTATTCTTCCAATGACAGTGAAGACCCCAGTCTGCAGGTCGGATGCACAGGCATGTGTTACTCGAGTGTAGTGTGGGTACTATCAGTTTGAGCTTTGCACCGCCTCGTGTTTTTATACACTTCCTATCCTTTTAGAGTCAAATAAATCCTTTTCTATTCTGAACTTCCATAATGGGAATGCCTTCGACTCCAAATTGCCTCCTCGATGCAATGCAGGCATCTCAGTGATTTCTGCTACAGATGATGTACCGCAGCGCCTGTGATGAAGAAAAAACCCATATCGCTTCTCAAAATGATCTCGGGGCAACCAGGTGTTGCCAGACGTGCATAAGGGCTTCTTGTTCATATTCTCCCTGATTCTGTTGCATTCATTATCTGTCGTTCATTTTTTAAAAGCTGGTTTTGATTACGAATTTTCTGGGATGTAATGGATAGATAATGTTTCTAAGAGTTTTATCGGAATTATTGTACCTGGGGGACAAGAGAAGAGGGTAATTAACACAGCATTGCTGTACAACAAACCATGCAATCCTTCATTTGGACTGCATTATCCAGAAATACCTTGCTGCTCTAAATTGAGTGCTTCTTTTGTGGTCAACAGCATTCGCCAGCAGGCTTAATATTGATTCAAGTGTTCAAGTGTTTTGCAGTCTTGAGCTCTCCTTATGAACAGTTTAAGGAAGGTCAAAATCTTCATGTGCAAATGTTATCCCGGGGAGGCTGTAGGTGAGATGTGATTGTGTAGTAATGTTGCATTATGTATTTCACACTGTATATGTGACTGACATTCAGAGACTGAGTTTGGTGGCTAGTTGCATCATTAATGGGGTGGGGCGATGTTGTTGCTGTGATGATTCCTGCATCCCATCTCCTGCAGAGTTAGTACAGAACATGCATGGAATTTTTAACTTGCAAGTAAAACTTCAGCTTTTTGAAAGTCACAATGAGATATTTTAATTGGAGACTGTGAGTACGTGTAGATTAGACAGCCAGCTCAATATCCTTCTCAATTGCAGCTTGTTACATGACACAGAGCCCATCGATGCATTAAATACATACATTGAATGTACTGTACTATTTTCATTCACATCTGTGCAAGAGATTATGCTAGGTTTCCAGGTATATGAAAGGTCAGGGTTGTTGTTGTTGTTGTATAGCCCCGGTTCAGTTCTCTGGACAAGCCCGCGGCATGGAGACAGCCAATCGATCTTCCAGGAGTGACTCAGAGATCCCCCACATCGAGGATGGTGTACCCCACCTTCACAAAGTCAGGGCCATGACAGAGAGAGAGAGAGAGAGAGAGAGAGAGAGAGAGAGCCAGAGAGGGGAGAGAGAGAGAGGGAGAGAGAGCCAGAAAGGGGAGAGAGAGAGAGAGAGAGAGAAAGAGAGAGCCAGAGAGGGGAGAGAGAGAGAGAGAGAGCCAGACAGAGACAGAGAGAACAAGAGGGAGGAGACGAGAGGGAAAGGGCCGGCCCATGGGGACCGATCGGCACTCTGACCATGACTGCACTGCCTTGACAAATCCAGGCAGCAGGAAAGAATAGGGAAGATTTGGGCCCTGACTTGCGTTGGGGGGTACAACCACCACAAAGAGGTAAACGGTCAGAGCTGAATAATTCACCGTGAAAACAGAAAATAAACAGCTGACGTTTCGGGCATAACGCTTTATTGAAGAACTGAGAAATCCAAACATCTGATGCAATATATAATTAATTAAATGTGTGCATGATTATTCACAGTTGTGTGACTAAAGTCATGACGTATTTGCGATAAGGAAAACCCAGAATGTATAACATTAATTAATTGGTGGTGTATAGTACCCAGCTGAAAAATGACTTTCTCCTCTAAACAATTTCCATCCAAATCACTGGAACACGCCTTAATAACGCACACTTGGAAATTATCCTTGGTATGACGAGCAAGATTAAAATGCGCCGATATTGGAAGACCATTTGTGTTTAAGTGTAGAGATCTAAAATTCTTTCCCACTTTGTCAGCCAGACGTCGTTTGGTCTCGCCGATGTAGAACAGGTTGCAACAATCGCAAAACAAGCCGTACCCGTATATAATGTTTGTTGAAGTGCAGACGAAGTGTCCTTTGGCACGCATATTGTTACGTTGATGGGACATTTTTTTCAATCATTTGTCAACATATTCCACTGAGCAGCGAAGAAACTCCTCCAGCAAATCAGCAAAAGCATTGCAGCTAGAATTTTCGAATTTGTACAAATTGGTGCGTTTTCTGGCACACACGATTTGTTTAGCCCATCCCCACAAAAAATAAATTGCACGAGGTTTAAATCCTGGATTGGCACCCTATCCATCCCAATCACCTGATCTATTAATATCTAACCATGTACAAACTTCAATTGAGAAGTACGGAGGAGCAGCATCTTGCATAAAAATCCATTTTTATTTATTTTTTTTTATTTTTTTTTGTATACAAGATCGAGACGTGTAAGAGGTAACATTAATGGCAAAAAAAACCAAAGAAATAACGGACACGTCAGACGAAATAAAGGGAGCGGGAGACAAGATGGGGAGAGAGGGGGAAGCACACATGTACAACATTTGAGAGCAGGGACATCGGGAGGGAGATCTGTGGGAGGTAGAGGGCTTGGGGGGAGGAGGCGTGGGAAGGGGGTGGGGGTGGGAGAGGTAAAAAAAAACAACACATGGACACTGCTCGGACTTCCAGGAAAGAAGTCGGTATTTCAGAAAAGTGGATCTGGGGTGAATTAACAGGGGTAGAAAAGATCAAGGTTTTGGATGGGGGAAGTTAAGAGATGGTGGTGAACAGCTGTTTTAAAGACCTGGAGGGAGGAGTGGGATTGAAGGGAGTGAGGGAGTTTGTTCCAGAGGCGGGAGAAAAGAGGAATGAAAGAGTGAAGGTGAGCAGAGAGCCTTGATTTTGGCAGTTTAACCATAAGAGGGTTGCTGGCAGATCTTGTGCGACCTGTAGGAATATTTGGGGGACAGAGCCCAGAGAGAGCTGGGGGGGAGGGGGGGGCAAGGCCGGAGAGGAGTCGGTAGAGGACGGAAAGACCACCAACCTGCTTGCAGTGAGTGAGTGAAAGGCCCTACTCTTTCATCTGTGATATCCCATTATTGAATTGTTGGAAGAAGAATGTTTTGAAGCATTTTCAAGTATCTCTGTCCTGTTCGTTCATTGTATTGTGGAGAATGTATGGTCCAATGAGTTGGATTGAAGTAATTCCACACTAAACAAACAGTTTTGGCCAACGTTGTAGTTTTGCGTTTGACTGCTGTTTCTGGATCGTTTCCTGACTGGTAATTACTGTTGTGCCTGTTGATAAAACCATCACCAAGACCAGATAATGTTGTGTAACACACCAAGACAGTCATCAATCCACTGAAGGAAATGTTCACAAAACCCCATTATCTTGTCACAATCATCTGGAAACAATTGCTGAACATAATGAGGTTTGAATGGTTTTCTTCTTAAACCATGCTTCAAAATTATCTGAATTGCTCAAAAACCTCTCCACTTGTCTGATCCACTTCTTTGGGCATCTTGTGAACATGTCTCGTACATGGCCAATGTTTTCTGGTGATCTTGCTGTGGTATGTCTTTCTGATATTTTTATGTGACAACTGCAGCAGTTGTTGTAAGCTTTTGGTGAGTATTTCTTCATCGTTTTTGGATCCAAAGTGGCATTTTTTTTGAAGTTCGCCCAAAACAAGGCTGAAAGCTACTAATTTGTAAAGGGCTACAAAGAAAAAGAATAGCATAAACTGTCAAAGCCTTCACCAAGTCCTGAAACAAGGAAACCTCGTCACAGTTGGACCACTGTGCAGGGAGGGGGGGGGGGGGGGGGGGGATAACGAGGCCAGACAGAAAAATACATTTCCCTAATCTGATTGGGTGTTTTTTTAGGAGCCACCATATCCATACTGGATGGCCATTTTAGTCCTGGCAGGTTGTCACAGTCACCATCCCCACTAGCTAAGTCAGTGAGAAGTGTCGGTTTTGTTGCCGACAACCCGGCCATGCGGGAGGTAACACTAGGTTACCAGTGGCAGTCCCAAAAGACTGGCCTGACCTAAAGACTGATATCTTCCCATTTATTGATACCACCATCTTCCGACTGCAATTGCAGATTGCCAAACCCCATATTACAGCACAGCAATTCATGTCAGCCATAATGGAACAATCTGTCAGCCATAATGGAACAATCTGAAAGCAAAGGAATATATATATATATATGTGTGTGTGTATATACATTCACGTGAAAAAGTAAGTACAACCCATGTAAACTTTTGACTTTTTCAACATATTTCAACATACAGCTATTTGATCTTCATTTCAACAATATTGATAGATAAAGGTGAAATAATATAACAAATATCATGAAACATTTACATTTTGAAGTCCATTGTATAATTTAAACAAACATAAATGCAAATTTCGCATGTGGAAAAAGTAAGTACACCCTTGGCTCTAATAGGTGGTATTGCCCCCTTTGGCAGAAACAACCTCAAGTAGGCGTTTCTTATAACTGTCTACCAGTCTCTGACATCGACTGGGAGAAATTTTTGCCCACTCCTCCATGCAGATTTCTTTCAGCTGTGCGATGTTTGAGGGGTTTCTTGCATGCACAGCTCGTTTCAAATCCCCGCACAACATCTCGATGGGATTTAGATCCAGGCTTTGACTTGGCCATTCCAGAACCCTCCATTTCTTTGTTTTCAGCCATTCCTTGGTGGATTTACTGATATGTTTAGGGTCATTGTCATGTTGCAAGGTCCACCCTCGGTTGAGCTTCAACTCTCCGACAGAGGGCCTCACATTATCCTCAACCACCCTCTGGCACAATGAAGAATTCATAGTGGATTCTACGATGGTGAGCTGCCCAGGCCCTGATGCAGCAAAGCTGCCCCAAACCATAATATTTCCACCACCATACTTTGCAGTTGGTATCAGGTTCTTGTGGTCAAATGCTGTCTTTGGTTTTCGCCAAACATGTCTTCTGGTACTGTGGCCAAATAGCTCTACCTATGACTCATCTGTCCAGAGCACATTGTTCCAGAAGTGCTGGTCTTTGCCTAGGTGTTCATTGGCAAACTTTAGTATTGCCCTGATGTTCTTTCTGGACAGCAAAGGTTTCCTCCTGGCACACCTCCCATGTAGATCAAATTTGTGCAGCCTCTTTCTAATGGTAGACTAGTGCACTTTGACATCAACAGTGGCAAGAGTTACCTGTAGGTCCCGTGATGACATTCAGGAGTCCTTCGAGACTTCTTTCAGCATCTTGCGGTCTACTCTCGGGCTGAACTTTCTGGCGCGGCCTGGCCTGAACAAGTTGGCAGTTGTTTGGAATCTTCTCCACTTGTAGATGATCTTCTGGACAGTCGAATGATTGATTTCAAATTGTTTGGAGATCTTTTTAAATCCCTTCCCAGACTCGTAGGCATCTATTATCTTCTTTCTGAAGGCTTCAGAGAGCTCTTTTGATCTCAGCATAGTGACACCGCACACTTCAACAAAAAAGAGCAAACCAAACTAAATGTCTGAGGTTTAAATAAGACAGGTCCAAAAAAATAAGAATTTAATAAATTAACAGCATTTTGCAGTGCCATGCAATACCCTCTGGTATACCTCTGGTATACCAAATTAATTTAATAATTTAATAAATTTAATTAATAAATTTAACAAAAAAAATAAAAAAATAATAAAAATAATAAGACAAATCCAAAACCAAGATCCTCTCTAACGATGTTCTAATCATTTGCACCTGAGCTGGTGCACCTGATTCTAATTTTAGGTGTTTGAAGTAGTGATAAATGTAGGGGTGTCCTTACTTTTTCCACATGTGAAAATTTGCATTTATGTTTATATAAATTATACAATGGACTTCAAAATGTAAATGTTTCATGATATTTGTTATATTATATCACCTTTATCTATCAATATTGTTGAAATGAAGATCAAATAGCTGTATGTTGAAATATGTTGAAAAAGTCAAAACTTTACATGGGGTGTACTTACTTTTTCACGTGACTGTATATACATGTGTATGTATATCTATATATATATATATATATATATATATATATATATATATATATATATATATATATATATATATATATATATATATATATATACACATATATATGTTACCCGGTACACTCGGGTATACAAATTACTTGGGGTTCTTCACTGGAATAATTTCGCTGTCGAGTCGCGAAATTGAGTTTTTGGAATTTTAATCAACACTTCGCAAAACAAAGTCACCGTCACACTGTGCTAACTTTACAAAGCAAAATAATTGAGAAATGTGCAAAAATAGCAAAAGACAAAAGTCAAAAAATGGCAAATGGCCTGAAACAAAGAAAATAAACAATTCCCCAAGTCAAAGCGATTCTCCCGGCCCGCACATTAAACGGTTTCCCCACACTCCATTCTCCACAGGAGGAGAAAACTTAGAATTTACTCACAAATGTAGCTCGTTAGAAAACCAGCATTAGGTTCCTCCAGAGATTTCCTCCAGAAACATGATAACATGTGCTCAGCTCTCGAATCCAAAACCATCCGACTTTTATGTGCAGCATTCCATCACTAAAACAGACAATGTTCCTACTTTATACGCCATAATGTCTTTCAATGAAAAATGCGACTATATTTACCACTGGGATGGCACCACACGAGCCTCTCGTGCAAGCTCCTCACAAGAACATGGCTGACTGTCTTCTCGGGTCTCGAACATCACCCACAACCCCCCGCGGCTCACACAACTTCCGCTCCAAATCCCGTGGCACACCAACTCCCGCGGGATTAACAATACCTTCAATTGTGGAATTATCGATGCTTTAATACCACTTGGTTACATTTTCCCCTGCTAAGTCACCGTCCACCGTGGCTAATACCTATCTCTGGCTCCCTTCACAGACTCTCTGCAAAATCCAGTGCCCAAACTCATCAGTAATTGAGAAACGACCTCTGGTCTTAAAGCGACAGTGTTCCAAATTGAGTGTGGTTTATGATAGAGATTTCTAGGCACATCGGCTGTCGACCTCTGGCTTCTATGAAGGGCAGGGACAGGCACAGTCTGAATAGATCTTCCTGTATCTGAATGCCCCGTTCGTGTGTCGATTTGCTTGCCCTGTTCCTCACCAACATTTTGTGTGCCCACAGGCTCCCAAGATTCAAGGCCAACAACCCCAGTTGGTTGACTCGACCCTGGAAACATTACCTCTTCAAATATTGTTCGGGAAGTTCTTCCCAACACTGTTGCAGAAGTTCCCACAAATGTGTTGCACTTGTAGGTTGCTTTGCTTTCACCCTTCTGTCCAGTTCATCCCAAACCAGCTCGATGGGATTTAAGTCTGGAGACTGTGCTGGCCATTCCATGATTTGAAGCCTACCGTCTTGTTCTTTTCCTCGAAGGTGGTTTTGACATAGCTTGGAGGAGTGTTTAGGGTCATTATCTTGCTGTTGGATGAACCACTGACCAAATAGGCATATACCAGATAAAGGTGGGCGCGATTCGGAAAATTTTAAGTCCGCTTACCGCTTATCCGCTCCGCCAGCCCGTGTAGTCTGATTCGCTTATCCGCTTCAGCGGCCGAAAATCTTAGTCCGCTTACCGCTTATCCGCTTATCCGCTTCAATTCGATTTTTTAAAAGCGCTTCGACGTTTTTAAAGCGATTTTTGACGTTTCTAAAGGGAATTTAATGCTTTTTAAGCCTAAATAGCCATTTCTAACTACTACAAAGACAAACAAAGCTTTTAAGATCAAAAATATACATTTTTATTTAAATAAACTTTATTCAAAATTTATTGAAATAAAGTTTTCCACTCGACTCTACTCTACTCTACTGTTAATTTAAATATAATTTTAATATATGCAAGTTACATTAAAGAAAAATCAATTTGCCCGTCCTTTCTTTGACAAGAGAGTCTACTAGTCAACAGACTAGCAGTCTGTTGACTAGTCCTCGTCTTCCTCCTCCACCTCGTGGGCCTTCTTGAGGATTTGGAGGTTGCCCTTCATGAAGACGAGGGCCTCGAAGTTCGGTGCAGCCAGGGCCGACCTCTTAGGCCTGAGGATGTCCGACCCCTTAGCTGAACACGCGCTCGACCGAGGCAGAGCTCGGGAGCGGCGTGTTATGCCTGAGAAATAGAGTTACCCAAGCATCACGGAACTCGCAAACTACTCGCAAAATACTGTTTTAAAACAAAGTTTATTTTCATTTTTCACTTACAGTTAATATTAAAAGTTTTAAAACTTAAAATGAATTGTTTTAGCAAAATATAATGTGTATTAGGTGACGTCAGAAATCTCAGATTTCTCTCCATCTCAGAAATCTCAGATCGCGAAGTATTAGTCAGAAATCTCTCCATCTTGACGTTATTGCCGCTCTAGCGTCCAATAAAATATTCAGTTTTCACTTATTATTCACTTAAATAAATATTCACAATTATAGAGTAACGGCTCAGGCTAACAGCTGATTTGGCGAATCGCGATGCGCTTTAATTTTTCGGTAGTCCGCTTACGCTTATCCGCTTCGGTTTCCGGGGGTTGTTCCGATTCGCTTATCCGCTTCGAAAACGTTAGTCCGCTGCAGCGGATAAGCGGATAAGCGGACTTTCGAAGCGGACCGCCCACCTTTGATACCAGAGGGTATTGCATGGCACTGCAAAATGCTGTGGTAGCCCTTTTGGTTCAGGGTGCCAGTCACTCTGTGCAAGTCGCCACCTCTGGATCCAGCAAAAGAGTCTGAGACCATCACGCTTCCTCTTCCATGTTTGAGAGTTGGTGTCACACACTGAGGAACCATCCTTTCGCCGACTCGACGGCAGACAAAAACCCTGCGTGATGAACCAAAGATTTCAAATTTTTATTCATCGGTCCATAAGACCTTCTTCCAGTCTTCAGTAGTCCACTGGCGGTGCTTCATGGCCCAGGCAAGCCTCTTTTCTTATTTTGCCATCTTAGCAATGGCTTTCTTACTGCCACTCGACCTGTCAAACCTGCAGCTCAAAGTCTTCTCTTCACAGTTGAAACTGAGACTTGCTTACTTCGACCAGTTTTAAGCTGTGCTTGAAGCTGTTGTCCTGTGAGCCGCCTATCATGCAAGCTGTTGACTCTCAGAAACTTGTCTTCTGATTCTGTTGTGGCTTTGGGTCTGCCAGACCTCTTCCTGTCAGAGTTTCCTCCAGTTTCCAAGAGCCTTTTGATGTTGTAGGAAACTGTACTTACTGACACCTTGGCTTTCTTTGCAATTTCTCTGAAGGAAAGACCTACACTTTTAAGGGTTATAATGGTCTGTCTGTCTTCCTGCTTACCTTTGTACCATTTCAGGTTATTCACTGGATTTGAATTGCTTAAATTTCAATAAAAACTGGAAAAATTGAGGTGTTCTCAAACTTTTGACCGGTAGTGTATAATATATGTATTAATGGCAATAAAGAAGCTTTTCCAGAATTTTTTTTATGCTCTACCTATAATAAGAACAGAGTATTTCTACATTTAAAATATGGGCTTAATTATGGATCACCCTGTATATGGGGTTATGGCAGCACTGCATTTCATAGATGGTATATTAGTGCCCTCATTCCCTTGAGAGAATTAATAAATCAATCGCACGCACAGACTGGCATTGTATGTAGACCAGACCAAATGAGAGCGGCAGATTACCCCCTTTCTAAAAGTCATTAATTAGCTAGCTGAGTAATTTTTTTTTCCAACAATACAATAGTTAACTTTGCGTCTCTTCTGAGGCGAGCACAGCGTCCTGATGATTATAATCCAAATTATTTATACTTCATACTTCTGCCTCTGCCTGGTCTTGAATCCACAATTTATGCATTGCTATTCTACTGTCCTTTCCACTAGGCCATCCCGATGCCCATGTACCAAGTTGATTTATCCATTGTTTCTTAATGATCTTGCCCTGCGTTTGAAATATGTAATACCTCCTCCTTGAGTCCCAGTCAGCTGGAAAAAGAAAGACATTATAACACAATACATGACATTTTAATTTATAAGTGCTTTGTGACAGACTTCGCACACCATTATGACCCCCTGCTTTGTTGACGGTCAGATTAAAAGTAATAAATTCCACATCTGGGTCACTATCAAAAAGCGTTGTGCGTATTTCAGCTGAATGTATCGCTTGCCTTTGCATGCAAAAACAACAATGTCTGTAAAGGTGTACATTTTTGGAATGCTTGTTCATGCTAGCCAAAACCGAAGTCACTCGTAACTTGTGGGTTTCAATTTAAATGCCACGTGATCTGGATGTCATCTGCCATTTAAATTTGTTTCATGAGATGCTAGTGCTCTTGGAGGAAGTTTAAATGGTTGCTGAAATGTCAGTCAAATGTCAGCTGAAATGTAAGCTGAGATCTTTTTTTCTGAGTATTTCTTTCAGGAAATAGATTTTAGAGTGCAGTAAATAAGACACTCAAGCAGTCACTGCAATATCAGACAGAAATAATTTGGGCAAATAAAATTGTGTGATGTATTCGAAGGGGGCTGAAATGTGTGTCCCAGGAGGATGAGGCACAGAGATGTTTACGATGACATTAAGACAATGGTACTGCACTCACAGTAGTTTGCGCAAGTGGTAGTCCCCCTAGAAAGGTGATTGTGGTGGTGGTGGCAGAGACAGTGGATGGATTTCAACTGGAATTGGATAGGTACCTACGAGTATTGGAGACAGAGGATTGTGCGAGTGTTGGCAGGATTGCACTGTAAGCTGAAACGGGCCTGGTGGCCCCCTCCTGCCAGGGGCCGACTGACGGTATTCTTGGCCCTCGGGCAATAGGGGGTCTTTGGGCCGTGTAGATAAAAAAATTTCAATGACATTTAGCGGGACGTTCTAAAATGATCTAAAATGTTCTTGAACGTTCTAAAATCATATGATGTAAAATAAAGGAGATAGATGTACGTTTGCACCGACCAAGTCAATTCGCACCTTCGTCTTCTGAACAATATTTTTCAATATCTCTCTAAGATTATTTAAAAATATGTGTGAAGATGGTTAATAATTTTTTTGGAGAAAAAGGATACAAATCCAGTTTTTGGTTGCTCACAATTATGATTCATACCATTTTCTGTAAAGTTTGAAACTGAGCTTTAATATGTGTTGTTTGTTTTGTTTCAAGCAGGTAAAATGTTTAACAGCAATATAATTGACTTTGCTCCATTTTTTTCGGGAATCAATCAAAATCGACTTCAAACCCTCAATTAATATATACACAAAGAATTAAGTTAAGCACCCCTACACAACGAATTAAGGTAAGCACCCCCTAATATATATTCTTTGTGTATATGTATACATTGGCATATATTCTAAGGTATGTGAGATCAAATAATGATTGGTATGACATTAGCAATTATCCATTGATGAAATTGAGTGATCAAAGTGAAAAAAAGTGATTGGTTGAGTCAGTGATCCGATCACGTGGGTCCTACACACGTTATTGACGCAAAGATCGCTAGAGGTCTTCTCAGAACAATGACTGTACGTTAGAAAACATAAACGTCATCCACACTGTCCGTGATGGACCTATAGCTCCATACTTAAATTGAGGTGAAAATATGCCTAAAATTCCCAAAAAATTTCACCTTAAATTATTCAGAATAAAATATTGAAAACGGCATGATTGTTATGTTTTTATGTGACCATAATATCACTTCTCCAGAAAATATAGCAATATCATGGGTATATTACACTGTTTTGACGACAACAAACTTGTAATGTGCGAGGTTGTAAAAAAACGGGGGGGGTGCTTAACTTAATTCTTTGTGTATATTATGTTTAAGTATACGTTATAAAATCCCCTCCCTCTCCCATTTCTGAAAATGTTAACCTTAAAAAAAAAGGTATTTTTTGAGCACCTTGATGGCCCGGACCCTCGGTCGGTGCCCGACTGCTCAATGCGCCCCTGCCTCCTGCACTGAATGTCTTTGTGATTCCTTGTGCGAGGTATTGCTCACGTTTTACGAAAGTCTATTTTGCTGCATCTGAATAGACCAGTTCTGATCACCAAACGTTACGAGGGATGTATCTGCATTTTAGAGGGGTCAGTGGAGAAGGTGATATAATTAACCATACATTGGTTGCAACATTAAAAATAAATAAATCAAAATTACAAAAAATAGGTGCCCTGAGGGATACCCTAAAAATAGCTAATGTTGAGTCCTCTTTATACATAAAACCTTCTATATGCCTTTGTTTTATTTTATTATTGCAGCAGCATCACATGTTCAAGAATAAACCAAATATACTCCTCATATCACTAAAAAAAATAATTAAATCGGTATCAAAGGTGTCAAGGCTTTAATCATTTTCATGGTATAATCGCATACAAATTGGCAACGATGCCAGTCTGCAAATGTATCACAGACAAGTTTACATTTGTACAAATGGCTTTAATAATAATGTTCTGTGTCCATGAATGACCATTTGAGATTTAAACATGTGAGAACACATCCTGCCATTGACCAAATCGCACGACCCGGCTCTCTTTTGGGATGTCGACTCGGCTCTCTTTTGGGATGTTGACTCGGCTCTCTTTTGGGATGTCGACTCGGCTCTCTTTTGGGATGTCGACTCGGATCTCTTTTGGGATGTTGACTGGGCTCTCTTTTGGGATGTCGACTCGGCTCTCTTTTGGGATGTTGACTCGGCTCTCTTTTGGGATGTCGACTCGGCTCTCTTTTGGGATGTCGACTCGGCTCTCTTTTGGGATGTTGACTGGGCTCTCTTTTGGGATGTTGACTGGGCTCTCTTTTGGGATGTTGACTCGGCTCTCTTTTGCGATGTCGACTCGGCTCTCTTTTGGGATGTCGACTCGGCTCTCTTTTGGGATGTCGACTCGGCTCTCTTTTGGGATGTCGACTGGGCTCTCTTTTGGGATGTTGACTCGGCTCTCTTTTGTGATGTCGACATGGCTCTCTTTTGCGATGTCGACTCGGCTCTCTTTTGGGATGTCGACTCGGCTCTCTTTTGTGATGTCGACTCGGCTCTCTTTTTGGATATCGACTCGGCTCTCTTTTGTGATGTCGACTCGGCTCTCTTTTGTGATGTCGACTCGGCTCTCTTTTTGGATGTCGACTCGGCTCTCTTTTGGGATGTCGACTCGGCTCTCTTTTGTGATGTCGACTCAGCTCTCTTTTTGGATGTCGACTCGGCTCTCTTTTGGGATGTCGACTCGGCTTTCTTTTGCGGTGTCGACTCGGCTTTCTTTTGCAATGTCGACTCGGCTCTCTTTTTGGATGTCGACTCGGCTCTCTTTTGGGATGTCGACTCGGCTCTCTTTTGCGATGTCGACTCGGCTCTCTTTTTGGATGTCGACTCTGCTCTCTTTTGGGATGTCGACTCGACTCTCTTTTGGGATTTCGACTGGGCTCTCTTTTGGGATGTTGACTCGGCTCTCTTTTGTGATGTCGACTCGGCTCTCTTTTGGGATGTCGACTCAGCTCTCTTTTGCGATGTCGACTCGGCTCTCTTTTGGGATGTCGACTCGGCTCTCTTTTGGGATGTCGACTCGGCTCTCTTTTGCGATGTCGACTCGGCTCTCTTTTGGGATGTCGACTCGGCTCTCTTTTGCGATGTCGACTCGGCTCTCTTTTGCGATGTTGACTCGGCTCTCTTTTGGGATCTCGACTCGGCTCTCTTTTGCGATGTCGACTCGGCTCTCTTTTTGGATGTCGACTCTGCTCTCTTTTGGGATGTCGACTCGACTCTCTTTTGGGATTTCGACTGGGCTCTCTTTTGGGATGTTGACTCGGCTCTCTTTTGTGATGTCGACTCGGCTCTCTTTTGGGATGTCGACTCGGCTCTCTTTTGGGATGTCGACTCGGCTCTCTTTTGGGATGTCGACTTGGCTCTCTTTTGGGATGTCGACTCGGCTCTCTTTTGGGATGTCGACTCGGCTCTCTTTTGCGATGTCGACTCGGCTCTCTTTTGCGATGTCGACTCGGCTCTCTTTTGCGATGTCGACTCGGCTATCTTTTGCGATGTCGACTCGGCTCTCTTTTGGGATGTCGACTCGGCTCTCTTTTGCGATGTCGACTCGGCTATCTTTTGCGATGTCGACTCGGCTCTCTTTTGGGATGTCGACTCGGCTCTCTTTTGGGATGTCGACTCGGCTCTCTTTTGGGATGTCGACTCGGCTCTCTTTTGCGATGTCGACTCGGCTCTCTTTTGGGATGACGTGCCGTTCTTTGACCAGGACCACTTCCAGTTAACCAAGAGACTGTGGGTCCATTTGGTCAGCATAACATAGTTAGTGTTGCATCTTTCGATGTTAATTATCGAACCCGCTATCAAGTTTAACGTACCCATCGAAGGATGGCTTTATTTAATATTCAGCTTTCCTTGCTACCAGTCTCCCAGAACAGCAATTTGAATCAGATTTTATTCCACCAAGAGTCAAGAGGCAAGCACTCTGCCTCTGAGCTTTCCTGCCCTCTTATAATAATGGCCTAAGTATAAATATAAATATAAACATTATTTAGCACATCGTTAACTTTGTTTTCTGAAGCCTCATTATATTGGTATGAACTCGTCTTGCATATGATGCATACAAATTAATTGATGTGGAAGCTCCTGCCGGTTTAAGTGCAACAGGGACATCACCTTTTCTGTCCAGGATTCGTGGAGGAAGTGTTTAGTGGCTGCTAACAAGGTAGAGGAGAATGGGTTAATATGGAGTTTTGGGAAGTTGTGGCCCCAAAGGAATTTGTGATCCAATCATTTAAATATACCCTGCAATAGTTTGCCTTGAGGCACTTTCCTGATGTTTAATTTTGGGTTCAATGAATCATAGATTTAATTTTAATAAGATTAATGAGACATATATATATATCGTCAAATCATCCATAACCCAATGCAGGTTTGAATGACAGTCAGAACCTCCCTTGAGTGCTGCATTCGATATTCTGTATTCCAGCAACACGGGGTGTTCAAAATGTTCTACAAATGAAATACAGTATGGTCAGAATAGTCCAAGATGTATTCAAATGTATAAGGTGTATCATCATAATCATGATCATGTACCATGTCTTATGCAGAGCGTTGGTTCTGCTGAATCAGTTACTAGGCTACAATCCTGGTCGGGTCGCCAATTCGACTCAGGACGTTGAAGCAGGAATTTGTAATTTGGTCATGGTGCCGGCAATAGCTCACCGACTCAAAGTGAAGGACACAGTGGGATCTTTATAACATCCACCAACTAATGTCTGCAGACGGGATTCCCAGTTTAACGTCCATTCAGGGCAGGGTACACACATTGATGAATCACCCTGCCTGAGAAACATCAGCATTACAGTTTATAGTGGGTCGGGATTCAAACCCAGGCTAGAGAGGTTAGAGGAGAATGCACATACCTCTAGGCCATCCTGCCAGGACAAGGAGATGTATATGCAGATAAATATGTTTTCACATTTCCTTATTATTAAAATACCTAGATATTTGAAAATTATTGTAATAAAATGTCAAAGCCCCCATGGTTTTAGTAATTTTGTTGTGCAGAGCTAAAGGCCGTCAATCGGCCATCTTGGTCGGATTACAAAACAAAATGTTCCGCATATGAATACACTCATGTATTGTCTTTGTGCCAAGTTTGAACAAAATCGGATCATGCATGTCGAGAAATGGTTAGAGACATGTTTAAATAACAAAATGGCTGCCAGTCGGCCATCTTGGATCTCGTCTCATTTCAATTTTTTCCATTCAAAGAAACATTTATTTCCATTTTTTTTCTTCTGTATACAGAATCGAGGCTCATGTAAGAGATAACATATTGAACATGAAAACGTGCACAGACACATAAAACATGCAATGAAGGGAGCGGGAGACAAGAGGGGGAGATAGGGAAGCACACAAGCACAACAACAGTAGAGAACTGTGACGTCGGTAGATCTGTGGAAAGGGGAAGGCTATGGAGAAGGGAGGGGTACACGGTATAAAGCAAATGAACACTTCGAGGAATTTCAGGAAAGAAGTTGGGGATTTAAAGAGGCGGATTTGGGATGTTTTTACAGGGGTAGAAAAGATCAAGGTTTTGGATGGGGGAAGATAAGAGATGGTGGTGAACAGCTGTTTCAAAGACCAGGAGGGAGGAGCGGAATTGAAGAGACTGTGGGAGTTTGTTCCAGAGGCGGGGAAAAAGAGGAATGAAGGAGTGAAGGTGAGCAGAGAGTCTTGATTTTGGCAGTTTCACCAGAAGAGGGTTGCTGGCAGATATTGTGCATCCTGCAGGAATATTTGAGGGACAGAGCACAGACAGTACAGGGGGAGCAAGGCCGGAGAGGAGTCAGTAGAAGACAGAAAGACCACCTTACCTGCCTGTGGTGAGAGAGAGAAACGCCCTGAGAATCAGCTTCTATCGTGGGAGATTCCAATGATTCTGAATGCTTTGGTTTCAACCTTGTGAAGCCAAGCTATGTGTGAGGCAGGAGACCAGCCCAGAGGGGAGTCGGTAGAAGAAAGAAATACCACCAACCTGCCTGCGGTAAGTGAGTGAAATGCCCTCGGAGATAGCTTCATCATGGGAGATTCCAATGATTCTGAAAGATTTGGTTCCAACAGCGTGAAACCGTGGGTTCCAACAGTGTGAAACAGCGTGAAACTGGGGGTTCCAACAGCGTGAAACCGGGGGTTCCAACAGTGTGAAACCGGGGGTTCCAACAGCGTGAAACAGAGTGTTCCAACAGCGTGAAACCGAGCTAGGTATGAGGCAGGTGCACCAGCCCAGAGGGGAGAACAGTATTTCATTGAGCTGCGGATGAAACCTTTGTATGTGGTGAGGAGCTCAAAAGTGCCAAGGAAGGACTTCGCAAGACGGAGGATGCCCAGTCGGCAACTGGCTTTGCAGGCCAGCTTGGAAATGTGGTTTTCCCAGGAAAGATCATGGGAGATAGTGAGACCCAAAAGCTTGAGTGACAGAACTTCTTCAAGAGGATTGTTCAGAAAGTAGATCGGAGGGTTGTCCAGACGGTCTTTTCAGAGAGACAAAGTGAGAGTGTGAGATTTGTCAGGATTGAAAGACATGTTCCACTTGTTTGACCAGTTTGTGATATTGTCCAGGTCTGCAGAGAGTAAAGAGGCTGATGCCTGCCGATCTGAGGGTTCGGATGTGCAGCGGCAGAGAGTGGAGTCATCAGCAAAGAGATAGAGGATTTTCCAGAGAGTTGGAGAGATCACTAATGAAGACCAGAAAAAGCACAGGGCCCAGAACACTGCCTTGAGGAACTCCAGCCTGAACAGGAAGGGGAGAAGCGAGAATTCCATTCAGGGCTACACGTTGACTGCGACCAGAAAGGAAGTCTGCGAGCCATGCATGGAAGTTTCCATGGATACCATACGAGGAGAGTTTGGTGAGCAGGGCGGGGTGCCAGACCGTATCGAAGGCACGAGATATGTCAAGGGAGACAGCTCTGATTTCCTGTTTGGCTTTGAGGACCTCCCTCGATTATTGAGACAGCAGAAGCTGTACATAGTTGCCAAAGTAGAGTCAAACAAAAATATACAAATGTAATCCTTCGGAACTTAAAAAAACTCAGAAGGATACAATCAAGATATAAAGTCGTGGCCAAAAATATTGGCACTCTTGCACCTTTTTCAAATAATGCACAATTTCCTCCAGAACATTGTTGAAATTAAAAAATCTTTTGGTATCCACATATATATATTTCTGGTTTGATGTGGAACAAAAGAAATAAAGCTGAAAAGTTTACTAAATCATAGATTTTTCCACATAGAATTCCTAAAATGGCCCAGACAATATTATTGGTACCTTTTGGAAGTTGTTAGACATAATTGGCTTTCTAGCAGTTGATGCTCCTTTACTTTGGAATTGAACTCACCTGTGGTGAGTTGCAAGTGCTTGCAATATAAAAATCACTCATTCAACCAGTTTGAATAGAGAAGAGGAGTCATTCTGCTGTTTTGTGTCACTGTGTGTACTGCAATGAGCATGGGGAAAATAAAGAAAACCAGAGAATTGTCTGAGGAGGTCAAACACAAGATTGTAGCCAAGTATGGACAATCTCAAGGCTACAAGTCCATCTCCAGAGACCTTGATGTTCCTGTGTCCACCGTACACAATGTTATCAGGAAGTTTAAGGCCCACGGCACTGTAGCCAACCACCCTGGATGTGGCCGCAAGAGAAAACTTGATCGAAGAATGCAGCGAAGGATTGTTTGAATGGTGGAAAAAGCACCTCGATCAACTGCCAAATAGATTCAGATTCAAGCTGACCTTCAGATACAAGGTACGACAGTTTCAACTCACACCATCCGTCGCCAACTCAATGAAAGGGGGATCAATGGTAGGACACCCAGGAGGACCCCCTCCTGAGAGTGAGACATGAGAAAGCCCGACTGGTGTTTGCCAAAACACAGCTGAACAAGGCAAAATCCTTCTGGGATAATGTTCTGTGGACAGATGAGACCAAATTAGAGATTTTTGGTAAAGCACGTCATCTCTATGTTTACAGAAAGCAAAATGAAATGAAACAAAATGATTACCAAGGCATTTGGAGTGCAATGTTCAATCCAGTGTCAATAATCTGGGTCTCCGTCGAAGGTCATGTGTCTTGCAGCAGGACAATGACCCAAAACACACTTCAAAAAGCACCCAGGAATGGTTCAAGACAAAACGCTGGACTATTTTGAAGTTGCCAGCAATGAGTCCAGATCTAAATCCCATTGAACACTTGTGGGGAGATCTGAAAACAACATTTGGGAGACCGCACCCTTCAAATTTGAGAGAACTGGAGCAGTTTGCACAAGAAGAGTGGACCAAACTGCCAGTAGAGAGGTGTAGGAATCTCATTCATGGCTATAGGAAGCTCTTGACTGCAGTTATTTTGTCCAAAGGCTGTGCTACCAAATATTAAGTCCAGGGTGTCAATAATTTTGTCAATGCCATTTCTTTTTATTTTCTGATTTAAAAGGATGTATTAAGTTCTGAATAAAAAACAACGGTTCTGTAATATTAAGAGTGAAATAAAGAATTGTGGAGACCAAATACTTTTGTCAATTTCAACTGATTTTTAAAGAAAATTGTGAGTAATTTGAAAAAGTGCAAGGGTGGCAATATTTTTGGCCACGACTGTATATGGAAGCAAATATGGAGGCATATTCAGAAGCCAATGCTTGTATTGATATGCCTATGTACTAACAATATCAATGACAAACGATAAATTAGATTAAGATACCGAATGGTAAAAAATGAAGTAATAATATTCAAAAATATAATGAATAACAATAACAAGAGTAAACAAATAAAATAGAATGAAATAACAATAAGGCAAGACTTGCAAAGGTGAATAAGAAATCAACGTGTAGAAAGGAAACGAACAATAACACGAGATCAAATTTTGTTTGTAGGAAGACTTAAATCGACTCAAAGACGACTGTGCTTTCCCTGCTCCATCAATACTATTCCAAAGACGTGGCCCAAACTAACGCAGAGTATTAATGGAGTTAGATGTACGAGTAAAAGGTAGGAATAAGTTATGTTGTGATCTAGTGAAATGAGAGCGGATATCATATATCATGGACAACTGTAAAGTAAGATGAAAAAACTTGTGGAAGAAGTTTGTTAATTTGCTTGTACATAAATATCCCTGTATGTAATTTATTAATGTCAAAAAGTGTCAATGTGTTGATTTTGGTAAAAAGAGGTGCAGTATGGTCACATGGAGAGGGTGCAGATCCTTATAGCGCACTTTTAAATAACAGAGTGAGTGTAGCTGATTGTAACTGGAGCGTGCCCAAACAATGTTACAATAGTTCAGGTAAGGGAGGATTAAGGTATGATAGAGGGAGAATAAAATGCAAGGAGGAAGGAAGGTACGAAGTTTTGCAGTACGCCCGTGTTTCGAGAAATAATCTTAGCAATCGATAAAATATGATTAGTCCAGCTAAGTTTATCATCCTAAGTTTATCATCCAAAATAACACTGAGAAATTTCGTCAAATGAATAAAAGTACTGGGTTCATTGTCAATATAGACAGAAGAAATAGTGTCAGACAGAGGTTTGGTGGATTTCCTAAAAAACATACACTTGGTTTTATTGGGATTTATAGAGAGTTTGTTTGATTTAAACCAGGATGAAACCTTAATGAGCTCACCATTGAGAGTGTTGATCAAAGAGTCATGAGAAGGATTGGAATAGATGATAGTTGTATCACAGCAAAAAAAAAAAAGATAAGAAAGAAGAGCAAGTATGTAGGTCAATAACATATAATAAGAAAAGAAGAGGCCCAAGTAAAGATCCTTGAGAAACTCCGTGGATGATTGGTCTCAATGAAGAATTAGAGCTTTTTACAACTGTAAATTGTTGCCTATTAGTAAGGTAGTCTTTAAGCCTGGTGTTGGCTTAGCGGTTAGGGTGCCAGCTTGGGATCCTAGGGTCCTGGGTTCGAATCCTGGTCAATCGCTGAATTAACACCAAGGGGGTTGACTCAGCCTGTCATCCTTCTGAGGTCGGCAAATTGAGTACCTGCTCACTGGTAATTCCCTGTGTGTCGCAAGAGGCGACTAACAGGGTTGGTGGCAGGAAGGGCATCCAGCTGTAAAACATTGCTTCAAAAAGGGGACCAAAAAGGGGAAAAATGGCCTCTAAAGGTTGTTTTTATTAGTTTTTTTTTAGTAAGGTAGTCTTTAAAATTAAACCATTCATGAGCACAACCTCCAACATCATAAAAATCAAGTTTGGAAAGAAGAATATTGTGATCAATCCTATCAGAAGCTTTGGACAAATGAATGAAAACACCAGCAATATACAATCTGTCAGAGAGGGAATTAGAAATGAAATCTGTCATATGAATAAGAGTCAGTGAATCTGTGATAAGTGAATAAGTGAATGTGAATCAGTGTCAGTGTAATAAGTGAATCTGTGGAGTGTTTACTACGAAAGCCAAACTGGCGATCAAAAATTATATTAAATTTAGAGAGAAATTTGGTTAGACGGTTATAAACAAGTCTCTCCAAAATTTTAGCAAAACATGAAAGAACAGACATGGGACTGTAATTTTAAACGACATGACGATTGTTATTTTTGAAAACAGGAATAACTTTAGTGACCTTCAAATTCAGAGGAACAGAACCATTAAGAAAAGATAAATTGAATATATGAGCTAAGGGGTGAGAAATAAAATATATGACAGACTTCACAACAGAAGAACGAATTTCATCATAGGCACAACTGGTGGAACTATTAAGCTTTCTGCCAATCTCAATTATTTCAAAATAATTTGTTGGTACAAGGAAAAAAAGATGAAGTATTGGGGCTGTGCAAATCGTCGCTAAAGTGCGTGTTAGTTGGTGGGATTTTATTAGCTAGTGAAGTGCCGATGTTGGTAAGATAAGAATTGAAGGAGTTAGCAATATCTCTCGGATTGGAGTAAACCTCCTGCCCATCGGAACAATTTTCCGGAATAGCCACTTTATTACCTTCACCAATAATTTTATTAATTTCACGTCAAGTATTTTTCATGTTATGTTTATTCATGTTAAACTTATGGATGTAATCTTTTTTTTGGCAAGTCGGATAGTAGCGGTTAATAGATTACTGTAACTCTTATAATGTCGCCCATTATTCTCAGAAGGATTATGTAAGAAGCGCCGACAGAGCCTATTTTTGGAGTTACAGGAGTTGATAATGGATTGGGTGAGCCATGGATGATTAGCCTTTCCTCTTCCACACCTTTTGGAAATAAGTGGGAAATGGTGATTGTAAGAGTTAGCGAGAAGAGAAAGAAAAGTATCATAAGCAGAGTTAGCTTGATGGGATTTATAGACTTCCCCCCAATCCATGGATTTGATGTCTGCAGTGAAAGAGCACAAGGTGTTATAGTTGATATCTCCGGTGACATAACTCTTTTGGACAGTAGTAGAATTTAGAAAACATGAAGGAGTAATCTGAAATAAAGGTAAATGATCAGAACCGTCAGTGTTTAGAATACCTGCATAAATATTGTTACAGATACGACTTTGATGGTATGGTGGGCCGAGCGGGATGGCCGCCGTATCCGTACAAGTTACCCCGATTGCACCCGGGGTTGACTAATCGCGCTATGCTAGACCAATGAAGGAAAAAGAAGACACCCGGCTGGGTTATAATGACACAATACGACACCAACGTTTCGATTCTCAAGTATATTCGTACGGAAAAAGGTTAGATTACAGGGGCTAGAGGTATATTACAGGAAGACAGGCACTTAGACACACTCTTATATTAACCCCGGACAGACGACAGACACACGGGACAAAATGCTGACTCACACGGGGGTTGATGAAAAGGAAAGGCAGGTCGCGATGGCTCAAGGTGCACTCTTGGCTCAAGGCAGAATCGACCCGGTCCGGTCCAGAGATGCGGGAGGTTTCACAGCGCTCGGAGGGGACGTTCTTTCACAGGCGGGCCTTTCTCTCTCAGCGCTCGCAGGTCCTTCTTTCTCCAGCTCGGGGCGCATCTCACGTCACGTCCGCTACGTGGCCGCGTATATCCGGCGGGGAGTGACACGCCCTCGGCTCGCTAGCGCCGCCCCAGATGGAATCGGTCCGCCCTTCTGATTGGGTGCGGGGGGTTACCAGGCTCCGCCCTTGAGGAGGAGCTGACAGCCAGCCCCTCCGTGGTAACCCCGTGGAGCGCGTGGTCAATGGCGCTAATCGAGCCGGTGTGAGGACGCATCCTCCCCCCCGCGCCGCCCCCATCCCCTCCGTTGCTGCAGCCATAGTTGGTTGGGGAAGAAGATGGAAGGAGGTATGGAAAAGGTCCTAAACTCACTACTGATGCCATATAATCACATTCTGGTGCAACGAAGAGTCATAATTAATGGAAACGAGGCCTTAACTGACATAGACTAAGAATAACTAGGAAGATGTCCGAAAGTTGTCTACGTGTGGTGCGGTGGACCTGGGCACGACATTTAATGGGGGAATAAGGGGAAGGTCGGCTCTACTGATTGTTATTTACATGCAATGGGACTAGGGAATGGGGGATTGGGGAAAGTTGGGGAGTATTGGAGAAAATAGGGGAATATTTACAAGCGGATATGGAGGCCAAATTCCATATTCGCAACATTGCACCCTTCTCTACCCTCGGGGCGTCCCGACCCGATAAATTTTTACCTACTTTAGTGTGGCACGCAATGTAGTTCCCTCTACTATTAACTCTACCCTGAGTGCGACAGTTTTACAGATATTCACAAATGAGTAAATATGTCCCCCTGCGACGTTGCACCCTTCTCCTCACAGAAACACACCCACAGGATAACCGAATCCGGAAAGAATTCGCAAACTAAACATACAGCCGGTAGGGAGCATTATTTACAAGACTACGCTGCTATTTACACTACGATCCAGGACCTGTTTTTGGAGGAACACATGCAGATGTTATGCATAGAGAGAGCGCGCTTGCCAACATCGATACACCAACCCACGAGTGCTCTGTGGCCGACGGCCTTTAATAACGTGCAGAGCACCCTTCCCGAGCATCAACAGCACCACCCCACCACCAATCGGTGCAGTCACCATTGTTCATTGGAATAAAAATAAATTCGACAACCCCTAACCCTGCAGGTGTCTCTTGCTCTTCTTGTGGTGCACTTGGTGGTGTTAACTATTAGTGGTTCACCTGTATGGCATAGGTGCCACGTTGATCCATAGGTCCATCCCCGGGTGGTGCTTGGCCGCAAACGAACTGCGGTCCATTGTGGGTGGCCACAAACATTGCGGTCCATATGGTGTACCGATCCAGGCAGCGAACAGCGAAAGTGCAGGCCCACAACTGCGCAGCCAGCACCTCTCTCTCCTCTCTCTCTACCCCAAAGCCAGATCCTCGGAGGTGGGAGACAAAAGAAGAAACAAGTGAGTAAGGTGGTAAGGGCGCAAAAGTGCACGCAATGTAAGGTGATGCACACTGGGGGCACATGGGAACCAGGTGAGACAGGTACGTCCCTATCGTACGCCCCCCCCCACCAGGTAACCTACATGGCCCCTCCCTTACCCCTTACTGCATCCACAAAACACAACACTACCCATAAACATCTACTTTACAAATCAACAAACATCCCTACTGTCTTCCCCGTTCCTCCCATAAACCAAATTCGTCTTCTCTCCCTCCTAACCAATCAAATTTGCCATTTTCAACTCTCATCAAAATTTGCCATCTCCAACTCAACATCATAATTTGCCATTACCAATTCATCATCAGTCCCTCCTAGGGAGGGAGAGATGGAATCACCCCAATGTCTCATCCACGTCGTGATGCGTCTCACAAATCCACAACAATTCTCATTTCTGCAACACAAACAAAGAAAACACAGGTGTGGAGTCATCATCATCACCACAGGTAAGTGGCTGCGTATGGTGCGACAGGTTCTTCAATCCTAACTATTTCCTAAATGACTTTAACAACTTTACACTACCCGGGGTCTTTCTCCGGCCAAACCATTGGCCCTCTTACACTATGGGTTCTAAAAACCAATTCCCATTGGCCAAACTGTGGTGCTCTTCAATTTGGGGTCTCACTCCCCCGATTCATCTCCCGGTGCCCTCGTACAATTTCTGGGCTGTGGCGTGTACCTCTCCCAGTGGGTCTACCCACCTGCACCCCTCCACCACTGCAGTTGCCTCCGAGCTTACCTGCTCCTTACCCTAACCTATCTACCTGGGGAAGGCCCTCTGGCGCTCTCCCCACTCCGTGCCCTCTCTGGCACTGGGCTGCCCGATCCACACCCGGGATCCTCAGGCACCCACTCACAACTACCGGCTCCCAGAGCCCACCTGCGGCCTCACCTGGCCGACATCCTCACAGTGGTGGAGTGCCCAACCAACTACACACACTAACAGGCTACACGCCCAGCCATTTCCACAACACTAATGCACCCATCCACAACACCATTCTGCCACCGCACCACAAATGCCAATATCCAACCACAATTTACCTGCACCCTCTACCTAACACTTACACTACCCGCCCCGGGTGCTCGTGACAGGGGTCCACTCTTCCCCCATCCACACCTTCGCACCATGCACACCACTCCGTACCACTCACTCCAACTCTCTCCACACACCTGTACCTGCACACCTGTGCTCTCACACCTGGTGCCACCTGCACCCTTCTCTCCCCAAGCGCATTCGCGCTGATCCACACACTCACTACTCATACACTGCTCCACACACCTGTCCAATTGCACACCTGTGCAATCACACCTGTTCAATTCTCACACACACGGCATCATCTCAGCTAACTACTCCCTTCTGAAACTTGCGCTTCCCAGTCGTCCCTTTAACTATTGCGCTCCCTCGTCATTATAATCCACACTAATCTACCTGCGTCCCCACTACAGGTATCAGTCACTAACTAACCTTAACGTTACCTACTGTCAATCTTCGCTAGATCCCTACACACCATATCCTAACCCACCCGGGCTAGTTTTCACTGCCATACACCCCATAAACTATTGCTCCTTTGCCCCCCCATGGGAAGGATGGTGGATTTGCCATCCCACCACATCGGGGGTCTCTCACTACCAATTTTGCACATCAAATTTCAACAAATTAAAAATTTGCCAATCACTGCCCATCATCTGCCAATCACTACTGCCAATCCCTTGCCAATCATCAAATTTTGCTTTTCTCTAATTTTGGGTCCAAAACACTAACCTCATCACCCAGTCTACTCACTAATACCTCTCGGTGCGCCAATCCCTGTCCAAAGCCCGGCTTCGTAAAGCCAAGCAATGGATGCTGGTTGTTTTGTGCCAGCGGCTGAATGCGTCCGGCACTCGGTGCAGGGACGGGGGCTTACCCGGGCCGAGATCCCACGCATCACCTCGGCGCGGAGCCATCCAATGTCCCGATCTCGACCTGCCGGCACGTCTCAACAAAACGTGGTCGCCATAACGACCCTTCCTATCGGGCTGCCAGCTCCGCCTAGTGGAGCACGGACGCGGCCGTCCAAAGCGAGGCCCAGCACGCACCGAGGGCCCGATTCGGCTATAAGTCGTTCTACACTCTACCCCGTCTAACGTCGATGCTTCACCTGGACGCTTACACCCCGCAGCCCGTTCCTTGCTCACACCTCCAGCCGTGCCCATGCTCCTCGTACCTTTCCTTACACACCCAGGTACCCTCATTCCACTCACAGCCTTGGTCACACACCTGACCACCGAACACTTTGGCACACATTCGTTGCTCGCACACCTCACCAAAACACCTCTTCGCGCCCCCTCCTCGGTCACCTCCTCTGTGACAATCACAGGTGTGCCCTCATTCGCACACCCACTCACGTGCCTCACCACCAACTCCAGCGTGCATTCCCACTCACGCTCTACCATTCCCGGTGTGCATCCTTCCATCCCAGGTGTACATCCTCGCTCACCTGTCACAACTAACTCACGCTCCATGTCACTCTCACTACTTTCACCTCCATTCCTGACAGCGCACTCACCCTTACTCTTGACAGCACACTCTTTCCCCATGCACCTGTCCGTCACACACCTTTCTCGCGCACACTCTCCCGTTACACCCTCTGTAACACTCACCACAGGTGGACACTCTTCCTTACTTCTGACAGCGCACTCTTTCCTCATGCACCTGTCCGTCACACACCTTTCTCGCGCACACTCCTGCGCACACTCTCCCGTCACACCCTCTGTAACACTCACCACCCCGCGCTTCCACGTGCTCCCTCGCACACGCGCTACGACCGACTCACTCTCGCCAGCACCCTCACTCCTTGGCACGCACTTTTTCCTCACACACCCCAGAGTCGGACTTTCTCGCACACCTCCATTTTCGCACACCAGACCTGTCGCACACTTCACCAACGGCCTCTCACGAACACCCGGGTCTATCTCGACCCCCAAGCCTCTTAAATCACCTGGCGCATCATACGCACGACCATATTGGTCACCACTTACACCGGGTCCTCTTCCTCTTCGCTTCTGCTCCATCACCTGCGAATCCCTCATCCGGTTAATGAGCACATCATCACGATCCAAACACAGACTTTGGACCAATTCTTTTATCTCCTCTTTTATCTCTTTCTTATCCCCTCTCCGTCGCTTCTTAATTTCGCTCATCCCTTCTTCCACTTCTTCTAATTTGTGCTTCACCTCTTTTATTCCCCGGTACGTCTCCTCAAGCTCGTCCTCCAAGGCTACCTTGACCGTTTCCATGTGCGTCCTCACCTGCCGGTCCTTCGTCTCCATTACCTCTATCACCTCGTCCAACCTCGTTGTCAGTCCCTCACGTACTATCTGACATTCCCTCTTTGTCGCTATCAAGTCATCTTTTAGTTCTTTCTGTGTCGCCTTTAAACCTCCTAATACCGCAGTGTTCCTTTGAACCCGCTCCACTAACTCCGTCTGTCCCACCGTCAGCTGCTCCACCTCCTGCGTCAGGTCCTCTATGCCCCCTTGTAACTTTACAGTCCCCTTTCTCACCTCCTTTTCCATGTGCTCCTCACAGTGCCTCACCTCCTCGCGCACTCCTCCGACCTCCTCACTCACTCCTCTTCTGATCTCCTCTCCCATCACTTGCATCTCCTGCCCAGATGCCACCCTCATCTGCTCCATTTCCTCCCTGTGAGCATCCAGTTTGGTTTCTACCCCCATTCTGACCCCCTCTATCTGCTGCTCCATTTGTTTAACTTCCCTTTCCGCTTGGTCCCTCATGTCCCTCAATTTGCCTTCCATACTGTTTTCTAACCCCTCTAACCCATTTTTCACTCCCTCTATTTGATTCTCTTGAGCGGCCATTCTGTTTTCTACCCCCGTTAACCCATGTTTCACTCCCTCTATCTGATTCTCTTGAGCGGCCATTCTGTTTTCTACCCCCGTTAACCCATGTTTCACTCCCTCTATCTGATTCTCTTGAGCGGCCATTCTGTTTTCTACCCCCGTTAACCCATTCTTTACTTCTTTTATCCCGTTGTCTAACCCCTCAAATTTCTTTTCTAATCCCTCACCGGTACCCCTCATTTGGCCCTCCAATCGCTCACCCTGAGCATCCATCCGGTTCCCCATTACCCCCATTTGGTTTTCCAATCGCTCACTATTCTTTTCCATAAGGGCCGTCATTTGTATAAAAAAAAGTTCCAATCTTCCCAGCGGCGCTACTTCGGTCGCGGGCACGGTGACCAGCGAGGCGCCATTTTGCGCGCCCGCTTCTTCGTGCGTGACGGCGCTATTTTGCGAACCTGCCGCCCTCACTGCTTCGCTCTCCTCCTGTCCCTCATTTTGGTCCTGGATCGACCCTACCTCACTCTCCTTTACCGGACCCCAGCTGTCTTGATCCGCCATAGCGCGACTTTCAAAATTCGGTTTTTATTTTTTATTTTCGTAAAACAAATTGAAATTTCGCCGTTATAATTTCGCGCGGGAAACGCGCTCCGAATCGATTCGGTCGAGCGCCGTACGCGCTCCGGCTCGATTTTCCCTCCCAAAATTTGGGCCTAACTAATTTAGTCCCGGGTTCGAATTCCACTCCTCGACACCAATTGTTACAGATACGACTTTGATGGTATGGTGGGCCGAGCGGGATGGCCGCCGTATCCGTACAAGTTACCCCGATTGCACCCGGGGTTGACTAATCGCGCTATGCTAGACCAATGAAGGAAAAAGAAGACACCCGGCTGGGTTATAATGACACAATACGACACCAACGTTTCGATTCTCAAGTATATTCGTACGGAAAAAGGTTAGATTACAGGGGCTAGAGGTATATTACAGGAAGACAGGCACTTAGACACACTCTTATATTAACCCCGGACAGACGACAGACACACGGGACAAAATGCTGACTCACACGGGGGTTGATGAAAAGGAAAGGCAGGTCGCGATGGCTCAAGGTGCACTCTTGGCTCAAGGCAGAATCGACCCGGTCCGGTCCAGAGATGCGGGAGGTTTCACAGCGCTCGGAGGGGACGTTCTTTCACAGGCGGGCCTTTCTCTCTCAGCGCTCGCAGGTCCTTCTTTCTCCAGCTCGGGGCGCATCTCACGTCACGTCCGCTACGTGGCCGCGTATATCCGGCGGGGAGTGACACGCCCTCGGCTCGCTAGCGCCGCCCCAGATGGAATCGGTCCGCCCTTCTGATTGGGTGCGGGGGGTTACCAGGCTCCGCCCTTGAGGAGGAGCTGACAGCCAGCCCCTCCGTGGTAACCCCGTGGAGCGCGTGGTCAATGGCGCTAATCGAGCCGGTGTGAGGACGCATCCTCCCCCCCGCGCCGCCCCCATCCCCTCCGTTGCTGCAGCCATAGTTGGTTGGGGAAGAAGATGGAAGGAGGTATGGAAAAGGTCCTAAACTCACTACTGATGCCATATAATCACATTCTGGTGCAACGAAGAGTCATAATTAATGGAAACGAGGCCTTAACTGACATAGACTAAGAATAACTAGGAAGATGTCCGAAAGTTGTCTACGTGTGGTGCGGTGGACCTGGGCACGACATTTAATGGGGGAATAAGGGGAAGGTCGGCTCTACTGATTGTTATTTACATGCAATGGGACTAGGGAATGGGGGATTGGGGAAAGTTGGGGAGTATTGGAGAAAATAGGGGAATATTTACAAGCGGATATGGAGGCCAAATTCCATATTCGCAACAATATCATCATCATTATTAGTCAGTATGTTATCAATAAGGGTTGTAGTTTGAGTGGTAATACGGGTTGGCTGGTCAATCAGAGGATGAAATCCATATGAATAAAAAGTATTAACAAAGTCATCAGTAGGTTGATGATTAGAACAGTCAAGCAAATTAAAATCTACCATTCAATAACACAGTTTCTTTTCTCCAGCAATAACATCAAGACAAAAATCAAATCATCATTGAAAAGTTTTCAGGATGAGAACCACGAGCCCGTTAGATGTTAGCTACAATCAAATTACAGGAAAATTCACGTTCAATTTCAATAAACATGCTTTCATATCTATCAGAAGACGGCATAAGGTCGTCACATGTGTGAAATTTCAAAGAACTACAAATAAACATAGCAACTCCACCTCCAATTTTATAAGAATGTGAGGAATGGACAAGGTTATAGTAAGGCGTAATATATGGAGGAGGAGATTCTCTATTCTGGAGGAGGAGAATTATTTAAAATTGCCAAATAACAAACGGACTCAAATGCAATACCCTCTCCTCAGGTGAGGGTAATACATGCAATGCTCACAGTAATAGATGAAGTAAATACAATATTAAGCAAATACAAAATTAAGTAAACAGAGTGATAAGTAAATACAATGTTTACTTTAATAGATGAAGTAAATACAGTATTAAGCAAATGCAAAATTAAGTAAACAGAGTGATAAGTAAATACAATGTACACAGTAATAGATGAAGTAAATACAATATTAAGCAAATACAAAATTAAGTAAACAGAGTGATAAGTAAATACAATGTACACAGTAATAGATGAAGTAAATACAATATTAAGCAAATACAAAATTAAGTAAACAGAGTGATAAGTAAATACAATGTACACAGTAAGAGATGAAGTAAATACAATATTAAGCAAATACAAAATTAAGTAAATAGAGTGATAAATAATTGCAATGTTTACTGTAATCGATGAAGTAAATACAGTGTTAAGTAAATACAAAATTAAGTAAATAGAGTGATAAGTAAATAAAATGTTCACTGTAATAGATGAAGTAAATACAGTGTTAAGTAAATACAAAATTAAGTAAATAGAGTGATAAGTAAATAAAATGTTCACTGTAATAGATGAAGTAAATACAGTGTTAAGTAAATACAAAATTAAGTAAATAGAGTGATAAGTAAATACAATGTTCACTGTAATAGATGAAGTAAATACAGTGTTAAGTAAATACAATATTAAGTAAATAGAGTGATAAGTAAATACAATGTTCACTGTAATAGATGAAGTAAATACAGTGTTAAGTAAATACAATATTAAGTAAATAGAGTGATAAGTAAATACAATGTTCACTGTAATAGATGAAGTAAATACAGTGTTAAGTAAATACAAAATTAAGTAAATAGAGTGATAAGTAAATACAATGTACACTGTAATAGATGAAGTAAATACAGTGTTAAGTAAATACAATATTAAGTAAATAGAGTGATAAGTAAATACAATGTTCACTGTAATAGATGAAGTAAATACAGTGTTAAGTAAATACAAAATTAAGTAAATAGAGTGATAAGTAAATACAATGTACACTGTAATAGATGAAGTAAATACAGTATAAAGCAAATACAAAATTAAGTATATAGAATGATAAGTAAATACAATGTTCACTGTAATAGATGAAGTAAATACAGTGTTAAGTAAATACAAAATTAAGTAAATAGAGTGATAAGTAAATACAATGTACACTGTAATAGATGAAGTAAATACAGTATAAAGCAAATACAAAATTAAGTATATAGAGTGAAAAGTAAATACAATGTTCACTGTAATAGATGAAGTAAATACAGTATTAAGTAAATACAACATTAAGTATATAGAGTGATAAGTAAATACAACGTTCACTGTAATAGATGAAGTAAATACAGTATTAAGTAAATACAACATTAAGTAAATAGAGTGATAAATAATTGCAATGTTTACTGTAATAGATGAAGTAAATACAGTGTTAAGTAAATACAAAATTAAGTAAATTGAGTGATAAGTAAATAAAATGTTCACTGTAATAGATGAAGTAAATACAGTGTTAAGTAAATACAAAATTAAGCAAATAGAGTGATAAGTAAATACAATGTTCACTGCAATAGATGAAGTAAATGCAGTGTTAAGTAAATACAAAATTAAGTAAATTGAGTGATAAGTAAATAAAATGTTCACTGTAATAGATGAAGTAAATACAGTGTTAAGTAAATACAAAATTAAGCAAATAGAGTGATAAGTAAATAAAATGTTCACTGTAATAGATGAAGTAAATGCAGTGTTAAGTAAATACAAAATTAAGTAAATTGAGTGATAAGTAAATAAAATGTTCACTGTAATAGATGAAGTAAATACAGTGTTAAGTAAATACAAAATTAAGCAATTAGAGTGATAAGTAAATACAATGTTCACTGCAATAGATGAAGTAAATGCAGTGTTAAGTAAATACAAAATTAAGTAAATAGAGTGATAAGTAAATACAATGTTCACTGTAATAGATGAAGTAAATACAGTGTTAAGTAAATACAAAATTAAGTAAATAGAGTGATAAGTAAATACAATGTTCACTGTAATAGATGAAGTAAATGCAGTGTTAAGTAAATACAAAATTAAGTAAATAGAGTGATTAATAAATACAATGTTTACTGTAATAGATGAAGTAAATACAGTGTTCACTGTGCTAGATGACAAATCGAGTGTATTTACTTCATCATTCCTGAAACGTAACAAAATCACCGATGTTCGTCTCCAACTCATCAATCCGATCTGTAAGTTCATCTGCCCAGCACAGACCGTGACAACGACCGTCGGACGAACTGTTCAAATTCAGCGTTTGAAGAGGAAGAGGGCGTTCCGCTCGGGTTTGAGGCTTGAGGTTCCGCTTGGTTATTTGGTCCACCAGGCATGATAACTTCGCACGATGATCTCAAGAAATACACGGTTATCTTTATACGTCTCAAAGCGGGTCTCTCGAGGTAGGTCAAAGCAGAAACGCTTTAAGAGGTGAAAAATGACGAATTACACGTTCGAGGTTCCAGCTCAGGTACTTATTCATCGTCATCAATCCCCATGAAAAAGTCTAGAAAACAAATGACGTGCACAGGTAAGCCATCATTCATTATTTGTTTGCAAAAGTTGATGTTTTGTATTGAAAACATATTTATACAAGAACATGCACTGTCCTTTGGGAAAGTATGGAGAGCCCCGGTGGAGCTTTAGAAAGGTCACATTTGCGCAGAAAGGGCATAATAAGCATCTGGTACATATTAAGGGCATCTGCTGATGATACCTGCGGCTCATCGATATTTGGGAATCATGAGGATTGCGATTCCCTTTGAGATGATTTTTTTCAAAGGGGAAAAGGAGATGTGGTCTTGTCGTTTCCACCTGATAGAGCTTTCCATCTTTGTGCAGGTTCAAAGTTTGTGTTTTTCAAATTGTGCATTTCACTGCGTGATGTTTCGTTTTTATTCCACTCCATATTCTTTCACAATTTATTCACCTTTATGGGTATTGGCGAATTCACCAGTTCTTATCATTCCTAGCTTTTAATTATTATTTTAATATATATAAAAAGAGACAATTTTGCAAAGTGTTGTGTTATTTTGGCTTGTTGAGTTCTGCATTATGAACCCCAAAGCACAAATTCTGCACCCAGTGTTGGTTTCAATGCTTCATTTTCTGGTGGTGTTTGCATGTCGCAGGTCCTGATGTAAACACAATGTCGTGTCGAGTTGAGATAATCCTTTGTTTGCGCACACATTTTTGTTTGTTCAGTCCATACCAATATTTGGCAAACATTTTGTGTACATGGATGTTTGGGGAACATTTTGCTGTTTTTGGTGAATGTCATGAGGACATGTGCATTTGGTGGTGGAACATTTTGCTGACACAGAGCATGCACCTGACTGAGCACGGACTTGCTGGACTACAAATTTTTATGTGATCGAACATCACAAACACACACACACACACACACACACACACACACACACACACACACACACACACACACACACACACACACACACACACACACACACTGTCTCTCTCTCTCTCTCTCTCTCTCTCTCTCTCTCTCTCTCTCTCTCTCTCTCTGTGTCGCCACCTGCTGGCCGTTTGTATGCTGGTTGTACTGTCATGGCGTCTGCTTGTGGAGGCCTGTGAGTGCTCTGTGTTGTTGCTCCCTTCCCCACCCCCTCCCCCCCCCGTTCCCCCCCTCTGTGTCCTTGTGCCTGTTCGTGGAGTCTTCCTGGTGATTCCCATATACGTTGAGATGGGAGAGAGAGCCGGAGAGCACAGGGTGATCGCTGGTAAGGGTTCGCCGTTTTTGGGCGTCGCCCGATCGGTGTTTGCTCCTTCATCTTAAACCTCTATTTCCTTTTTTTCCTTTCGTTTATCTTTCCTTCAGTTTGTTTTGTTGCCTCCCTTTTCCGAAGTTAGGGAAATCGGAGAGGTCTGATTACTTCCCATTCCCGGAGTTCGGGTAGGGAAGATTATATTATATATTCACCCTCCCCGAGTTGGGGAGGGGGTGTAAGTGCAGCTGTTCCAGCATGGCAGCTGCACTATCTCGATTTACGGCCTTTCAGAGCCTGACCCGTAAGCACGGGTTCTTTTGTGTACCTCCGGAACGTGAGGTTAGTGTCGAGGACGTTGTCCTCGCAACCGGTCGTGTTGTCGGGATAGACAAGGTTGTTGCCGCTTCGCGGATGAACAAGTGGATCGTTATTTTTTTGTCCGACGTGGATTGTGTCCCACAAATTGTCGAAGAGGGTTTGACAATCGATCCAGATTTATTTATTATGATTTCCCCACTAGATAGCCCAGCGATAAAAGTCGTGATATCCAATTGCCCCCCATTTGTATCCGACGATGTACTAATTAAAGAGTTGTCCCGATATGGTACCATCGTGTCTCGTATCTCCATGATTCCCTTCGGGTCACGAAACAACGATTTAAGGCACGTGGTTTCATTCCGGCGGCAAGTGTTTATGATTTTTAAAAATTCCCAGAAGGATTTAAACCTTATAATAAAATTAAAACATCAACAGAACGAATATACAGTGTACGTGTCCACCAACGTTCTAAAATGTTTTGGCTGCGGACAATTTGGGCATGTTAAGCATGACTGCCCCCGAAAAGAGAATTCTCCACAAGTACAACCTCCCCTCCGAACCGGGAATAAGCAACCCCCCCACCTTCCCACCACCGAACCAAACCCTCCCACCACCGAACCAAGCCTTCCCGCCGCCGAACCAAGCCCTCCCACCACCGACCCGAACCTTCCCACCATTGACCCAAGCCTTACCACCACTGATCCCAATCTGTCTACCACCGACCCAAGCCCTCCTACCACCGATCCAAACCCCCCCGCCGTACCCCCTTCCCCTCCCCTTGAAACAGGGGCCCTCCCTCTAGTGAAGGATCTAATTGCAGCCATCTCCTGTTAACGATAGACCTCACCCCCCAGGCAACATCGTCCAATCACAGCTTGTTGCCTGCTATAACTGATCCTACCTCTCTCGCCGTGGTAGCCGATGGAAATCCCCTCCCGATGATCACGTCCTCCCCCCAAACCCTTGCAATCTCTTCCCACTAACCAGGACGAGTTTCAATTAGTCTGCCCAAAAGGAAAAAGACATCTGCAAACAACAGATGAAAACGGTCATCTCTTTAAAAAAACCTACAACTGAAAACCAACAGCTCCTCCTCTCTGCCCTAGATTTGTCCCTCGTCACAGAAAATCGTTTCTCGGTATTGGAGGACATAGATGTGGATGAATCCTCGCCCTTGTCTACTGACCTAGAAACTGATATGGTTGAACCGCAAAAATTAGTACCCCCCCCCTCCCCACCCTCCCCTGAAGATGGCTCATTTCTCTCCCTCCCCGTCCCCTCCCTCTATGGACTATGCCCCATCCGATAACGTGGAGGGATGTGATGACGGTGAGGAGATAAATGATGAAAACCAGTGTGACACACCATCTGAGCCATCTGATATAGATGACTCTGTTAGTGAATGTGGTAGCCTTAAGGAAGAAGAAACCCCTCCAATCCCTCCCTCCGAGATAAAAAAAGTTTCTTAAGGACACATTCCGAAAAAGGAATGTTGTTATAGAAACCTTTTTTCCGGAGCTACCTGATTTTATACATTCCGCTAGATTGATGGTAAAACGGCCCCACGTTTTTAATTTCAATTCCTCCCAACGTCACCGTTTAAAGAAGTGGTTGCAAAAAGCTAAGAATGAACTGCTATCAAAAAATTGAGTGGTGGTCACTCCTCCTTGTAGCTGTAATGAGTTTTTCCATTTGTAGCCTGAATATTAACGGAGGATGTAGCACTGTCCGTAAAGTTCAAGTAAGGGATTTTTTATTACAGAAGAAAGTTGACATTGCCCTCTTACAAGAGACCCATACCAACGACTGCTGTGTCGCAGAGTGGTGTAGGCTCTTCCCCAGCCTGTCCTTTTTTTAGTAACGGTGACTCCCGCAAAGGCGGTGTCGCAATAATTCTTAGCCCCTCCTTTTCGCCTTCATCGCTTAAATTCGACGAAATACACAAGGGATCCCTAGCATCCCTAGAATTCCACTACTGTGGAAAATTCTATACTATTTTTAATATCTATGCCCCAAGTACGCCTGTAGCTCGGCGAGTTTTTTTTAATGACCTTGGGACACACCTAACGTCCCTCGACAGCCAAAACGCCCTAAAAAACCAAGACAATCATGTTTGTATTGGTGGAGATTTTAATTGCACCCTCCAACCCCAACTAGACAGGAACAGTGCAGAGCCCCATCCTGCCTCCACAATCCCTCTCACCAAATTTTTAAAACAAATGAATTTGACAGATATATGGCGGGTACAGCACCCATCAATCAGGCAATACACATGGTGCGATGCATTCAGGGTAATATTGTACTTGCTCGCTTGGACAAGGTTTATATTAATCCTCCACTTGAACGCCTCGTTCTGTCATCCAAAATTTGCCCATCAGGATTCTCGGACCACAGCGCAACATTTCTCAAAATTTCTGCCCCCTGCCCGAAACACAAGAGTGCTTTTTGGAAATTTAATAACAACTTACTTGATGATAGTACCTTTAAGGACATTTTTCCAGAAATTTGGAATATTCTAGTTGCCTCCCAAGGGAATTTCTCAAACCTCAGACAATGGTGGGATAATGCCAAAACGCACATCAGACTGTTCTGCCAACAATATTGTGCGTATGGTGTTCAAGAGGAAAGAAAAACCACAACCTTACTTGAAGATGAAATCCTGGAATTACAGGAACAGCTTCAGGGAACTGCAAGTGTGAGCTACCAGGGAATGAGGCAACAAATTCATGGAAAAACGGCCTTACTGAATTCCATATCCGAAAGGCGAGCACAAAATGCTTTGTTGCGCCTGAAGATGAGGTACATACACGACCTTGATGCTCCAACCAAATGCTTCTTCAGCCTTAAAAGGGGGGCCTCTTCGTCAATGATTACACGCTTGCTCCATGATGGGGAACTCCTTTATGAAGGTGGCAGAATCAGGGAATGTGCCCGGAAACATTTTAAACAACGGTTTATGCGGCATGACATTAACCAGGATGCAATATCGGAACTTGTTTCTAACCTTCCAACATTGGCGGAGGATCAGAAGCAGCAGTTGGAGGAGCCTCTTAGGTTACCTGAGCTCACCGCTGCCTTGAAGGCCTTGGAACCTGATAAAGCCCCTGGACTGGATGGGCTGACTAGCGAATTTTTCCAGTTTTTTTGGGACGCCATTGGACCTCACCTACTGCGGGTATTGAATGAATGCTTAGAGGATGGGCAACTGCCGTGGAGTTGCCGGAGAGCAGTCACCACCTTAAGCGGACACTCAACTTATAGAGAACTGGCGTCCTATTTCTGGCGTCCTATTTATTGATTATAAAATTTTAGCCAAAGCCTTGTCTAATCGAATGAAACCTTTTATGAATGTACTAATAGGAGAACATCAATCCTTTTGTATTCCTGGACGTACTATTTTTAATAATATCTTTCTTATCCGTGATACCATTCGGTTTTGTAACAATTTTAATATGAATGTTGGTCTGTTTTTCATTGACCAAGGAAAAGCCTTTGACTGTATTGACCACATGTACCTTTTTAGAGTTTTAGAGAATTTTGGGTTTGGACCTATTTTTATCTCGTACGTTAAACTTTTGTATTGTAATATATCCAGTGTTCTTAAAATTAATCAAGTATTGTGCAGCCCCATTGCTGTACAACGGGGAGTACGGCAAGGTTGCCCGCTATCTGGACTTTTATACTCTCTTGCCATCGAACCTCTTCTGCTCCAATTACGTACGCACATTTCTGGCTTCACTGGATCAATTCTTACCACACCGCTAAAAGTCTCTGCCTATGCAGATGATGTCTGTATTTATATAAAAAATAGTGCTGACGTCACTGCAGTGGCTCAGGCACTAAAGACATATTGTCAGGCTTGTTCAGGCCAGGTAAACTGGAAGAAGAGTGAAGCCCTTTGGATAGGACCTGGAGATTGCCCGCCAATTGTCCTACCAGGAGGAGTGAACTGGCAGAAAAGTGGCATTAAATACCTCGGTATTTTCCTAGGAGACAACACCTTTGAGCAGCAGAACTGGGTGGGATTACCGGACAAGGTAATGGCAAAACTGGCCCACTGGAAAGGACTTCTTTCTCAACTTTCGTACCGCGGAAGAACTCTCGTCATTAACAATCTTGTCGCCTCTATGCTATGGCATAAGATGATATGCCTACAACCGCCCGGGAGCCTTCTTATTACACTGCAAAAGAGCATTGTCGACTTTTTCTGGAGCGGGACTGGCTTTCTGGAGCGGGAGCGGGACTGGCTCCAACCCCCCGTGGCATACTTACCACTCACTGAAGGTGGCCAAGGTCTTATTGATATCCGCAGCCGGATTATGGTCTTCCGGCTTCATATCGTGCGCCAACTTGTATATGGAGATGAAGCCCTACTCTGGAGGCCTCTGGATAACTGCATATTGCAGCTTACATGCAAGCTGGGTTACGACCGAGAACTTTTCTTGATGAATCCTCATCAAATCGATTCATCCTTGCTGCCCACCTTTTACCAAGGGGTGATGAACGCCTGGCAAGCCCTGTCCTTTTCCCGTGAAATGGCAACATACAACATGGAAATGTTGTTGAATGAGCCCCTATGCTACAACCCCTTCCTGGAAAACAGCTTGAATAATAGGGGACTCGTTCAACGTTTTGTTGATGCCAAGCTGCTGCGAGTGAAAGACCTCATGACAGAGTCTGGGAGCTGCTGGCTGAGTGCTGCCGCTGTGGCACAAAAAACCGGAATAAAATCTGTCAGGATCATCTCTCGGTTCCTTCAAGGGATATCCACAATGTATCGTAATACCTGCGAGGAACTTGGCCCTCCCCCTGAGGAAACAGCGGGTGACTTCCCCAAACTCCTAGTCTTCAGCCCGCCACTTAATCTGTCCCCTGGCCTGAACAGCCCTGATGATACTGCATTATCCCTTCCCGCCTTTCCAAAGAAAACTTTGTACAACGCGTACGTTAAAATTTTATACGCAAAAACATTTTCTGAGCACCCGAGGCTTCGATGGCGGGATGTTTTACCCCCAATACCCCCCAATTGCCGCAATTGGCGAAGTTTTTATCTCTTGCCTACTCCAAAGTATGTTGGAGATATTCAATGGAAACTTGTACACTGGATTTTACCTTATAATGTTTTACTGAACCGGTTTTCTACTGCTAACTCTAATCTATGCCCTTTCTGTGCATCCATTGAAACCCTACCGCATATATACCTTGAGTGTGAACGATTGCAACCTCTTTTTACATTCCTTCAGGAACGCTTTGTGAAGCTTGGTTCCCTCTTCAATCACAATGTTTTTATTTATGGTGTTTTAGGACCGTCTTCCCTTAGAAATGTGGTTTTAATGAATTTTTTAATTGGCTAGGCCAAGTTTGCAATTTACAAATCCAGGAAGAAAAAAATGGGAAACGCTTCTGACTCGTCATATGATGTACTGCTCACCTTTAAGGCTCTTGTAAATGCAAGACTAAAGCTAGAGTACCGGTTTTTAAAAATGAACAAGAATTTAACATGTTTTAAAGAAAAGTGGGTTTTTAATGATGTTGAAGGAGCCGGGGCTCCCACGTCGATCGGAAGAAGGCGCCGTGCGCGTTCCGCCGATGGGAGGGCGAAAGCATCGAGGAGCAGCTTCTTAATCGCGCCGTATTTGTCAGCGGCTGGCGGGCTTTCGAGGAGGCTCAGGGCGCGGGCCGCGGTAACCGACCCGAGCGCAGCTACCACATGGTGGAAGCGGGTGTCGTCGGCCGTGATGCCTCGCAGGGCGAACAGGGACTCCGCCTGTGCGAACCAAACCGCCGCGTGAGCCTCCCAGAAGGTAGGCAGTTTAAGGGCGACTGCCGTGTCCATGTCGATAGGTCACCAATGAAGGAGCCGGGGCTCCCACGTCGATCGGAAGAATGGACGCGACAAAAAGCTAGAATTCATCTGAGTTGCTTTAATGAAATCAAACACTCAGGCACTCTGAAAAACCGTTTATCAGTCAGCAATATATATCTATTCCGCCAGGGGGTTTGCCCAGGCCCGGCGCCAGGGGGCGTGGCCCAGCGTCCTGGCTGCGGCCTGGCAAGTTGAGCGCGGGCCTGGGCGTCCTGGACGAGCCCGGCATGGTGATCGCTCCGCGTCCTTGATAGGTGCAAGGCGATTGTGAAAACTCAGCGGCAGCCGCTACAATGTCATATGCACACTTGATGATGATGATTTGAAAATAACTTTTCCTTGAGACCATTTTATTGTGTTTTGTTTCCTTGTGACTGAACATAACTGATTTTTTGTACTCTTGTAATAAAAGGAAGAAACACTCTCTTTCTCTCTTTCTCTCTTTCCTCCCACTTTGCACAGCTGCCGCTCGCTTAGCACGCACGTGCGATTGCCAGGTCTGTTGCTCAGTCACTGGCGGTACGTGCTGTGTCTCGTGTTGCTTTTTTCCTTTCTTTCTACCTTTTGGTCCTTTCTGCTGTCCGAGTGTCGGTGTCCCTTTCTATCGTCTTGTCGACTGAGCGAGAGAGGGAGAGACAGCGCGGTTAAAGTTATCCGCTTTAGGTGGTTAACGGGATTTATTTATTTATTTCCCAGTTATTGTTGTTGTTGTTTATTTTTTTGCATTTATTTAGGCTTTATAAACCTTTGTACCATTTATTGGTTATTTTTTTCGTTTAGTTACTTCAAATGGCTAGCAAGAATAGTCGAAGTAATGCCGGTCGTGACGCCGATGAGGGGTTAACAGATGAACACGGCATGTGTTTTGTCCCACCGGAAGATGTCTCGCTGGAGGAGACGCTCCTCGCAATCGGAGAATTGATCGGTTGTGAGAACATACGGGCAGCGTCCCGAATGCACCACAAGGTGGTTGTTTTCGTTTCACGTGTCCGTTTCGCGCGCATCGTCGTGCAGAACGGACTCACCTTGGGCAATGACCAGTTTGTTCCGGTTTCGCCATGGAACACTCCGGCCTCGAAGGTAATACTATCAAACGTTCTACCGACGCTGTCTAATGAGGAAATTCTTCAGAAGCTCGGTCAGTACGGTACTGTGGTGTCGAGAATTATCCAAGCCTCCATTCGCACCACAGACGGGAAGCTGAAGCATATCGAAACGTTTAGACGGTTTTGTTATGTTGTTTTGAAGGATGGTTTGACGCAATTGAATGTCTCTCTCGTTTTTAAGTCGTCAAAACGTGAGCACAGGATTTTTGCGGCAACGGAGAGGTTGATTTGTTACGGGTGTGGTGTACATGGACACACTCGGCAGTATTGTCCTGATGGGGAGAAAACGTATGCCACAGCAGCCGGACCACCTCCCCCCGTGACCACTACGGATGATTCTATAGATGTTTCGCCTTCAGTGCGGGAATCTACATCGGACCATCAAGGTACGGCTAAGAGTGGTGCTGATGAGACCCATACGGATGTGCTTCGTGTAAGCGATCGTGCAACCGATGAGTCAGCAAATGTAAGGGAGAAGCCTCTACCTGTAGAGGGAATGTTTTGTGAGGAGCAGCAGATTGTAGATGCGGCGTCTCGGAAAAATTTGAAACGGTCACTTGTAAGTGCGAGGAATGAGGACAAAGGTGTTAAAGTGTTGGTGGTGCAGACAGGAAGCAGTTTAAACGATTCAGACAGTCCTTCACATGAAGATCAGCAAGGTGGTGAAACTATGGCTGACATGATACCACCTGCTCAGGATGAAGGGGAACTTTTTCCTGAAGGTTGTAAATCAACCTGCGAAACCGAACAGCCTACTGATGACCATATCAATTCTAATGGGGAATGCAAAATACCCATTACTACTAATAACGACTCCTCCCCCCCCATTGCAATGATGCATGAGGATGAAGAGGATGAAGAACCTAAGGTAGATGGGGATGGAACAGGTGTTTCTGTACAGGTTCAGGAGGAACTCGTTACTAGCGTCACGGAGGGAATTCTAACTACAGAGACACTGATCGGCCATGAGGAACCAGTGGCAATGGTTGACAGGGCTCCCCCCCTCAGGAGGAAGAGCAACCTTTGGAGATCTCAAAAGAAAATATTGTCAGATTTTTGAAGGAAACTTTCAGACAAAGGCATGTACGAATTAAGGATCATTTTCCTAATATCCAGGCCTTCCTTGCAGCCGCAAAACCTTTGCTGCAAAGGAGTGAGCATGTGGAAATCTCCGAACCTGAATTTCAGCGACTGAGGAAATCCATCACGAAGGCAAACAAGGAATTAATTGAGGAAGAGGACTTCACCCCCTAGAAGAATCGACCATGGAACTAAATGTTGTATCCTTAAATATAAATGGGGGTCGTGCCCCCTTACGGAGGGTGCAAACCATTCAAGCGGTTGGAAAAGAAAAGGCTGACATTATTCTCTTACAAGAGACCCACGCTACTAGTGCTCAAGTAGCCGATTGGGGGAAACTTTTTAAAGGGCAATGGTGGGTGGCTAAGTGGGTTCCCTACACTTCGGGCTGGTGTTGCCATTTGCCTAAGTCACAAGATTTGTGCTCAACAGGTTTCATTTAAAGAAATCTATAAAGGGCATTTGATCTCCGTAGATTTTCTTTATAATACCCAAAAGATTATCGTAGTGAATGTTTATGCACCGTGTGACCCAATGGAGAGGAAAATTTTCTTTTCCACTCTGCGGGATTTGTAAAAACTTTGGACCCAACAGCCTTTATCTGTATCGCGGGAGATTTTAATTGCACAATTTGTCCGTCAATTGATAGGAATGGTCATGAGCCTCATGTTGCCTCTACGAAAGCTCTAGAGGACACCATCAACATCTTTCGGTTTAAGGATGTGTGGAGATCACAACACCCACTCTCACGCTGTTATACATGGTGTAGATGCAATGATGGTATTATGTCAATGGCAAGGCTGGACAGATTCTATGTGAACAAGCCAATGTTGAATGTGGTGTCTGTCTCCAAAATTTTACCAACTGGATTCACAGACCACAGTTTAATCTCAATGTCCTTTAAGTTACCCTTTCCACCCGGTGGTAGTGCTTACTGGTCTTTGAATACTCGTCTCTTACATGACAAGGAATTTAATGAGGCCTTTCACGTCGTGTGGGAGAAAATTCGCTCCTCCAGACCTGAGTATGATAGTCTCCGGCTGTGGTGGGACATTGCAAAATCCCAAATTAAGAATTTCTGTCAACAATATAGTGCATACACCACCAAAATCCAATCAATATCAATCGATCAGTTAAAATCTGAAATTATATCGTTAGAACAGAATGTTGACGAGGTTGGGAGAGGTGCACGTGACCAACTAATATGGGCAAAGAAAGCAGTGCTGGAGGAAGCGGTACGGCAACGGGCGATGGGTGCCTTGGTCCGAATGCGAATGAGCTATTTAACTCTGGACATGCCAAACAAAGAGTTCTTTAAGTTAGAGTCTTCCCTCAAAAGGTCACAACAAATTCATACTTTACTCACTCCCAATGGGTCGCTGGTGACCTCTCAGCAGGCGATCAGGTGTACTCTGAAAGGGTTCTATTCTAACTTGTATTCTCCTCAGAACGTGGACAATGAGGTGATACGAGAGTTAACTGCTGGGCTTCCGAGTGTCGAGGAGGATGAGCGATGCATGCTCGATTCCCCAATTTCGGCTGATGAACTTGAAGCAGCTGTGCGGAGCCTGAAATATGGGAAAGCTTCTGGAATAGATGGCCTGCCCACAGAATTCTACAAGACCTTCTGGGCCCTTGTGGGACCTGACTTACTCGATGTACTCGATGAAAGCATACGTGTCGGAGAACTTCCAATGTCTTGTAGACGAGCAGTCGTTTGTTTGCTACCAAAAGCTGGGAATCTTCAACTGGTTGATAACTGGCGACCTGTCTCCTTATTGTGTGTTGATTACAAGATTTTCTCTAAAGTACTTGCTAATCGTATGAAGACTGTGATCAGTTCAGTTATACACCTGGACCAGACCTACTGTGTGCCTGGAAAATCTATTTATGATAATATTTTTTTGGTAAGAGATATTTCATGCAATAAGTTCCTGCGTGACGATTTTGGGTTGCTGTTTCTTGATCAAACTAAGGCCTTCGATCGTGTTGACCACAAGTACCTTTTTTCTGTCCTGAAAGGAATGGGGTTTGGTGAAACTTTCACCTCTTATGTGAAACTCCTGTATACTAATACTCAATGTATGATGAAGATCAACAATAGGTTATGCTCTCCCTTTCCTTTCCAACGGGGTATTCGCCAAGGTTGCCCCCTCTCTGGGCTTTTATATATAGTCGCCCTTGAACCACTCCTTTGGTCTATTAGACAGCAAATACCTCAGGGAATGAGAAGTATAGAAGGAGCAGAATTTGTGCAGACGGCTTATGCTGATGATGTCTGTGTTTTGATTAGTAGCTCCAATGATGTCTCTGCTTTACAACGTTGTATGCGAGATTTCTCTGCAGCCTCTTCCAGTGGGATCAATTGGAATAAAAGTACAGCATTATGGTGTGGCAAAGGCAATCTCTCTTGTGTATCACCACCCTCACTCCCACACAACCTGGTCTGGAGAACGGACGGGGTTAAATATCTTGGAGTGCATATCGGTAATCGTGAAACAGAAATGAAAAATTGGGAAGGAGTGTTGGAGCAAATTATGCACAGATTGAAAGCATGGGAAGGACTGCTGAGGTCCATCTCCTATCGAGGCCGTACCCTTGTCATAAACAATCTGGTTGCAACAAAATTATGGCACAGAATTATTGCTTTACAGCCATCAAACCAACTAATTATGGCTATTCAGCGAATGCTAGTAAACTTCTTTTGGAGTGGCTACCATTGGCTGAGGCCTGAGATATTGTACTACTCCCGGAAGGAAGGTGGCCAGGGCATTGTTGATATCTCTGGTCGGGTTGTGGCCTTTCGGCTGCAGTCTCTGCAGAGACTACTGTTCGCTGAACAGCTGCCCTGGTGGCCCTTTGCATTTTTTCTGTTACAACAGGCTGGTAGACTGAGATATGATCGGCAGCTTCTTTTGATAGACCTCGAGCATATAAATTTTGCCTCTCTTCCGAGATTCTATCAGAGTTTATTTGACACTTGGAAAAGGTTTGACGTCCACCGCTTCCTTGAGGGCTATAATTGTCGAATGTTCCTTCAAGAACCCCTTTTCTTCAATAACTTTTTTCCTGGTATCCCTCATAGCCATGCCCTGATTAAAAAATTTATCCAAGGAGGGATTAACAAAGTATGTGATCTGAGAGATTCATCTGGAGTTAAGTGGAAACCTGCTGGTTTGGTGGCAACCTCAGTTGGATCTCGGTCTGTCCGACTTGTAGACCAAGTTGTACGTATAGTCATTAGAAAATTTAGACAGCTAAACATCGGCTGGGAAGGTGTTGGTAACATTGAGGACTTTCGGTTAGGTTTCCCTGAAATCAAAGTGCTCCTTTCGTCTTCTCTTCAGCCGGAGATTGAACATACCCCCCCTTTTCATCTTGTAACTAAGATTGGAATCCGTGATCTCTCTCGACAAAATAAGAATGTACCCCTCTCTGGGAGAACACGAGTAGCTTTGTGGTCAGAGCGGTTAGGGTTGGGGTCTCCCTCTACCCCCCTTTGGCCTCACATGTACACCTTACCAATACATGGTGTGTTAGCGGACATACAATGGAGGTTAGCACACTGGGCGCTTCCCTCCAATATTTTTGTCCACCATATTAACAGCTCACTGCCGGAAACTTGTCCTTTCTGTGACCAGAAGGAGGATTTGTTTCATGCTTACGTACAGTGTCGTAGACTGACATCGCTTTTCTTGTTCCTTGAATATCTTTTTCACCAATTGTCCTTCCCTTTCAATATGCATATGTTTATATTTGGTGTGTCTTTCAGGCCCACATGTAGAGATGTGGGTGTTCTTCTCAATTTTTTGGTTGCTGTTGCAAAATATGCGATATATAAATCTCGGAAAATTAAAATAGATAACGGCTATGGCTCTGATGCTATTTCTATTTTTAAAGGGTTTGTCTCAACACGACTCAAGCTAGAATTTGATTTCTTTGTCAGTAATGGAAACGTCCAACTTTTTGAGAGAAAGTGGTGTATTGGCAATGTTCTGTGCTCAGTCGATGATTCAAAAGTGGTAATTACTTTATAATTCCTGATTGATTTGACTTTTTTTTTCTTTGGAACTGATTGCTTGCATATATGTTTCTTCCTGTGTCCTTGAATACATTTCTCTCTCTCTCTCTTAGTTTTTCGCTTAATTTGCTCTTGATGTATTTATAGCTCTTGCATGAGCATTTCCTTTAAAATTGGTTGTGGTTTTGTTTGTGTCTTCCCCTTTGGTTTGTAAAATATATATTTTTTGTATATTTGCTGGTTTCTTTTAAATACCCTTTGCTCTTTTTGTGGTGTCTTCATGATCCTTATGCAATTTCTTTAAACTGGTTGCTGTGTTTTTTTTTATAACTGCTTTGTGAAATGGCTTTACATTGTTTATAATAAAAGGACACAAAAGTCAAAGTCTCTCTCTCTCTCTCTCTCTCTCTCTCTCTCTCTCTCTCTCTCTCTCTCCGTTCGTGTGTTGGGCGTGGCAAGATGGCGTGCACTCGTGTTCATGTGCTGTAGCTCCGTGCTTGTGTTGTGTTGTTTCCCCCCCCCCCCCCCCCATTCCTTCCTTTCCCATCGCGCCTTGTCGTGTCCTTCTTTACCACCTGTCCCTCTTTCCCTCCCTTGAGACAGAGAGAGTGAGAGAAGAGCCCAAAGGTGAGAGCAGACCCGTTCGGTTCAGTTTACCTGCTCCGTCGGTGCTGTTTACCTTACTCGCGTCGTGAGAACTTTATTATTTCATTTCGACTTTATTTATTTATTTTGTGTCCTTTCCGCCTGGTCAAGGTGGAAAGGTGAGACATCGCCGTTATGGCGAGTGTTCGTGCATGGCAGGAAGGGTTTGAAACCCTAACAAGGAAGCATGCTTTCGTGTGTGTCCCTCCCGAAGGTGTTCCTACCGAGGACATTATCCTAGCTGTAGGGCATGCTATAGGCGATGGAAATGTCCGCGCCGCGTCGCGGATGAACCAAAAGTTTGTTGTTTTCGTGTCGGACGAGAAGTTCGTGCATGATGTTGTTAGTACCGGTCTGTCATTGAAAGGTGGGCAGTTCGTCATGGTTTCCCCGATGGACACACCGGCGATTAAAGTTATTATTTCAAATGTCGCTCCGTTTATCACAGATGATAAATTAATGGCTGTTCTGACCCGGTATGGAACTGTTGTTTCCCGAATCTCGATGATTCCCCTGGGATGTCGGGATGAACGAGTGAAACATGTTGAGTTTCCGGAGACGAGTATTCATGGTGCTTCCCGATCGCGGCGACGATACAGGACTAAACATCTCGTTTAAAATTTCGGTAAATGATCGTCAATATCAAATGTACGCTTCGTCAGGCACCTTAACGTGCTTCCTCTGTGGAGCCTTCGGACACGTTAAAAGGTTTTGTCCCAAAGCATCTTGTACGAAGTGCGGCAAATTGGGACACACCAATGTGGGCTGTAAAAAAGAAAACGCCCCGACCGTGCTTCCTCACGCCTCGACCGTGCTTCCTCACGCCTCGACCGTGCTTCCTCACGCCTCGGCCGTGCTTCCTCACGCCTCGACCGTGCTTCCTCACGCCGCGACCGTGCTTCCTCACGCCCCGACCGTGCTCCCCGACGCTCAAACCGTGCTCCCCAACGCTCAAACCGTGCTCCCCGACGCTCAAACCGTGCTCCCCGACGCTCAAACCGTGCTCCCCGATGCTCAAACCGTGCTCCCCGATGCTCAAACCGTGCTTCCTGGCGCTCAAACCGTGCTACCTGAAGCCCCGACCGTGCTTCCCGACGCCCCGACTGTGCTTCCTGATGTCCCGACTACGCTTCCCGAAGCCCCAACCATGCTACCTGAAGCCCCAACCGTGCTACCCGAAGCCCCAACCGTGCTTCCCGAAGCCCCGACTGTGCTTCCCGACGCCCCGACCGTGCTTCCCGACGCCCCGGTGCTACCCAAACCCAGTGAGATGGCACTTGGTGATGCTAGTACTGCTGGCGAACCCATGAATGAAGAACTTGTCATACTGACCAAAAAACGGAAAGCACCACTAACAAATAGCCCCGATGGTGCGATAAAGAAGGCTGTCTTGGGCAGAGACACTGTCTCTGCAAAAGAGGGCAAAACGTTTACAGCAAACGAAAATATCGAACGCCAAAGTGGAAAAGAGGATGTTACTGATTTCCCAAGCTCTGAGAATAAAGCCGACATTGATCCGAACAATGCGGCCATTTTTGAGCCTGAACGTGAAGCCCTACCGGTCCCCCCTCCAGTAGCTGAGCGGACTGGTGACCAAACAAATTGCTCTGTCTTACAAACAGAAATCGTAACCCCGGCTACGCAGAGATCTGCAGCCATTTGCCAAAGCACACATAAAGAAAGTAAGCACCAGTCTGCTCGTGAGTGTGTACCAGAGTACCCAACGAAATCTCAGGAGATGCCTCCAGAGGAGCTTGTGAGAGCTGCAAGTAAGGCCCAAGATCCAGGTGGGACATTATCAGACCTGTCAGAGTCTGAGGACGAGGTGGAAGTGACTGAGCTGTCACAGTCATCAGCATCTCAGTCACAGATACCCCCCCAACACATCGTGTCGTTTCTAGCCGAAACGTACAGACAGCGTAACATAGTCATTAAAGACTATTTTGACGATTTGGTTGCATTCATCCACACTGCAAAATCCATAATTAAAACGCCTGAACAATTTGACCTGAATAAGTCACAATACCACAGGTTAAGAAAATTCATCACACGTGCAGGTGTAGAGTGTTCCCAGCCACAGGCTGATTTCATCAATACAGGATGAAAACTATAAAACTTGCAACCTTAAATATTAACGGTGGTGGTGCTAGCCACCTCCGCCAGGTTCAAGTAAAAAACATATTTCAACGGAAAAAGGTGGATGTGATCTTACTTCAAGAAACTCACATCACACCAAATGTGGAACATAACTGGCATCAACTTTTTAAGAGCCAATGCTATTTCAGCAATTTATCAGCTTCATCTGCTGGAATCGGCTTCTTGCTGAAGCCAGGCCTCGTGTGTGAGTCATGCCATTTTCAGGAGGTAATAAATGGTCGGCTTGGCTCTCTCAAACTAGTAAGCCATAACTTCCATTACACCATTTTTAATGTGTATGCGCCAAGTGATAGCGTAGAGCGTAAGTCCTTCTTCACCTCAATGATAAATCACTTAAGATCGGTTGATTTTGATCATTGTGTGTGTGTCGGAGGTGATTTCAATTGCACCTTCGACCCATCGGTTGACAGAAACTCTGTCGAACCCCATCCTGAGTCCCATGTACACTTATCCAATTTTTTTAGCACAATGGGCTTCGTTGATGTTTGGCGGTTGCACCACCCAAACACATCCCAGTACACCTGGTGTCGATGCGCCAATAGTCGAGTATCCTTGGCAAGGCTTGACAGATGGTACATCAACGTACCCTTTAAAAATACTGCGGTTTCTTCAAATCTTTTTCCTTCCGTGTTTTCAGACCATCATATGGTAACCCTAAACCTTTCCTTTCCTCAACCCGCAAATAGGAGCGCTTATTGGAAGTTTAATGTTAGACTTCTAGAAGACAGTGTGTTTAAAGAAGCCTTTCGTGTTTTCTGGGCAAGTCTAGTAGCAAAGAAATCTTCCTTTTCTTCATCCAGCATATGGTGGGATAACATGAAATCTCAAATTCGGGTTTTTTGTCAATGTTTCCAATCACACAGCACAAACGACAAGCACATTACAATGGCCCGGTTGGAATTGGATATTCTACAATTGGAGAGTAAATTGGCTCATGAAAACAATGACGCCAATTACCGGTTATTGCTTGTAAAGAAAGCTCTTTTAAGGGAGTTAGTTCAAGAGAAAGCAGCCAGTACATTAATTAGACTTAGAATACAGAATGTAAAAATATCAGACACCCCAAACAAGTCTTTCTTTCATTTAGAATCCTTAAGCAAGCCATCACGGCTAATCTCTTCTGTTTTGGACTCAAGAGGCAACGTTGTTGTCAATGAGGACGATGTTAGACTAAACATTATTGAATTCTTTACAAAACTTTTTGAGGAGCAGACTGTTTGTAATGATACAATGATGGATTTAACCTCTCACCTCCCCTCCCTAACTGAGGCTCAACGGTTGGAGCTTGACCTACCAATCACCCTCCTTGAGCTAACCTGTGCTCTTGCTGCCATGGATTCAGGGAAAGCTCCGGGTATTGACGGTCTACCTCCCAAATTATTTCTGACATTTTGGGACCTTTTAGGCCCTGAGTTGCTGAATGTTTTGGACACTTCTATACAGACTGGTATAATGCCGCTGAGTCTAAGAAGAGCCGTAGTGTGCTTGCTCCCGAAAACTGAAGATCCCCGACTTTTGGTGAGCTGGCGACCGATCTCCCTGCTGTGCACGGACTACAAGCTTTTTTCAAAAGTACTAGCTAATCGACTAAAAAAGGTTATTGGTGATCTAGTACTGCCAGAACAGAGTTACTGTGTTCCTGGAAGATCCATCCATGATAATATTTCTTTAATCAGAGATCTCATTGATGGTAACCGTGTTAAAGAAGACTTTGGAATGATGTCGCTTGATCTTGAAAAGGCATTTGACAGTATCGACCATAAGTTTATGCATCATGTGTTACAGGCATGCGGCCTCGGAGCAAACTTTCGTTCCTACATTTCCTTGCTATACACAGATGTATTTAGTTTAATTAAGATTAATAATGTGCTGGCTCCCCCCAACAAGGTTCGGAGAGGGGTCCGGCAAGGGTGCCCAGTCTCTGGTTTATTGTTTGCTCTTTCTTTAGAGCCTCTTCTCAATCTACTGAGAAAGAAGATTTCTGGAATTGCACTTTCTCCCATGAGTGCACCGCTAACCCTATGTGCTTATGCGGATGACGTCTGCATCTTTGTAAAAGATAAGGATGATATTGATATCCTTGTTGAGTGCCTATCAAAGTTTCACGCTGCCTCCTCTTTAAAAATCAATTGGAACAAGAGCAAGACGTTATGGATACCCTCCCTTTATCGCAACCTTCTTCAGCCTGTACCACAGCCGCCCCCATCCCTCCCCGCAGGGTTGCTGTGGGGAAGTGAGGGAATTAAGTACTTGGGCATATTCCTTGGTTCCCCACAGTATGCTCAGAGAAATTGGGACGGGGTAATTGAGCAAGTGGGAGAAAGATTGAACCGATGGAAAAGGGTTTTACCTCATTTGTCCTTCAAGGGCCGTGTGCTAGTGATCAACAACTTAGTTGCCACAATGTTGTGGCATAGGTTCATCTGCCTGCAACCGCCGGAGGCCCTACTCAAAGCACTCCAAGGCAAACTGGTGGACTTCTTCTGGGGAGGCTACCACTGGCTACGACCCGATGTGATATGTCGCCCCTCGGCTGAGGGTGGCCACAACCTCGTCGACATCAAAGCCCGCCTAATGGCCTTCCGGCTGCGGTCCATTCAACGTCTCCTCTACATGGAACATCTGCCAGGCCGGCTCCCTGCACGCCTTGTACTGCAGCGAGCGGGTAGGCTAGAGTACGGGTTTGAACTTTTTCAAATGAACCTCCAGCATGTCGACATATCGGTTCTCCCTGCTTTTTACCAAAGCCTCTTAAATGCCTGGCAGAGCCTTTCTGTGAGTCGTCAGGCGGACACATATGTAACGAAAATGCTGGCACATGAGCCTTTGTTCTATAACCCTCTCTTTCCCGACATTCCAAAGAGTCGAGATTTTTGCCAACACTTTATAGCAGCTGGTATCGTGAAGGTGCGGCATCTCCGACATGACTCAGGGTATGGTTGGAAATCCGTAAGTGAAATCGCTGACCTGACAGGGATTTGGCCCCATAGGATGATTGCAAAAATTTTGAGGAAAATGATTCAGGTGGGACGGCAACTTGGCCTAACTTGGACTCGAGGTACAGAAGAAGATCTAAATGAGCCAACAGTGCCTAAATTGATTGTTGAACCCATTCAAAATGATTTGCCCCCTGTTAGCGATGGGTCAAAGCTTTTCCAGACAATGGACAGCAAGGGCATCTACAAGATGTGCCTCAAGCTGTTAAATGGGAACCCTTCGTTAAATGGAGTTACCCGATGGAAAGGATTGTTACCCGGAGGACCCCCCTCCGAACCTATCTGGGAAGCCATGTATAGTGAGCCCACATCCAAAAGAACAGGTGATCTCCAGTGGCGTTTGGCCCACTGGATTGTTCCCTCCAACACGTTTATTAGACATTTTTCTCCTGTATCTGTTTGTTGTCCCTTCTGTACAGTCAATGAGGACTTGTTTCATGCATTCATAGACTGTATCCGATTATTTCCTTTGTTTCATTGGTTGAATTACATTGCACACGAAATGCATGTTACTTTTTCTTTGAGAAATTTCGTCTTTGGTTTTGTTCCTAAACAGAATCCTGCATCTAAACTGTTTAGTTTCCTAATAGCAACTGCGAAACTTGCTGTTTATTTGACAAGAAAAGACAAACTATCTGGCAAACCGATAGAGCACTGCAATATCATGTTGTGTTTGAATGCATTAGTCTCAGCAAGATTGAAACTGGAATTTACCCTTTCCAACGAGGCCGGAAATTTTCAAAACTTTGTTGATACTTGGTGTGTTGGTGGGTTTTGTGAGGTTAAAGAAAACGAATTTAGAATACTGTTGTGAGATACTGATTGTTTCTTATTTGATGATCATTGGGTGCTTCTTCTTTTTCTTTTTCTTTTTTCTTTTTGTTGGCATTATTGATTTCATTGCAAAACGTGTATATTGTTACTTTTATATTTTTGTAATAAAAGGACTAAAAAGTCAAAATCTCTCTCTCTCTCTCTCTCTCTCTCTCTCTCTCTCTCTCTCTCTCTCTCTCTCTCTCTCTCTCTTTCTCTTTCTCTTTCTCTTTCTCTTTCTCTTTCTCTTTCTCTTTCTCTTTCTCTCTCTTTCTCTCTCTTTCTCTCTCTTTCTCTCTCACAGCCACACACAGCCACACACAGCCACACACAGCCACACACAGCCACACACAGCCACACACAGCCACACACAGCCACACACACACTCAAACACACAGCCACACACACACTCAAACACACAGCCACACACACACTCAAACACACAGCCACACACACACTCAAACACACAGCCACACACACACTCAAACACACAGCCACACACACACTCAAACACACACTCAAACACACACACACACACACCACAAATTGTGGTTCCTTACTGTGGTGAAGATGGATGTTTCTGTACCAGGGAGGGCTCCGTTGAACAGAGCATGGACAAGGAGATGGCTTGGTCCATGTGTTGTTGATCTTTGCTGTGGTAAATCTGGATACTTCAGTACCAGAGAAGGCTCCATTCAGTCTTGGAGATTCGCGAGTGGAGATGACGACCTATGGATGATGACCTATGGACGACCTTCTCACAGTTTCGGCCACCTGGGTGTCCATGATGTCCCCTGTGTCAATGACTAGTAGGTCTTGGCTGTGTTCTCGAAATGGATTCCCCATCTCTTCCAATACTGTCACAAATGCCTTAGGCTCCTTCAGGAATGCTGCTTGCACTCCAGGTTGCTGGTCGTGGTGATGGTGTCCAGTGTCACCAGCACCATCCTGTTGCTTTATGGCCTGTTCCTCAAACTCTGTTGTGATCCTGGCAATTTCTGGCCCTGCTGCCATCCAGCGTCTGAGTGCTCCTGGATTGCTAGTCAATCCAATAGCCCCACCAGAACCTTTCACCATTGCATTGTTCTGCTCATGGGACTGGTCAAGTGCCATGGCAGAGAACTGGTTGCTGGTTTTGTGCACCACAAAATTTCCAGACTTGAATTCTGCTAGGACATCCGGGTTGTTTTCAGCGAGAGTCGTCATATCACGGATGTGTACGAAAAGCCATCTGGAGTAGTGCGTGTGATCTAGGGTGAACATCCAGGGCATGATCTGCGTCAGGGATTCCACGTACAGCTGGAAGTTACCTTCACGAAGTGACCTGATGTACCGCAGCAAGAGAAGCTCCAATGACAGGGTCTTAAGCCAGTAGTCAAAGTGGACACTGGTCTTTGCCCGCTCTATGCACCACTCCTCAAAAGGCGGACTATCTGGTTGCATGGCATCAGTATCATCTGATGTGCAGTCTTCACTGTAAGCTTGTTGGAGGAGTGTATAAAGGCTTGCAGCTGTGACTTGATGTGCATGGCGGGTCTTGGTGACATGGCTGGCATGTATGAAGGAATTTGCTGTTCCGGAGCTTGCAATGTCAGCCTGTACCAGGGCGTTTGTCCAGCCACTGTCTTCCAACCAGTCTCCCAGCAACTTCAACGTGGCCATCTCGATGTGTAGACCACCGAACATGATCACAAAGTGATCCTCTCCGTGAGTGGCTGGCCAGGTCCACTGGATCTCTTTAGCAAGGGCATACAGGATGTGACGCTTTGGCATGGTTGCGACAAAATCACCACGGCAGGAGAGGGGATTCTGAAACACAAAAAACACAATGTTAACACCAACCACCATACCCCATTTTACATCGAGGGTATTTACTTAAGTGAGGTGGATAACCACAACAATTGTGCATCTTATGCGAAAAGCAGGACATTTATAACATAGTTAGTGCATACCATTAGGTTTATTTTAAGATATCTGCATACTTGGGATACTTCATTCTTGACCTTATTTTTTGGTCAGTTTTGACCTTGACCTTGACCTAAATGCATTTCCTTCAATTCTGGCGATCTCAAAATGCTCGCTGCATTTCGTACTGAACCCGGGGTGATGCTCGCTGCTCGACGACACCACTAGGGGCGTGACTATAAGACCCGCTGCGGCGGACGGAGCTCCGAGACTTCTCCTGTGACACGTTACATCTAGTAGACTCGCTAACGGTACGCCTGCATAGAATAACCAGCTTGCTTGCATTGAATGTTATGAATGGTCCCATGTGATGTCACAGCGTATACTTATTGTATTTCCTACTTTACAGGATGATGTCATGATCTAAATGCAATTAAACCAACCCGTTGGACTAAAGTTGTGTGGACCTGATTGGTTTTCCACAACACTTAATTGCATTTAAGATCTACCGACATGGCTGGCAACAAGACGCTGACGGTGTCCGTATTCTGCGCCGACCCGCAAGCCCCGGATGGTGGCTTGCAACTGAAGCACTGGCTCAGAACATTGGAGAATCTTTTTGATGAGCCTGAGACCGCGCCGACGGCTGCCGCGAAGCTAGCAACACTACATTCAAAAATCGACTACCGGGTGTACAACTCTATCGCTCAATGCGCGACGTATGACCTATCCATCGCGGAGCTCAAACGGCTGTACATAAAGGAAAAAAGCCCGGTGTATGCACGATATTTGCTGCAAACGCGACGTCAGCAACCCAACGAGGCGATGGACCACTACGCCCAGGAGCTCCGGCAGCTCTTGCTGGACAGCGTCAGGGAGCCACGGACTCCCGCGCAGGCTCAGGATGATCGTCTTTTAGATGCTTTCATTGCAGGGGTCTCCTCCCAGGAACTAAGGCTCAAGCTCTTAGAGAAGACCGACCTGACCTTCGCTACGGCACTCGAGCAAGGGACAGTATACACTGAAGCGCGGATGCAATCGAACACCTATGATCGCACGCGCCTCTTGGCGGGCACCACACTACACGCCCGGCCAGAGAGTGCTACCGCCGAGGACGCGGATCCGCTCGCTGAACTCCGGGATGCTCCGGAGGAAGACCCAGCCCTGACGGCTGCCGTTACGACCAGACCCAAGGCCTTACGCGGGGCCGCATGCTTTTTCTGTGGGGGGCCACGCCATGCCCGGGTCGTGTGTCCGGCACGAGACGCTATATGCCATTTGTGCTCGCAAAAGGGACATTACGTGAAAGTGTGCAGGAAAACGGCACGCGGCTCGCGGCTCATTGACTCGCGCGGTCGCGGTCGCGCGGACGCGGCGACCTTGAATGGGCTCATTGCGGAGCCCGCGAGCCGAGCCCGAAACCCGGTGCCTTACCCGACTTCAAAGGGGAGGGCCCCTCTCTGCGGGCCCCTGGGCGCTCAGACATCCTTGGCGGGCGTCACCGGACAGCCACCACCGTCTCATCCTCCATCGGGCACGAAGTACGTGTCCTTGACCAAACTCCGGGCCACGCAAGGGGCTTTGAAGCCTCGCCAAGCCCCAGCGGAACGTTCTCCTCGTGTCGTCCACGAGCTAACGGCGGCCCACGCCCCGACAAAGGCGATTTCAAATACTACGGAGGCCTTTTGCTGCCAAAAGTGTCAAAAGGCGATTTCGAATACTACGGAGGCCTTTTTCTGCCAAAAGTGTCAAAAGGCGATTTCAAATACTACGGAGGCCTTTTCCCGTCAGAATTGTCAGATTTTGAATCGCGAAACACCGGAATGCTTGGGAAAGCCCTCTGATGGCGTTAATGGATTCCCCATGGTCAACGCAGACTCCGGCCACGACCGCAAAACTGCTGCTGGCGTAGGATCCACCCGCGAGGCTGGTCCGACCCATTCGGGGGGCTCAGTCCCGCTCCCAGCAGCCTCGTCTGGCCTGGCTCAAGCCCTTATTCCCCTCATGGTCGAAGGCCATTGTATTCGGGCCTTGGTGGATACAGGGTCTACGGATAGTTTTATCGACCAGCGACTTGTGCTCAGGCATGGATGGCGGGTCTGGAGGTCTACGAGACGGATCTTCATGGCTTCCCAGGGGCTTCGACTCAGCACGAAGGGGGGATGCCGATTGAAACTCGTGCTAAAGGGACGGGTTTTCCCTGATATACACCTTATGGTTTTACCCGCATTATGTGCTGATATTCTGTTAGGACACGATTTTCTTAAGCTGCATGGACGTCTGGTAATGGAGTTTGGTGGGCCTGACACGCTTGTTGTGGGGGCGGACGACGCGCTTGCGGTGTGCGCCCTAGCGCAAATGGACGTCCAGCCGCTTTCGCTGTTCCCCAATCTAACCTCCGACTGCACCCCTGTCGCGGTGAAATCACGGCGCTACTCTCGCGCAGACATGCAATTCATTGCGGACGAAACGGCTCAGCTCTTGAAAGACGGAATCATAGAACCTAGTAGGTCGCCGTGGCGCGCCCAGGTCTTGGTGGTGCGCAGCGAGGCCCATCGCAGACGCATGGTAATCGACTATTCCCAAATGATTAACCGCTTTACACAGCTGGATGCCTACCCCCTTCCGGGGATGGACGCGCTAGTGCAACAGGTGTCCCAGTATTCGGTCTATAGCACTCTCGATCTCCGTAGTGCGTACCACCAGATCCCTATCTCTAGGGCGGATCGTATCTATACCGCATTTGAGTCGGGGCAGCGGTTGTACCAATTTACGCGATTGCCTTTTGGGGTAACGAACGGGGTCGCTTGTTTCCAGAGGGCCATGGATGACCTCGTTGCGCGGGAGCACTTAACCGATGTTTTCGTCTACCTCGATAATCTTACGGTTTGTGGATATGACCAAGGGCACCATGATGCTAATCTGAAGCGCTTCCTTGAGGTCGCGCAGCGGTATCACTTAACTATGAACGAGGATAAGTGCCAATACTCCCTACACACGATAGATCTTCTGGGGTACACCGTGACCCATGGCTCTGTCGCTCCAGATAAGGAGCGTCTGCGACCTTTGCTCGACATGGCCCCTCCCTGTGATCGGGCGTCCCTGAAGCGCGACCTTGGGCTGTTCGCCCATTACTCCAAATGGGTGCAAAGTTTCTCCACGAAACTTCGCCCCCTCGTGGCCTGCGACACCTTCCCCCTGAGTCCGGCCGCATTGGCGGCCTTTGAGAAGGCCTTAAGGCCGACATCGCCCGAGCCGCCGTGGCGACAATCGACGAGAGCGGCTCGTTCGTCCTCGAAAGTGACGCCTCGGATCAGGCCATCGCGGCGACCCTCTCCCAAGGGGGGCGTCCCGTGGCTTTCTTTTCACGGACTCTTACCACCGCTGAGCGGAGACACTCGTCCGTTGAAAAGGAAGCGTATGCGATCGTCGAGTCTATTCGGCGATGGCGCCCGTACTTACTCGGGCGGAGCTTCCAAATCATCACGGACCAGCAAAGCGTTGCGTTCATGTACAACACCTTACACGCCGAGCGCATTAAGAATGAGAAAATCACTCGCTGGCGTATCGAACTCGCCGACTTCTGTTACACCATCAAATATCGCCCGGGGAAGGATAACCAGGCCGCCGATGCCTTATCACGACCGGCTACATGTGCGGGTATCACCTCTTTGGAGGGCCTACGGGTGCTGCATGCCACTGCGGGCCATCCCGGCGTAACGCGTTTCGCTCATTTTGTGTGGTGTGGGAATCTCCCATACTCGATTGACGATATCCGCCGTATCTGTCGCGACTGCGCTATCTGCGCGGAAATCAAACCGCGTTTCTATAACCCTCCCATGGGGACTCTGGTGAAGGCTACACGCCCGTGGGAATGCTTGGCGATGGATTTCAAGGGCCCATTGCCGGTGTCGAGCGGCTCTCGCTATCTGCTCACTATCGTTGATGAGTATTCGCGATTCCCCTTTGCTTATACGTGCGCGGACATGACTGCTGCCATGGTGATGCGATGCTTACAGAACTTGTTCTCAATGTTCGGTTACCCGGCCTATGTCCATACCGAACGGGGTGCGGTCTTCTTGTCTCAGGAGGTGCGCGGCTATCTGCTCCAAAATAACATTGCTTCTAGTTACACCACGCCGTACAGACCCCAGGCTAATGGGCAGATCGAACGCTTCAACGGGATTATCTGGAGGGCCGTCATGCTCAACCTCCGGACCCTCGGCCGGGGCCTCGATAAATGGGCTTGGTCGCTACCTGCGGCGTTGAACTCGATCAGGGCTCTCCTGAGTACGGCAACCAACCAAACTCCCCACGAGCGACTTTTCCACCACCCCAGGAGCTCGGGGTGTATACGGTCTTTGCCCAGTTGGCTCGCTGGGCCCGGGCCGGCCTACCTTAAACGGGCGGTTCGCGCGAGCAAGTACGACCCCCTAGTGGACAAAGTGCAGATTCTCCAGGCTAACCCTGAGCATGCTCGTGTGATGACGACTGATGGCCGTGAGACTACTGTCTCCGTCCGTCACCTTGCCCCTTGCGGGGTCGCCGACCTAAGTAGGGAATCGGACGAACCGATCGAACCCATCTATGAGACTATGGCCTCTCCCGACGCTCCCATCGCCGAAAGTCTACCGACCCACCCCTCGCCCAGACTACCTGGGCCCGACGACTTGGAGTTACCCCCTTCGTCACCCGACCCTGTTGGCGCCTCCGACGCCGGGGACACAGAGATACGTGATGCCGTACCCGGGGAATTTCGGACGCGTGCTGGCAGAGAAATTCGCCGCCCGGCCCGATACGGTTGGGTCGACTGATGTTCCGCACCCTGTTCGTGCTGACGCGCACTCGCTTTAGCCGCGCTGCCGTATAATTCTGACGGGGGGAGAATGTAGTGAAATCGTATTCGTACTGAACCCGGGGTGATGCTCACTGCTCGTCGACACCACTAGGGGCGTGACTATAAGACCCGCTGCGGCGGACGGAGCTCCGAGACTTCTCCTGTGACACGTTACATCTAGTAGACTCGCTAACGGTACGCCTGCATAGAATAACCAGCTTGCTTGCATTGAATGTTATGAATGGTCCCATGTGATGTCACAGCGTATACTTATTGTATTTCCTACTTTACAGGATGATGTCATGATCTAAATGCAATTAAACCAACCCGTTGGACTAAAGTTGTGTGGACCTGATTGGTTTTCCACAACATGGCCATCCCCAATTTAGTTGGAAATGATACCTTAAATGTTTTTCTACGCTGTTTGGTTCCAAAATTAAGCGCGTTTGAACATTACCCCTGGGGAACTGGCGGCCATCTTGTATTTGACCTCTCACGGTCCTCAGAGGTCAAATCTTACTTCCCTCTACATCTGAAAATAAACCTTATGGTACATACTAACTATGCTAGAAATTTCATGCTTTTCTCAAAAAATGCACAATTTGTTAAAATATGAGAGCTTATCCGCTGTACTATGGCAACGGCATGTATAACACACATGCACACATACTGTACATACAGTGCCTTCAGAAAGTATTCACAACCCTTGATCTTTTTCACATTTTGTTGAGTTACAGCCTGAATTTATAATGGATTTTAAATTGAGATTTTTGTCACTGATCTACACATTAATACCCCATAATGTCAAAGTGGAATTTTTTTTGGAATCTTTTACAAAATAATGAAAAATGAAATACAGAAATATGTAATTTATATAAGTATTCAACCCCCTGAGTCAATACATCGTAGAAGCGTCATTGGCAGCGATTACAGCTTCAGGTCGTCTTGGGTATATCTGGGTCAGCGTTGCACATCTGGATTTGGGGAGTTTCTCCCATTATCCCTCGCAGATTTGCTCAAGCTCTGTCAAGTTGGATGGGGAGCGCAGGTGAACAGCAATTTTTAAGTCTTTCCAAAGATTCTCAATGGGATTCAAGTCTGGGCTTTGGATGGGCCACTCAAGGACTTTTACGTTTTTGTTCTGAAGCCATTCCAATGTTTTGTTGACTGTATGCTTGTGGCCATTGTCCTGTTGCCACATTCTTAAGGTCTCTTGCACTCTGAAGCAGGTTATCCTCAAAGATTTGCCTATATTGATGCTGCCACCATCATACTTCATGGTAGGGATGGTGTAAGATGGTGATGAGTTGTATTTGGATTTCACCAGACGTAGCACTTCCATTTAGGCCAAACAGTTCAACTTTCGTCTCATCATACCAGAGAATATTTTACCTCAAGCTCTCGGTCTTTCCCATGCCTTTTTGCAAACTCCAGGTGTTCTGTCCTGTGCTGTTTTCAACAGGAGTGGCTTCCATCTGGCCACTCTCCCATGAAGTCTAGATTTGTGAAGTGCTGCAGAGACTGTTGTCCTTCTGGCAGGTTGTCCCATCTTAGCCAAGGAACTCTGTAGTTCTGTCCGAGTGATCATTGGGTTCTTGGTCACCTGCTTGACCTGCAACAAAGTCTGATGGACACAAAATTTTCACCATAGGGGCACCTCCTCTTGTATAATTTTAAAATAATAATTATGACCTCATAGGTCGGAGAAGTACATGGAGAAGAGGAAGACGTTGTTTCTTGGGTTTGTTGATCTGGAGAAAGCATTTGATAGGGTTTCACGCAAAGTAGTGACATGGGCAATGAGGAAGTTGGGAGTGGATGAATGGTTGATCAGAGTAGTTATGGCGATGTATGAGGGAGCGCACACAGCTGTAAGGACGAAGGACGGGAACAGTGGTGAGTTTGAGGTGAAGGTGGGAGTGCATCAATGGTCGGTACTAAGTCCACTACTATTTGTAGCTGTGATGGAGGTGCTGGCTCGGAATGTAAAGGAGGGTTTACCGTGGGAGTTGTTGTATGCAGATGATCTGGTGTTGATTGCGGAAAGTATGGATGGACTGAAGGAGAAGATGAACAAGTGGAAGGAATGTATGGAGACAAAAGGTCTGAAGGTGAATATCAGAAAAACGAAGGTGATGGCAAGTGGTAAAGCATGTGGTGAGGTGGAAAGAACTGGGAAGTGGCCGTGTGCTGTGTGCAGGAAGGGTGTCGGAGTGAACTCCTTTCAATGTACAATGTGCGTTGAGTGGGTTCATCAAAAAATGTAGTGGTCTGAGGGTCATTAACCAGTGTGGCAGCTACCTTCAAGTGTAAGGTGTGCACATAGGGAGCTGCAGATGGAGGAAATGTTGAGTTGGATCTTGGAGATGGCATGAAGCTGGAAGGTGTGAAAACATTTTGCTACCTATGAGACATGCTGAATGGAGAAGGTGGATCAGACTCGGCAACGGTTGCTTGAGTGAGATGTGCATGGAAGAAGTTTCGGGAACTGAGTGGCGTGCTGATGAGGAGGGGAGTGTCATTGAAGCTGAAGGGAAAGGTGTGTGCTGCATGTGTGAGAAGTGTTATGATTTATGGGAGAGATACATGGGTAATGAACATAGAGCAGCAACGAAGGCTTGAAAGGGTGGAAATGCGAATGGTTCGGTGGATGTGCGGAGTATCGTTGAGAGAGAGGAAGACAAATGATGAATTGCGAAAGATGATGGGAATAGAGCCTGTGACGGATGCTCTGAAGAGAAACAGGTTGAGTTGGTTTGGTCATGTGTTGAGGAAGGATGAAAGTGACTGGTTGAGAAGAGTGATGGAAATGAATGTAGAAGGAAGTAGAGGATGGGGAAGACCGAGAAAGACTTGGGTAAAGGTGGTGGAAGAAGAAATGCGGGCAAGGGGGTTAACAAGGGGAGATGTTGAAAATAGGTCAAAATGGAGAAGATTGCCATGGGGCCCGCAAGGCTAACCCACGCTCTAGCAGGGAAAATGGCCTTAAAATGCCTGATGATGATGATGATGATGGGTCACCTGGTACAGAAGCCAACTTGGAAACACCAAAAAACGTTGCACCTCTATATCTCCAAAACTGACCCATGGAAAAATTTGAAACGTGGCTCCTTGTAAAGAACTCCGCATGGGGAATAAGAGTTGTAACAACGACGTAATTGGTCCCTTAATTATGACGTCATAATTTGACAAGTACAACGCTTGGTCCGATCAGTTTGACATTTCTTGAGCATGATATACGCACCAATTATATTGGAGAATGTAAATTTAAGATGTCATCGGTCACGTGGTCTGCAACCATATTGGATCAAATGAAAAAACCCTTAAAAAACAGAAGAGTTGGCTCTCACCAAGTTGACTGCATGGGGTAAGTATTCTATGAATACCATCTAGTTTTATATGAATTTGGTGTGCTTTAGCAGGCCGGTGCCAATTACTGATACCGATATCGGCCTGTGCTGATTACCGATCCCAATATCGGCCTGTGCCGATGACCGATATCGACACTGTCCATGTTGTCATCGCGTGTGCCAATAACGGGCACTGCTCTCGTTTTTTACAGGTCTATAATGTTTACTGAGCTAGCTAGCCAAGCTCTCACCTGCTATCTACGATTAATGTTTATCGACTATTGTATCTAGAAATTCCTCTGCAACAATAATGTAAGCGAAGGACAAAGCTGTATCCCTTTTTATTCTCATTATCAACCAAATTTTCTGTCGCACGAAAGAAATTGCCATAATTTGTAAAGATCGGGTGCCTGATGTATGCCGTGAATTACCGTTTGTCCAATGATGCGTATGTCATATATGAATACGTAATGGACCATTACGTGTTTTTGGAACCTGCATAAATTTTTATTTTATTTAGTTGTTTATTTATTGATTCCAATATACCGGTATATATCGGTATGAGCCCATCGATATATCAATATCGCAGTAGCGAGGGGCAAATAAACATAGATTCCAGCCTCTACATCCAAGTAAATCCAAGTAAATATGATATCGGAGGAAAAATTGATACCGATGGAGCTTAACACATGCACATGCACAATTGTGATTTATACATATATATTATACATATTATATACATACATGTTGATATGTGATCAACTGATCATACACATATTATATGTGATGTACAGGTCGATTTTTTAATTTGTTTATTTGAGAACCCTAAATAATTCCCATATACTAAAAACTATGCCAGTTAAGAACCTAATATTTTGCATAAATGTAGCCAAATGTTAGACAAACACGTGACGTGATCCACATAATGAATTACCTTCAATGAAGTGCTGAAAGTGTCCACCACCATGTTGCAGGCACAATTTCATGCATTTCTTGGGGAATATTGCTGATTGTGTCACTGATTATTCCTTTTAATTCACCAAGAGTGTGTGGATTTGTACACTACATCCTTCAAATATCCTCCAAAAATAAATCTGGTGATGTAATATCTGGGGATTGAGGAGGCCATAATGACTTGGACACTACACGGTCACCATAGAGTAGCGTAAGTTCGTTCATGCCATATCGCGAAGTGTGACTCGTGGCAGCATCTTGCTGAAACCTGAAACTTGCTTGAAACCATCTCTCTGTAACTTCCCTCCTCCCCCAGCCCTCTCCCTTCCACAGATCTCTCGATGTCCCTGTTTTCTACTGTTGTTGTGCTTGTGTGCTTCCCTCTCTCTCCCAATCTTGTCTCCCGCTCCCTTTATTGTATGTTTTATGTGTCCGTTTATGTTTTTTTGTGATTAATGTTAGCTCTTACATGAGCCCCGATGTTGTATACAAAAAAAACCAAAAAAAACAAACATCCTCAGTTGATTTTGTCTTTTGTAAGGTGCCCAAGAAAGTCATGGATTATTTTGATGTAACGTTCTGAGTTTACTGTTTCGGAGAAGAAAATTGGGCCAATAATTCTTTGCGGACTCACAGCACACGAAACACCAATGTTCACGGAATGTAACGGCCTTTCATGCATTGCAGGTTGTTCACTTGGCTATAAATGAGTGTTTTGTGAATTTGCATGCCAAGAAAGGTGAAACCATGCTTCATCTGTAAAAAAAAACATAACATCCAAAACATTGTCTTGTTCTCTTACCATCCTCTGGAGCCACACACAGTAGGCTACACGTTTCTCTTTATCTGGCTCCAATAACTGATGCACTGCAAGAATTTTATTAGGATAAAGTTTGAGTGTCTTGACCATCTTCCTTGCACTGGAATATGAACAGTGAGCTTGTTGTGCTAATCATCTCAGAGATTTTTTCAGGCTTGCTTCCATTCTTTCCCACACTTCATCCACTTTCTCTGGTGTAACAACACGTGGCTGGCACATGTACTTTTTAAACTTTCACACACCTGTTTCTCTGAACTGCTTCACAAGTTTCCATACCGGTGTTTCAAAGGTTTCTTATGACCACCAAAGTGACTTTTAAATGTAATTCGACTATTATTATTGCTCTTAATATTATTAGTATTAATAAATGATTTGTTACAATGTTATCATTGTTTTTGTTTTTCATTTTGTAATAGGAATAGCATGCCATGGAAGGACCTATTAAACTGCTCTATACACCTTAACATGGCGCGTGTTTAGAAACATAGGAATTTTTTCCGAATTCTTTGTAGTTAATCAGCCGAATCATCTCAGGAGATCATATCTAAATCTATTCTCATTTTGAACAGATTTCAGGGCTCTGCTGCTGAGGCCACTGGGGAATCTTGGAGATCTTTCATATGGCCCCCTCAATGGGAATTTCTGACTATGTCAGTGCCTGCAGGAGGCACTATTTTTGATCTTGCCCCGAGCACCACAAACCATCACTACGCCACTGCACATGTACACACCACGGTGTTTATATAATCCTTGTACACCTTTAAATTTTAATAATTTTAATAACTTTGGATGTGCACATGATGATAGAAGTGAATTCTAAATGGCATATGAAGTTCTGTTAATGTTAACATTGTGGAGTTGTTAAATTCACAATTCCCCTGGGGTTGACAAGTTGAGATGTTCTAATAACGTAACACTCCTCCACATCAGTGGTGAAGCTAACACCCACAATGACCACATTTGGGGGACAGAAAAACCTCAGGAAGTTTGGCAACCAAGAAGGATACTCTCCAGAAATCAATGTCAGGTGCACTCTCAGGAGGTCACCCCTCATCGATCTCTTGTTTGTTTTGTAGAAGCAATATTGTCAATGGTGAATATTACTTTGCAAAGTTGCAGAATTGATTTGTCCCTGGACTCAAACAATTCAATCTTCAACTCCAACACAACTCCAACAATCGCCATCATCTAACAAAATGGTGCTCCATGCCACCATGCTTCACATGTCCAACGGTGCTTAAGAGCGCATACGTCCCCAGGCTGAACTGTTTACATTTTGTAGCCCACTGATAGGTCGGATCTGCATCGGGATATTCATCAAAATCTACTCTGTTTGTTCTTGTCACCAATCCAACCCATCCAAGTTTCGGCAGAATCCATCCACAGCATTTAGAGATATCGTGCTATAAGCCTTTGTTTGGCCCCATCACTCAAAGGTGAAGAATCACTTAAAAAGATTTAATATCTGGTTCGGATCCAGATCTTCACCAAAATATCATCAATTCGTCCTTGTCACACACAGAACCTGTCCACCATGTTTCGCCCGGATCCGCCCATAATATTTTGAGACATGCTGCACACAAACGGATAAACAAACAGACAAACGAGTGAATACATATATTACCTCTATCCACCTTCGGTAACCTTATCCCAAACAAGTGGATTTGTAGACGAGGACCAATTGTTTGGCCACCTCGATCACCTGACCTGTCCACATTGGACTACTTTTTTATATGGCTTTGTAAAACTGTTCACTCATCAAAAGCACATTCTTTGGATGAACTTATGACTAGGATCGCAATGCAATTCATGAGGTCACGCAGCAGCAGCAGCAAAACATTTTCAACAAGTTGGAGAAGTATATTGAATGATGTATTATGAACTAGAACGGCATCTTTGACGTCAGGACGTCGACTGATATGCCTCCGCCCACATTATTACATCATTATAATACTTGTATCAAGCTTGATTTAAATCCATTCAGCTGTGCCCAAGTTAGCACATTTTTACCTGACATGACCTCTGATCTGACCTTTGACCTATTGATCCCAACATTTAATCAGTTCATGTTTACATCATCATACATACCTGCACCAAGTTTTAATTAAAATCCGTTCAGCTGTTCACAAGTTCTCACATTTTTACCTGACATGATCTCTGACCTTCGGCCTTTGACCTCAGCAACCCCAAAATCTAATCAGTTAATCTTTACATCATTATACATACGTGCACTAAGTTTGAATTGCATCACTTCGGCCGTTCTCAAGTTATAGACCTATTACAGATTTGACTTTTGACCTTTGACCCCAAAATCTAACACTTAATCTTTACATAATTATACATACCTGTACTAAGTTTGAATTAGATCACTTCAGCCGTTCTCAAGTTATATACCTATTACAGACTTTGGACCTTTGACCTCTTGACCCCAAAATCTAATCAGTTCATCTTTGCATCATTCTACATAACTGTACGAAATTTGGTCAGAATCCCATCACTGGTTCACAAGTTATCGTGGTAACAGTATTTTTACCTAACATGACCCCGTGACCCCAAAATCTAATCAATTCGTCTTTTCCTCATTATACTCACCTGCACCAAGTTTGACGAAGATTCCTTTAGCTGTTCTCAAGTTATCGCGGTAACGAAAACATATCACGGACGGACGGGCGGACGGACGGACAGCCGGAAACATAATGACTTCGTCGGCGGAGGCATCAAAATGAAGCTTTTGATGAAGCCTAAAAATAAAATAAAAATCCGAACTGCATTGTGCAAGAATTTTATCAATTCTACTTTCATGTGTCGTTTACACTTTTCTTCTCTCATGTGCACATCGTAAGTCAGTAAAACGTAAAGTTGTACAAGGACTTTATAAACATCCTACATATATTTCAGCAGACCTGGGTCTCTCTAACAGGTGACCCAAGACCGCCAGAGATTCATTTCCAGAATCCCTAAGCGGAGGCAATCTGCACATGTGTGACTGGTCCGCATTGCAATGTGGTTAAGGATCGAATGATCGGTCTCTACACTGAAGCGTGTTGGTTTCATGATATTTGGTTATGCCTTGAGCTTGAAAACGACAGTAATTTAAAAGGGTACAGGCAAAATAAATTCTAAAATAGGGTAGGGAACATTCTAATCCAGAGAAATAGGGGAAAAATCACTCTCATTCCTCTTTTTTCTCGCCTCTGGAACAAACTCCCTCGCTCTCTTCAATCGCACTCCTCCCTCCAGGTCTTTAAACAGCTGTTCACCATCATCTATTATCTTCCCCCATCCAAAACCTTGATCTTTTCTACCCCAGTTAATTCACCCCAGATTCACTTTTTTGAAATACCGACTTCTTTCCTGGAAGTCCTAGCAGTGTCCATGTGTTTTATACCTCTCCCACCTCCCCCCCCCCCTTCCCACGCCTCCTCCCTCCAAGCCCTCTCCCTCCCACAGATCTCCTGATGTCCCTGCTCTCAAATGTTGTACTTGTGTGCTTCCCTCTCTCTTCCGATCTTGTCTCCCGCTCCCTTCATTATATGTTTGATGTCCGTTTGTTTTTGTTTGTGATTAATGTTCGCTCTTACATGAGCCTCGATCTTGTATGCAAAAAAGAAGCAAAAAAAAGAAGCCTGATCGGCACAATGTGCTTTAATTAGACAAAAACGCACCATGGGCCAAATTTACGAAAAGCGTTAAAAAGTTAGAGGCTGTACAATCGTTAATCATGTGATGATCACCCACATTCACAGTTAATTGCCTTCGGAGAATGTTTATCTATTGCGCGATCCAAACATAATCACAAGCGTTTAAATAGCAAAGAAACTTTTACACGTCGGCAAGGGCATGTTTTAAGAGCGTGCTTAAGGCCTGAAGCAAGCCTTAGGCAAAACTGGTATAGTTAGAACTGTAGTTGTGCTCTCATATACTTCTTGGCAGTTTAAGTTAACTTTAGAATCACTACAATAGTATGGATGGAGTGGAAAAACGTCACCAGATCTGCATACATAATAAATAGATAGCCACTAACTAATGTTATACTGTAGTATACAACCCAAACATACAGCATGATAGATGTTTCAATAACCATCATCGATCAGTTCAATCCAGATTACCTAGAGTGGCAAACATGTGGGAACCACAGCTCGGATACAGAGATTGCACGCATTCACAGATTGTCTTTTCAGTGATCAATGGTTGGAGGTATGGATGGATGGATGGATGGATGAGGGTAAGGAGGGAAGGATGAGGGGTGGATGGTAATCACACTCTTGAAGTAATCATTTCGTGGGTTGCTGAATCGAATGCGAGATGATCTGGATCAACCTACAATGTGGAGCAATGCACTGAATCCCTGCAACAATTGGCAGTGGCACTGTGATTCCGTGCAAGTGCATCATTACGATTGGATGTTGGAGATACGTGCCTAATCGGCTGTTTAGACGCGCACAACTAAACGGCTGTTTGTCTCCCTTCGTAAATTGCTGTTTAGACGTGAGTTTTTCTTTTCGTGTACAAAGATGTTTTTGTCAGCATTTAAGGGTTAGGTGTGTGTTAGCAAGATGCTCGTGAAACACCTTTCTCAAATTCTTCCCTGAATGTCTAACCTTTAAACTAAACTTGGCACATATAGACTTGCTCAGGGACACCAGACCAGATGGGGAATGTTCTCGGTGACCTTTCCCTTGAAGGGACGTCCAGGAAGTGCAATGTGGGTGTGCTGGTCATGGCAATGCCACTCGTGCTGCGACTCGAATCACTGGTGTCACACACGATGTGGCCTTTTCTTTCCGCTGTCACTCAATGTCCGATCGCATTCCTCAGGGCTGAGTTTCTGCTGCAGAGCAATTTCAAACATCGTCCATATATATATTTTTTTGTCTGGATGTGCTGCATGTTGGGATTTGGTTGCAGATCATTTTGCTTGCAGGTGAAAATCATCCTGTGGGAAATTGGCAGATGTGGCTGAAATAGTACAAGTCATTGATCGACTTTTAATTTATAGATTCCAGTTGTAAAATGCAAGTTGAGCCACAAAAATGGGTCAAGTTTTTTGACAGACCACCGTTTCGTTTTACTTCAAGCAACTGGAAATTAGCAAGATATAAATAAACCAATTCAGTTTCATGCGAACAAACGAATCAAGTGAAGAAACGAATTTCGTGTTATTTTTATAATGTATTTTAAATTGTCCTCCTGTGTTTCACATTGGCAGAGTGGCAAGATTTTCAACTGTAGCCTGAATAGTTTAACTTGAAACGGTCAAAAATCATTCGTGTTACTGCGTCTTTTAGTTCCGCAATCATCGGTATCTCACCGAGCATGTTTAGAGATGCCAATTTACATCTGACTATTCCTGCCATCACTGAATGGAAGCTTAAGTTGCCTGCACAGAGGTGCCATCTTGGTTGAACTACGCCCCTTGCACATTAGCTAAGGCATCGTTGAAGAATGTGTTCACCGTATGGACATATTCTTCTGAAGGTACCTCAATAGAGTCCTCTAGTACGGGATCTTCAAAAAGAGACCAATTGGGACCATCAATGTGATTTTCGTGAAAGGAAAACCACACATAGTTTTAAGGTTTATCGGAAAGCAACAAGCTTTTGTATTGCCCAAAAATGGCAATTATTTGTTACCCAAGGTGGAAGGAGGTTATGTTTTCAGTCGGCCCTTTCTGCTTGTCTGCTTGTCTGTGAGCACGATATCTCAAAAAGTTGTCGAAGGATTCGGACGACATTTGGTGGGCAGGTTGAGTGTGTGACGAGGATGAAATGAATCGATTTTGGTGAAGATCCAGAGCCAGATACTAGAACATTTTAGGTGATTCTTCACCATTGAGTGATTGGGCTAAAACGGATATATAGCTTGATATCTCAAAAAATTGTGGACGGACTAGCACGAAACCTGGTGGACAGGTTGGGTTTGTTTTTCTTCGTTTTTTGTTTTTTATTATTATTTTGGATACAAGATCGAGGCTTGTGCAAGAACTAACATTAAACACAAAAAGACAAACTGACACATAAAACATAGGATAAAGGGAGCGGGAGACAAGATGGGGAGAGAGAGGGAAGCACACAAGTACAACATTTGTGAGAGCAGGGACATCCGGAGATCCGTGGGAGGGAGAGGGCTTGGGGGGAGGAGGCACGGGAATGGGGGGGGTGGGGAGGGTGGGGTGGGAGAGGTATAAAACACATGGGATGGGGGAAGACAACAGATGGTGGTGAACAGCTGTTTTAAAGACCTGGAGGGAGGAGTGGGATTGAAGGGAGTGTAGGAGTTTGTTCCAGAGGTGGGAGAAAAGAGGAGTGAAGGTGAGCAGAGAGTCTTGATTTTGGCAGTTTAACCATAAGAGGGTTGCTGGCAGATCTTGTGCGACCTGTAGGAATATTTGGGGGACAGCACACAGAGAGAGAGAGCTGGGGGAGCAAGGCCGGAGAGGAGTCGGTAGAAGACAGAAAGAACACCAACCTGCCTGCCTGCGGTGAGTAAGTGAAAGGCCCTCAGAGATAGCTTCATCGCAGGAGATTCCAATGCTTCTGAAAGCTTTGGTTCCAACAGCGTGAAGCCGAGCTACGTGTGAGGCAGGAGCACCGGCCCAGAGGGGGGAACAGTATTCCATTGAGCTGCGGATGAAAATATATAAATTATATATATATATATATATATTGTTGCATTTAAATTACATTGAAAATATATTGAAATATATATATATATATATATATATATATTGTTACAAGGAAGAATTGATTATATTATTGGTGAAGATCTGAATATGGATCCAGATCAGAGAATTTTTATTTTTTAAAGTGATTCTTCATCATTGAGAGATTGGACCAAAAACTCTATATTTCATGATATTTCAGAACGGTGTGGACGACTTGTGACAACACTTGGTGGATTAGTTGGTTATGTGACAAAAACAAACCGATTCGATTTTGGTTCACATCCAGATCCAGATCTGACCTATCAGTGGGATATAAAACGTAAACTGGTCAGCCTGGCGAGGTTTGCGCTCTTCCTAGTGTCCATTGTAGTTTTTTAAATTTTCTGTCTTGTTGATCATCCCTTTGTTAACCTTACAAGAGTGAATGAAGGTAATGGAAGAGTGAGTTACACATGGCGCTTATCATTGAAAATACTGTCATCAACGTTTATATTCGACTCGTATCACTGAATTCGATTTATGCAAAATTCGGTGCCACGGTGCTGATTAATCATCCGTCAAATGCTCCGAATGATTGAATTTTGTAAGTACATGCTTTACTATCGCAAGGAAAATTAATTAGCTATGTGAAAAAAACTTTACTGTACATTTCCATCATCTGCAATAAGATTCTTATAAGCCCTCCATCTGTGAGCCAAAGTACAATTTAAGAATATTTTAACATTGTATCGTAACGCATGTGTATTGCGTGTAAAACGTGTGTTCTTGGCAAATACATGTGACGCTTTTGAATGTCGATCATCATTAATGTTTGCTCCATTCGGCAGCATGTTTTCGAGAGATGTCAGAATTGTGGGCATTGGGCCTTCTTGGCAGTTTGAGGGAGAGGAGCCATTAAAGTCGAAGCCGGATGAATCGGAAAGTGGTTTCGAACAATTTTGATAGCTTTTTGCAGGAAATGAAGGCATCCCTTTCAAAGCCATCATAAATGCGGAGTTTGAGCATTTGATGACTGCTTTGTTGAAAATTGTCATGTTTGATCATGAGGAAAGTGGTTCATCATCTGCTTGTTGAAAGTTTATCTTTCTAATTACAAATGCACAGCCATCCTTTTTACTCGACCAATAAAGCTCTGAAACTTAATACGTCATATTCCACTGATTTTTTCCCCGAAATTTTAGCTCAACTGCAACGAAGTTCAGGGGAGCTTATGCGATGGGACGTCGTCCGTCCGTCCGTCAGTCCGTAAACACTTGAAACTTCTTCTCTGAAACCGCTTATGGGATTGCGACCAAATTTGGCACAAATGATATTTGTTGTGTTGTGACTAAAGTTTATTAACAGCATTTAAAAAATCGGGGTCTAAGGGGTTTACCAGGGTCAAAGTGGATCCAGTTTTGACCCCCTAAAATAGGAATTTACTTTTTCCTCTGAAACTACACACACTATTTTGATGAAACTTGGCCACAACCTTCACCATCCATGATGTACCAAAGTGTGTTCGCGGCATTAAAAAAAATCTGCCGCTTTGGGGGAATACGGGGGGGGGGGGGGTAGGGTTTCCCCCCAAAATAGGTATTTGCTTTCTTCTCAGAAACTACACACAAAATGTTGATGAAACTTCACCACAACCTTCACCACCCGTGATGTACCAGTGTTTGTTCAAGGCATTAAAAAAATTGGGGTCTTAGGAGGTATATGGGGTTGGGGGAGGGGGTTTCCCCCCAAAATAGGTATTTTTTTTCTTTGTTTGTTTAAAGTCTTATGATTATGTTATTATGATTCTACATGCTGCCCTATCTTCTAGAAACCATTGAAATTGGATTAAAATACCCTTAGTCAGTGCAGTATACTGTTTACTCTACCACGTGAGTGCCAGGGGTATTGCCCCTATGTTTTTGTATACATAGTCGAGGCTCATGGAAGAGCTAATACTAGTACACTGAAGGAATTAAGAATGGAACAGGACACAATGAACAGCAGAGCCAAAGACCAAGACAGGGGGAGGCGGATAAACAATGGGTGTGGGAAGGAATGGGGGGCAGGAGAGGATACATGGGGCGAACAAGATGGATACAAAAGCAGACTCAGGAGGTAAAACTGGAAATTTGGAAGGAGGAGGGACTGGGGTGTGGTTGGGCGGGAAGAGGGTTAACGACGGTGGAAAAGATAATCTTTTAATATTGGTGATGATCTGAGATGGTGGTGAACAGCTGTCTTGAAGACCTGGAGGGAAGAATGTGATTGAAGAGGATGTGAAAGTTGCTGCCACAGGCAGGAAGACATAGGATCAAATTTGATAACTCGAACAAAGATCCTATTTTTTCATGGATTATTTTCCTTTTCCAATGCTCCTGAAGCTCCCTTGGCTTTTCCTTTGGAGAGACCCTTGTCATTTTCTTAGCTCAGTCAAAAAGCCCAGGTGATACCTGGGTGCCATCCTGCATTCTGGTCAATAATTGTGTATCTTGTAATTCTATGACAATATGTCTCATTTTCATCAGAGTCCTTATCTCCTGCACATTGTCCCCGTGAGTGCAGAAAATAGAGATTTTGTCCAGTGCCAACCTTTTCCAATGCAATCTTTTCTCTGCTGCACTATTCAACTCCCTCTTCACTATGTTTTGAGGCCCCGTAATGAGGCTCAGCAAAGCCTTTGCTATGTTTGCCAACTTAGGGTGTTTGTCCCTGCTCTACCATTTTTTATTCTGAGTGTCATGCTAGGAAGCGGCACGTATCATTTTAAAGTCTTTGGTACGATTCAGCCGGGATTTGAACCACCGACCTCCCAGACTCGGAGCAGATGCTCAAACAATATAATTACACCACCGAGTCTGGTTAATGAATCCCGAATCGTTCTCACTTGTCTGCTTTTCCAAGGCGTTACTTTTTTGCAAGTGAACTCTTCTTTAAAAAAAAAAAATTTTTTAACAAAACTTTATTTTTTTTATTTTTAGGACTTTCATCCTCTCTAAAGTTACCTGGTATGTATTTTTCAGAAATTCTCATCATGATGCAGGAAGGTATTATATGATTCTGTTTGATCTACAGCATCCACAGCATTTAAGGAACAATTTTATCGTTTCAGCCTTGTCTTCTTAGTCGATCACACACAGCTTCCAGTTCATCCTATCGACGGTACTTGTTGATACATGTCAAACAGCCGATCTGGACTCATCTGACAGTTTAAATTATTTACTTGCTATGGGTATGACATGCCAACTGTGTGATGGTGACAAACTTGGCATCAATTGTGTAAAAGTAGGAGTCCTCAAACAGACCGATGAGCAAGGTGTTGCTCACATCCTGTAGTCGAAATCTGGAAGAGCAAGTAGGTTTTAAAAACCTGTGTTGTTTCACCGATTAGGCGCTCAAAGGGAATTTCGGGAATGAGCTGCTCAATAGACTTTTGAAAGTGATGAATCGATCTCATCTGTTTTTCAACTGTGACAGTGACATCCCTTCTTGACACAATTTTCCTCCTGCTGTATCCCTCATCAGCAAAAACTTGTGTTATTTAAGATCCTGAGAGCCAATACAACTTAAACATTGCCCAAACCTGTGTATCGTTCCCCTGCTTGCACTTTTGAAGGTGAAATAATGGTGCAGTGTTTATGATTTGTTGGATAACAATGAATCTCAGTTTGTTCATTCTTATACAGTCTATACATTAGCCCAGGAGTCAATTATGAGTTCAACCCACGCATGAAAGATATCTCGTGTGCTCTATCCAAAGACATAGTGGAATCTTTCATGTAATTCAAGTAATGTTAAGAGATGGTTCCCCAGTTTCATGTCCATCCGACAGACAGCACAGCTCATGATGCAGTACCCTGTCTGTAAAGCACAAGTCTGACCATTTATAGTCTGGTTTGGAATCAAACCCAGATGAGGCAACTCAAAGGTAAGTGCACCACCACTGCAGCATCCGGTCAGAATAACGAATCACAATGGGAGTATCAACACGTGGCATTGCTGTAGTGTTTGCTTGATACTTTCCTCATTGGTCCAACAATTATTTTCCACCCGCGGGCACCCCCACCCTGAGGGTGGGAGTACCTGTGTTGGCCCACCGAACATGGATGGCCACTTAGTGTCCTGGAGGTGGATGTGTACCACGGCCGGGGAACGGGGGGAGTTGGGCGAGGGGGGAGGGATGCCAAAGAAATGTAAAAGTGTCAAGGAAATCACAGCAATCAATATAAGCAAAGAGTCTCTCTTCCTCTTCTTCATCTTCAAGACTCTCGTTCAACTCGAGGAAGACTGAGGAGAAGGCCTATTTGGCCGAAAGATTGTCGAAAATAAAAGATCGTCCTGAAGCGACATCTGTAACTTATTTAATAGGTACAGTCACGTGAAAAAGTAAGTACACCCCATGTAAAGTTTTGACTTTTTCAACATATTTCAACATACAGCAATTTGATCTTCATTTCAACAATATTGATAGATAAAGGTGATATAATATAACAAATATCATGAAACATTTACATTTTGTAGTCCATTGTATAATTTAAATAAACATAAATGCAAATTTCGCATGTGGAAAAGTAAGTACTCCCTTGGCTCTAATAGGTGGTATTGCCCCCTTTGGCAGAAACAACCTCAAGTAGGCGTTTCTTATAACTGTTTACCAGTCTCTGACATCGACTGGGAGAAATTTTTGCCCACTCCTCCATGAAGAATTCTTTCAGCTGTGCGATGTTTGAGGGGTTTCTTGCATGCACAGCTCGTTTCAGATCCCCCCCACAACATCTCGATGGGATTTAGATCCAGGCTTTGACTTGGCCATTCCAGAACCCTCCATTTCTTTCTTTTCAGCCATTCCTTGGTGGCTTTACTGGTATGTTTAGGGTCATTGTCATGTTGCAAGGTCCACCTTTGGTTGAGCTTCAACTCTCTGACAGATGGCCTCACATTATCCTCAAGCACCCTCTGGTACAATGAAGAATTCATAGTGGATTCTATGATGGTGAGCTGCCCAGGCCCTGATGCAGCAAAGCTGCCCCAAACCGTAATATTTCCACCACCATGCTTTACAGTTGGTATCAGGTTCTTATGGTCAAATGCTGTCTTTGGTTTTCGCCAAACATGTCTTCTGGTACTGTGACCAAATAGCTCAACCTTTGACTCATCTGTCCAGAGCACATTGTTCCAGAAGTGCTGGTCTTTGCCTAGCTGTTCATTGGCAAACTTTAGTCTTGCCCTGATGTTCTTTCTGGACAGCAAAGGTTTCCTCCTGGCACACCTCCCATGTAGATCAAATTTGTGCAGCTTCTTTCTAATGGTAGACTCATGCACTTTGACATCAACAGTGGCAAGAGCTACCTGTAGGTCCCGTGATGACATTCTGGGGTTCTTAGAGACTTCTTTCAGCATCTTGCGGTCTGCTCTCGGGCTGAAATTGCTGGGGCGGCCTGGCCTGAACAAGTTGGCAGTTGTTTGGAATCTTCTCCACTTGTAGATGATCTTCCGGACAGTCGAATGATTGATTTCAAATTGTTTGGAGATCTTTTTAAATCCCTTCCCAGACTCATAGGCATCTATAACCTTCTTTCTGAAGGCCTCAGAGAGCTCTTTTGATCTAGGCATGGTGACGCCGCACACTTCAACAACAAAAAGCAAACCAAACTAAATGTCTGAGGTTTAAATAAGACAGGTTCCTCCAAGATCCTCTCTAACGATGTTCTAATCATTTGCACCTGAGCTAGTACACCTGATTCTAATTTTAGGTATTTGAAGTAGTGATAAATGTAGGGGTGTACTAACTTTTTCCACATGCGAAATTTGCATTTATGTTTATATAAATTATACAATGGACTACAAAATGTAAGTATGAATGAATGAATGATCGTTTTCATGCCATTTTTCCCCGCTAGAGCGGGGGTTAGCCTTGCGGGCCCCATGACAATCATGGTTCCCTGTTTGAGGCAATGTTTTTATGGCCGGATGCCCTTCCTGACGCCCTGATGCGGGCCTGACGCTGGACTACAAAATGTAAATGTTTCATGATATTTGTTATTTTATATCACCTTTATCTATCAATATTGTTGAAATGAAGATCAAATAGCTATATGTTGAAATATGTTGAAAAAGTCAAAACTTTACATGGGGTGTACTTACTTTTTCACGTGGATGAAGTCACGTCCATCAGAAAATGCTATGTCACTGATCACAGGATCAGTAAAAGTGGCTCGTAATTCCAAATGATAGCAACGACCAATTCATTCAACACATGAAAAAGACTCGCACTGGAAAGCCAATTTTATTTTCCAAAACGAAATGTCTGGATTAATAAACTGTGCAAAACAATCATCTAGATATCAAATCCTTCCTTTTCTCCAGGCCTGATCCTAAGATCCTAAGAGGCCTGATCTCAAATCAGCAGTTCGGTTTCAGACCTGGTCATTTTGCCATGGACACTCTGTTTCTACTTGCCCAAGAATGGATGGAAGCACTCAATCTTAGACATGACATCAGGGCTGCGCTATTGAGCAGCACTCTGACAAACAAAACAAAAGAGCAGCACTCAAAACAAAACTCAAACAAAACTCAAAACTCAAAACTCAAACAAAACTCAAACTCAAACTCAAAACTCAAAACTCAAACAAAACTTAACAAAAGAGCAGCACTCAAAAGAACATGACAAAAGAGCAGCAATTTGGACACATCTTGAGCATTTGATACAGTCTGGCGCCTCACCTTGATCTCCATACTCTCTGATTATGGCATCCAAGGTCACCTCCTCTCATAGAACACTGAATTCCAACACTCCCGTGTTCAGCATGTAGCTCTTAAGGGGATCCTCTCATCTCCTCTCCATGTCAAGGCTGGAGTGCCCTAAGGCAATGTCATTGGGCCCAGTCCTGTTCCTCATCTTCATGAATGATCTTCCTGATTCCCTAGAATATCCTGCCTCTATTTGTTGATGATTCTACCCTCTGCCTTATTATTCCTCATCATTTAGACATGTAGAGAATCATTAATAAAATCTCATCCTTCAGACAGAACAGCTGTTTTGAAGCCCCCTGCCATTCTGTTCTAGCTCTTAAGCTAGAACACTTCTTCCATGAGCCTCAATCATGTCTGCAAAAAAATTCACCAAAAAATGCAAATCAACAGTTTCATTCTTCACTTCCATTTACAATGTTCTTCACCAATTAAATATTATCTTAATCTTAACCATGTCTTTAAAAAGCTCTGTGCACACAGGAAGCATTGGCAGGCTGTTGGAATGTTCCACATATATTGAATAATGAGTAGCTGCAACAAAATCATTCCATGATTTGTACCAATACGTTAGTGTACAGCCGATGTATCACCTAGGAAAGCATCATCAGTGAAGTACAGAGCAGCATCTTACTATAATTCACCAAATGTCCATCCGTCTGTCTGTCCGTCCGTCTGTCCGTCCGTTCGAAGGTACCGCAAAAACGACTGAACCGATCGCAACGATATTTTGGGTGGGTAATCATGGGATCTCCTGGAGTAAAATAGGCTATATTGTTTTTCCAATTTCAGCTTTGGCCTCCAGCATTTTCAGGTTTGGACTCCCGCATAACGTTATTTTCCCGGGTGCCGCACAAACGGCTGCACCGATCAGACTCAGTGACCTCGGGCAAATACCTTTTTATAAGGACATGGGTTGAATCCCTGCTTGAGAGAATGCCAACCCCCTCCCCGCCATCACGGCCGTCTCTCCAACTCACAATCGCACGAGATATGCGGAAAGGACAACCCAAAACCAATTATCTTCTTTTTGATTCGTATATAAACATCATTAAAAGTAAATAATGACCTTGGCCAAAGCTCAAACGATGTGGGTTTAATCTCTACATGAGAGAATTCCACATAGCTATTTGGGCGGTGTATAAGCCAACAGATCGCTGTCTTCATCGATCTTGCCGAGGCCGTAACACCTATTGGCTCAAAATCATTTTAACTGTTGACTTGGTAGTTTTTACAATGAAGGAAACATTGACAATGTTGTTAAAAGTTTATTTTGTGATTAATTTGTGATTGGAGTTATGTTGTTTGGAATGAAAAAAGAAATCGAGTTCAAGTGAATGACGACATGCCGTGATGGTTTCTACTTTCTGAACGTGAACTTCGTGGATCGCCATATGCAGATTCGCCACGGTCCCATGATCGATGTTTCTATTAGTGAACGTACCCGTTTGTTTTGAGGATTTTAGAAATAAAAAAAAGTGGTTGACCTTTTGGCCAATGTTGACCTCAAAAATACGTGGTGGTTGAATTCAGTGACCAGATATGCAAATCCTCCGTGACCAGTAATAAAAATTGAAGATTTAAGAAATATGACAAAGTTGGTGGCCTTTTGTTATGTTGACCTATTGACCTTTTGACCCCAAAAACATTAGGCTTCTTGCTTTTGAGCAAATCTACCATTTGGTGAAGTTTCGTGAAGATTGGTTGAAAATTGTGACCTGTAGGCGACTGACATACAGACAGACAGACAGACAGACATGCAAAATAACGCACAAGACCAACCAATGTACTTGAAAAATCTCCGATTTTCACAAGTAATGAGACAGACCTTGTTCTTTTCGCCTAACAAACTCATCCACCAAGTTTTGTCATAACAAACAGACAGGCAGGGGTGAAAACATAACAATAAAAACATACAGACAGAAAAAACAGGCAGGGGTGAAAACATAACCTCCATTCACCTTAGGTGGTGGAGGTAATAATAATTACAAATAATAAAAAACATTTTAAACGAGAACGGTACTCGGTAGGGTGCATACCTCTGCCAGGCTGAAAAGTTTACGTTTTGTACCCACTGATGGGCCAGGTCTGGATTCGGACCTGATACCAAAATCTAATCGGCTTGTTCTTGTCCCCTAATCAACTCATACACCTGGTTTTGTTATAAGTCGTACACAACTTCTTGAAATATCATGCTATTGTTCGTTTTTCGTCCTATATCTCAACGCTGAAGAATCACTTGAAATAGTGGCAGGGAAATAAAAAAAATGTCTCGTATACGGATCCGCATTGGGATCTTTGGCAAAATTGAATCCGTTTGTCCTTGTCTCATATACACAGACACACACACACACACACACACTTCACTAAGTTTCATCCGAATCTGTCCATAACTTTGAGATATCGTGCTATGTGCGGGTTTAGCTCTATCCCTCAATGGTGTAGAATCACTAAAAAAATATTCTCTGATCCGTATCCGGATTCGAATGTTTACCAAATTTGAATCAATTCTTCCTTGTCATACACCCAACCTGTCCACCAAGTTTAGTCAGAATCCGTCCACAACTTTTAGAGATATCATGCTATATATTTTAGAAATATCGTGATGTATGCCTCCCCGATTGTGACTACCGCTTTGATTGTAGTGGGGAGGCTTGCGTGCTCCTGTGACCCTTTGAGCTATACTGGCGGGAGCTTTGCTCTTGGTAGGTCTTACCTAGCCAGGCAGGTCAACGGGTAGGAGCCAGACTAAGAGTAGTCACACATTTTCTTGGGGGTAGGAAAAAGTTTTATGTTTTTTCCACCTGGTCGAGTCACCCCCATGGGATGTTTGGATATGGACACCAAGCAGGGCTAAAACAAGACCTGTCAAAGGGCGGGGGAGATCCCTGTGAGCCAAAGGCCATCCATATACGGTGCCCAACTGTGTCTGCAGACGTCCTCTTGCAGTCGGGTTACCTCTTTCCAGGAGGTTGGTGGCAGGATTTGCACTCCGGCCACCATAACAACATGTCATTCTGCAACACGCACAAAGAACACAACTAAAAAATAACCCACTCCGTGGGAGTACCTCCTGTGCAGCTACCCTTCGCAGTGCAGCTCACAGGATGACGGGTTTGAGGCAAAGCCTTCGGGACCCCCATTCTTTGATAATAGGAGGAAAAGCACGGGGTCACTTCCTGGAGGCCAGATAGTGGTGAGATCATGGTGGGTGGTTACACCTACTATAGGTCTGGTCGCTTTGACGGTTACCACGCTCAGGGAGTTGCTATAGCTGTGTCCAATAAGCTGACTCCCATGATAGTCGAGATAACACCGGTCAACGAGCATATTACGAGACTGAGGATTCGTCACTCTTTGGGTGTCATCTCCCTGGTCTCTGTATATGCTCCGACTGAGGAAAGTGATCTCACTGTGAAGGAGGCATTCTATGCCAAGCTCGAGTCTGTGGTTGATTGGTGCCCCAGGAGAGATACTCTTCTCGTCTTGGGGGATTTCAATGCATTGACTGTCACTGACAGGGATGGTTATGAGGCATGTGTTAGTAACCATGGATCTGTGACTGTGAACCAGAATAGCACTAAATTCCTCGGCTTTGCAACAAGTCATGGACTTAGGGTGGCTGGCTCATGGTTTCAGCGCCCACAGCGTCATCGCTGCACTTGGTATTCCAATGATGGTGGTTTGGTGAAGGAGATTGACCATGTCTCGCTTGCGCAAGTCTCACCAAACGCAAGCTCATTGATGTTCGATGGCGGACGCTTCACAACTGCAAGGTCTACCGGAGTGCTCAGTTCCTCAACACTTACCACAGGCTTGTTGTAGCAACCCTGAAGATGCAGCTCAAATCCAAGAGAATGCTACCATCCCAGCCTCGGTTGGATGTGGGCAAGCTCAAGGAGGTAGCTGTGGAGTTTGCGAGCAGGTTGAGTGAGGTTTTGAGGGTCTAGATGCTTCGGGGGATCCTGAGGAGTTGTGGAGTGCCTTCAAGACCACCATCCTTGATGTTGCCGGTGGCTGTCTTGGAACCCACCGTCAGGTGAAGAAGAACTTTGTCTCTCAGGAGACGCTTGATACCATCGACCAGAGTCGCAGGGCCAGGCTCGATGGCAGAGCTGAACTGTTCCGGAAGCTGAGGCGTAAAACTGTACGCTCACTGAGGGCAGACAAGGAGGCCGATGTGCGAGGAATCTTTGAAAGGGTAGAGCGTCACTTATGCACATGTGATTCTTGTCCTGCTTACAGAGGAATCCGTGCATTGCATTCCTCTAAGCTGGTCACTATGTGTACTGCAGTTAGAGCAGATGGTGGTGGCCTCTTGATAGAGGAGTCTGAAGTGAAGGCCCGCTGGGCCGGTTACTTTGGCGGCTGTACCAGGCTGACCCACCGGCTGTTGAGTTGGATGTCAGGGGTGTTGCTATCCCAAATGCTGACTCCCCAATTAACTGTGAACTGCCTTCACTTGTGAAAACACAGGCGGTGGTGAACTGGCTGAAAGGGGGCAAAGCTCCTGGGATTTGTGGCATCCATGCTGAGCTTCTCAAGGCTGGTGGAAATGCTGTACTTCAGTCGTTGCATGCAGTTCTGTGCTCTGGAGCACAGGCATCATCCCAACTGACTGGAAGAGGGGCCTTGTTGTCCCCCTCTGGAAAGGGAAGGGTGATCACCAGGACTGCAACAACTACCGAGGGGTGACGCTTCTCTCGGTGCCGGCAAGGTCTTTGCTTGGATCATTCTTGAGAGGGTTCGCCACCATCTGCTCGAGCAACAGCGACCAGAGCAGTCAGGCTTTACACCAAAGAGGTCAATGATTGACCGTATCCTTGCACTTCGGGTCCTCACCAAACGCAAGCGAGAGTTTTGTCAGGGGCTGCTTGCAGCCTATGTTGATCTCTGCAAAGCGTTCAATTCGGTGAATCAAGATGCCCTCTGGAGGATTGTTAGTCTTTGTGACGTGCCACCAACACTGATCAATCTGATCTCTGAACTATACTCTGGTACTGAGAGTGCTGTGAGGTGTGGTGGCTCCACCTCTGATTTATTTCCAGTTGTTACTGGAGTTTGGCAGGGGTGTGTACTGGCTACCACACTCTTCAGCGCTTGTATGGACTGGATTCTGGGGAGGATGGCAGAGAGATATAGCTGCTACCAGTCTTGCTCTACAGATGTGAGGCCTGGGCTCTGACCAAGGATCTGACACAAACACTTAACTCCTTCAGTACCAGGTCTCTTTGACGAATCCTTGGCTATCACTGGTCAGACTTTGTGCCAAATGAGCACTTACAGAGACTCAGATGAGGTTTATTACCTGTATAGTCCATGAGCATCAGCTGCAGCTGTATGGATATTTGCTGTATGGAGCCTTGTGAGTGGAGGAGGCCAAATGGCTGACCACGTCCCTCGTGGTTGCAGCAGGTTGATCTGCATCTCAAGGAGATGGGGATGGGCCAGGCATCTCGATAGGCCAGATGGAGGCTTCTGGAGCACTGGTGGAAAGTGGAAGTGGCGATGCACGCATTTGGCGCATGTTTCCATACCCGACCTGACCTGACCTTACCCAATGCAGTGGTCAATTATATAATTCGATTTAAATAAAATATTCATTTTAAAGGTCGTATAAAAAAATTCCAGAAGTTTAGCACCGTTCATGCAGTCTTATACACCACCTTATTTAACATTTCTGAGTACTGCAAAACTGGAGGTTTTTGGAAGTGGCAAGAAAATGATTTGTGTTTTACAGTGTTCAATTATATAATTAATTGAAATAAAATGAAGATTTTAAAGCTCTTATTAAAAAAATTATGCGGAAGTTTACCGCCGTTGACACAGTGTCTGTTACACCACCTAACACATCACATTAGTTATTCACGTCTGTTGTTTGTATCCTTCATGACGTCCTTCAAAACAGTATGTTTCCTGTTTGGAATGACTTTCAATATTTTTGACTGTCAGATAGAGAGACAGATAAAAACTAAAAACTTTATCCCACTCCAATCTCTACAAATTTGCGATTGGGACAAATTAATAGCCAAAGTACTGCTAAACGACAGGTTCGTTTTCAGATTCATGTTCCAATTCAAATTGAAAATACTAGGGCATGCCCGTACTATATCTATATCTAAAATTATATCCCCCCCCTCTATTTACATGAAATGGTTTGGTCCAAAGCGAACGGCTTGCGAGTGGTGACAATCCCCCCCCTCTATTTACATGCAATGGTTTGGTCCAAAGCGAACGGCTTCCGGAGTTTGGTAAAGAAATCGCCATCGCGTGCACAAACGCGCAGGAAAGCGAATGAATCGCAAATTCGTTTTTATTAGTTGTAAAACATAGTTTAACGCCAACATAGTTTGCAAACGTGAAATAAATGAATACGCTCTCAAATGTGCCATCCGAGGCAGAGTGTGCCCGCCACGTTCGGCACACGCGATCGTTCGCTGCTCTCTGATTGGTTGAATCGTTTTTTGGACATAGCTCGGTAAGTAATTGTCCGATTAATATGAAACCTTGAAAAGGCACATCCTCGGGTCCCCAGCAATATACCTGGCAAGTTAAAAGTATATCGGACCCGTGGTTGTCGAGAAACAGCGGTCACAGACAAACGTACAAACGTACAAACGTACAGACAGAGATTACTGGAATTATAGATAGATAACATTTTTTGAAGTTAAGTTGTTCCTCGACCATAAACGACCGTTTGTAGATGGACGAACAGACAGACAGGCAGACAGACAGACAGACGGAAGTGAAGCAATTGCTTAACCCCGCATTTCGCTTTGCATGCGTAGGGTAATGAAGGTGCGGAAGATCAGGTGACAAAATACATTTTAATTGAATCTTCTTCAGTGTTCATTAGTTTAATGGTTGCGAGGGTTGTTTGATGATGAATATGTCAGGGTTCATCAGAATCTTTTTTTACATCAGTTCTGACATTGTACAGGCACTATTATTAAACAATAGAAATCACTTTGTGCCACTTGGAATTAATGGATCGTGAAATTAGAAGAAAAAGTGCACGTATACACAAACAATGACAATGCATCAAGTTGTGCGAACACCAAGTGTTCTCAAAAGGTTAACAACGGTGCGATATTAACCGAAGAGGGTATACAAAGTGAAAAATCGGAATTATAGAGGCTGATGTGCATTAACAGCCCAAGCAAACAAATAATTGAGAGTAAATCCACAAAGCGTTTCCTTTTCTCACTTCTGCATTGTTTTTTTATATATTAATTTTGATAATGATTTTCTGCATTTTTCCAATTCCATCTGGCAAATCTGATTGTGTAAAATAATAATCCTGCCTGATGACTTCACTTTTGTTACCATTCAAAAAATATATTTACCTTCATTACCTCCGCCACCAAAGGTGGATGGATGTTTTGTTTTCACCCCTGTCTGTCTGTATGTTTGTCCGTTTGATTATGAACAAGATATCTCAAAACGTTGTGGACGGATTCGGACGAAATTTAGCAGAGATGTCGCGTATGTGACAAGGACGAAATGATTCGATTTTGGTGAAGATCCTGATTCGTATCCGGCTACTAGAATTTTTAAAGTGATTCTTCACCATTGGGAGGTTGGGCCAAAAACGATACATAGCAGGATATCTCAAAAGGTTAAGGACGGATTGGGATGAAACTTGGTGGACCGTTTGTGTGTGTGACAAGGAAGAATCGATTCGATTTTGGTGAAGATCTGAATATGGATTCGGATATGAGAATTATTTAATTTTAAAGTGATTCTTCACCATTGGGAGATAGGGCCAAAAACGATACATCGCAGGATATCACAAAAATTTGTGGACGGATTCGGACGAAATTTAGCAGAGATGTAGCGTATGTGACAAGGACGAAATGATTCGATTTTGGTGAAGATCCGGATTCGGATCCGCCTACTAGAAATTTTAAAGTGATTCTTCACCATTGGGAGATTGGGCCAAAAACGATACATAGCAGGACATCTCAAAAAGTTAAGGACGGATTGGGACGAAACTTGGTGAACCGTTTGTGTGTGTGTGTGACAAGGAAGAATCGATTCGATTCGATTTTGGTGAAGATCTGAATATGGATTCGGATATGAGAATTATTTAATTTTAAAGTGATTCTTCACCATTGGGAGATAGGGCCAAAAACGATATATAGCAGGATATCACAAAAATTTGTCGACGGATTCGGACGAAATTTAGCAGAGATGTAGCGGATGTGACAAGGACGAAATGATTCGATTTTGGTGAAGATCCTGATTCGGATCCGGCTACTAGAATTTTAAAAGTGATTCTTCACCATTGGGAGGTTGGGCCAAAAACGATACATAGCGGGATATCTCAAAAAGTTAAGGACGGATTGGGATGAAACTTGGTGGACCGTTTGTGTGTGTGTGTGACAAGGAAGAATCGATTCGATTTTGGTGAAGATCTGAATATGGATTCGGATATGAGAATTATTTAATTTTAAAGTGATTCTTCACCATTGGGAGATAGGGCCAAAAACGATACAGAGCAGGATATCTCAAAAAGTTAAGGACGGATTGGGATGAAACTTGGTGGACCGTTTGTGCGCGTGACAAGGAAGAATCGATTCGATTTTGGTGAAGATCTGAATATGGATTCGGATATGAGAATTATTTAATTTTAAAGTGATTCTTCACCATTGGGAGATAGGGCCAAAAACGATATATATTAGGATATCTCAAAAAGTTGCGGACAGATGATTTTGATTAAATGTGATTCTGTGTTGTGATTTTCTGGTCTACTCTGGTATACAAAACGTAAACTGTTGACCTGGCGGAGGTATGCTCTCTACTGAGTACCGTTCTAGTTTATTTTGTTTATACTTTTCTATTTATTCCATTTTAAAAAAAACATGTTTGTTTATTTGTTTATTTAACTCTATAATTACTTGAGGATAAGGAAAGCCTGACATAAGTTATACTGAAACGTGAACATCAGTATATTACTTAGAGTGTCTGCGGAGGGACAGAGGGATGAAAAAGCAGGAGAGGCAGTACAAAATAGTTAAGTCACCGATGATGAGAGAGCCAATGGTGTTGAGAGTTTTTGATTCCGTGTAATGATCCCCCCAGAGAGACTGGGCGAGAATGTGAGATTTGCTTGGATTGAAAGACATGCTCCAACGATTGGACTAGTATGTTATCCTTTCCATGAGGTAAGGAGAGAGGGGAAATCACCTGTCAGTGGAGTGTGTAATTGTACGATATAATGTGAACATTGTCTTGGGGCACTCCAGCTTGTACTGTGAGAAGGGTCGAAAGGATTCCATCGAGAGTTACACATTGGCTGTGTGAGTGGAGGAAATCATCAAACCAAGAAAGAAGGAGCCGTGGATTGTACTCATTGGTATATGTTTGGTGGGTCCGGCATTTGTACATCATATGATGATCGCAGTGCCACGCAGTAAGGCCTTTAGCAATTTGCCTGCATTCTTTCAATGGGTATCCTGGCCATTGTAGAGTTGAATGCCATCAACACAATCGTTGTGGCAAATTGAAATGCCAAGAGCTTACAAGAGCAATCAAAACATGGACCCATGCAGCAGAGTATATGGTGAAAAGCAACAAGTATAGTTTGTCAAGTATCACCTTTATCAATAACAAGTATCAACTTTTTGTGTTTACATATGCTATACCATAGTACATAGTACAGCTTCACACAGACCACACAACATGAGAATGACAATAGTAATGCATGACAAATGAATTATCAAATTCAGTATTTTTAAAATTATTTTTACAAAATTCCGATTATTATAATCGACAAAAAAATCAGGACTTACCCTTTGCATGCCACCTCGATGAAGTATATAGGTGAAAATAAAGGAGGACACCTGTTTTGCCCTTTGTGCGTTCATCACGTTGGCGATTGTTATGTAGTAGAACACTGCTTCATTCGGATAAGGTAGTTGTTGTTATTTGGCTGCATAGTTTATGCTTGAAAAACTGCCCATTGACACAAAGTTGTCAAAGCGTTACACCATCCATCGAGCTTCCACACAATATCACGTTTTTTGCAAGTCCTTTCTTGTTATATTATTAGTAAAAGTTATATTCCCGAGCGAAACTCATGCTGACTTCAAGAAGAGTTGTGGAAGCTGGCATGGGAGGTGGGAGTGATTGGTTGGGGGAGGGGTGGGGTGGAAGAGTGGGTGGAATATAATCTTGCATTTTAATGATGCCCACAGAGACGACACTGACACATTATCACAATCAATGGGCCTTGGGTGTTCTTTTCATGGTTTTCCTGAGGCTCTACTCCCCTTGGTAAAAGCTGCTGTTGGAACCCATCTGTGGATCGGTCCCATCGGCCGATGGGTCTGACCCGTTTGGCGACCCATCTGTGGATGCACGAGAAATGACAATGCAGACCCATCGGCCGATGGGTCTGCGCCATCTGCGGATGTGTTGTTCACCTTGAAGGAATGTGTTGACAGAATGGTGCTCTTCAATCAGGTACACAGTCATTGGAATTACATGTGGTAGGAATTTAACAGAGATGATTTTTAAATGTTTTATTATCTATTTCTACCCATCTATTTATACATTTTGTCAATACATTTTGTAATTAACAGATACATGGCAGTTTTAGTAAAGCTTTACATAACATACTCAACATTCATACAAAACATTAGGTGTTCTTCTGATAATGGCGGAGGGGAATGGTGGCAGGGTAGAAAGTGGCAGGTGCTGATGATTAGGGTTAGGGTTAGGGTTAGGGTTGTTAGGGTTAGGGTTGTTAGGGTTAGGGTTGTTAGGGTTAGGGTTAGGGTTAGGGTTAGTTGTTAGGGTTAGGGTTAGGGTTGTTAGGGTTAGGGTTAGGTTAGGGTTAGGGTTAGGGTTAGGGTTAGGTTAACTCATCCACCATTGATGCATACACATTCCTTCAAGGTGAACAACACATCCGCAGATGGGTTAGGGTTATGGTTAGGGTTAGGGTTAGGTTAACTCATCCACCATTGATGCATACACATTCCTTCAAGGTGAACAACACATCCGCAGATGGCGCAGACCCATCGGCCGATGGGTCTGCATTGTCATTTCTCGTGCATCCACAGATGGGTCGCCAAACGGGTCAGACCCATCGGCCGATGGGACCGATCCACAGATGGGTTCCAACACTGCCATGTCCTATACAGTTTGTAACAAGAACGGCACTCGGTAGAGCGCATACCTCCACCAAGATAAACAGTTTACATTTTGTATCCCACTGATAGGCCAGATTTGTATCTGGACCTTGACCAAAATTGGTTCAGCTTTTCCTTGTCACCTACCCAACTCATCTACCAGGTTTTGTTGGAATCTGTCCACAACTTTTGAAATATCGTGCTATATATCAGTTTGGCCCTATTTCTCAATGGTGAAGAATCACTTAAATATTATAGTTTATTGATCCAGATCTTCACCAAAATCGAAAAATTAGTCCTTCATAGACACTCATACTGTCCACCAAGTTTCATCCTAACCTGTCCATAACCTCCTGGGTCAATAATTCATGGAATCACCGTTGGCAGCGATTACAGCTTCAAGTCTTCTTGTGTATGTCTGTATCAGCTTTGCACATCTGGATTTGGGGAGTTTCTCTCATTCTTCCTTGCAGATTTGCTCAAGCTCTGGCAAGTTGGATGGGGAGCGTCGGTGAACAGCAATCTTCAATTCTTTCCACAGATTCTCAATGGGATTCAAGTCTGGTCTTTGACTGGGCCACTCAAGGACTTTCTCGTTCTTGTTCTGGAGCCATTTACGTGTTTCTGTGGCTGTATACTTGGGGTCATTGTCCTGCTGGAACGTAAATCTTCACTGCAGTCTAAGGCCTTTTGCATTCTGAAGCAGGTTCTCCTGGAGGATTTGCCTGTATTTGGCTGCCTTTGTTGTTCCCTCTATCCTTACAATTATCCTAATCCCTGCTGATGAAAAGCATTCCCATCGCATGATGTTGCCACCAACATGCTTCATGGTAGGGATGGTGTTAGATGGGTGATGAGCTGTGCTCAGTTTCCACCAGACATAGCACTTTGCATTGAAGTCAAAGAGTTCAATTCTGTGTTTTTCTTTCTCTGTTTTTTTCTTTCACGTGCCTTTGTGCAAACTACAGGCATGCTGCCATGTGCCTTTTTCTCAGGAGTGACTTCCGTCTGGCCACTCACCCTTAAAGCCTAGATTTGTGAAGTGCTGCAGAGACTGTTGTCCTTCTGTCAGGTTCTCCCATTTCAGCCAAGCTCCTTGGACTCTGTCCCTCCTAGCTCAGTTCCTTTTTCGGCTCCACCAGTGCTCTTGTTCCGAAACTATTTTGGTGTGGTTCTCTGCTGCTCATGTCACGTTGTGCCAGGCAAGCAGATGAGCCCTTTGAGTTGTGCACAGTTGTTGCTGTCTGAGATTTGTCAGATAGTTTGGACTTGCAGGTAAATTTTCAACGACTGTTTCAATGTAGATGTCAGTGTCTTCCATCAGCTTTGTATCCGATTTGCTCTCACACTTTTGCTTGTGCATGTGACAGTGTGTTTGCCTTCATCAGACTTTTCCCTGATACATGTGAAATTGTGCAGGAGTACCTCATCAGTCTCAACCCGAAATCTCTTGATCTTTGATGGAAGTGAGTCCAGAGCTTGAGCTCCCAACATACTCACAAGTGGTTTGTGATCTGTTTCTAGCAGAAAGTGCTTGCCAATGATAGTCTTTGAAATTCTCACATCCCAACGTTAGGCCAAATGCTTCTTTTTCTATCTGAGCATTATATATATATATATATATATATATATATATATATATATATATATATATATATATGAGCGTAACGCTGCACTGTCAGCATCAGTGACACAGGTGTCCAAAGTTCTCCCTCTTTGTGCAGGAAGACTGCTCCCAAGCCAAAAGATGATGCATCTGCCAAGACTTTCAGCTCTCTGTTTGGGTCATACAGAGTGAGCACTGGTGTGGAGGAGAGATCTTCGTTTAACATGTCGAATACTTTTTGCTGTTCACTTCCCCAGTACAAGTGGTTTATCTTTACCAGCAGGTCACTCAGTGGTTTGTCCTTTTCAGATAAATGTCGGATAAACTTCTCGAGCTGGTTTACCATCCCTAGGAAACTCCTCCCTGTGTCCCATCAAATCCTGTGACATGTATACGTGCATTATACCACATCACCCTTTCTTTAAGAGCAAAGGGTGGACTACCTTTTCCTCTACAGGTCATAAGCGATTATTCTGCCCTTGTGCTGGAAGACCAGTCCCATCTCTCAAACCTTCTGATTCATTTATCCCACTCTTGTGGTTTTGAGAAGTCAAATAGTACCGGAGGTTGGATGGTGAAGGTGGCACTTGATGGTGCACTTGACTGCCGCTCAGACGCTCCATTTTCGCCGTCCATTTTTTTCTCCGCGCTTATCCCGCGTCGACTTGGTTTCTTTCAAACTCTACTGTTGCAGCACTTCTGGCACCATATCATGTTGGGTGTTTTAAAGGATTCAAAAACAGCAAGGGTTTAACTGTTTTATTACAGTAGAAAGAATACAGGTCACAACTTGAGTGTGAAGCTCTGACTGAGAACTAACGACTCCACATAAATCTCTCCGGCTCAGCCCGCCAGACTCCTTCCCCATGTCCCGCCAGATCCTGTGATGTGTATATGTGCATTATACCACAATAACATAGAATGGATCACGACGTGACAGAACAAAAGGAGCAGTGGTAGACAAACTAGACACAGCTCACAAAGAGAAAAGGGTGCAAGACCAGAAAGGAGGTGGTGGAACACAAAGAGACCATCGACCTGTCAGAGATGGAAAAGTGATAGGCCCATAGACACAGCTTCATTGCGGTAGATTCCAATGATCTTGAAGGCCGTTGTTTCCACGGCGTCAAGCTGAGCAAGGTGTGAGGCAGGGGTACCAGCCCAGAAGGGAGAGCATCACTCCATCAAGCTGTGGATGAAGACGTTGTATACAGAGTCGAGGCTTGTGAAAGAGCTAACATTTATCAAACAAACAAATCAAACAAACAAGCAAACAAAGTATATTAAAAGGGCAGCGGTCGACAAGATGGGGAGAGAAGGGGAGGAAGCACACAAACACAACATTTGAGAGAAGGGACATCGGGAGATGTGTGGGAGGGAGATGGCCTGGGGGGAGGCAGGATAGGGATAAAACGCAAGGACACCAAGGACTTCCAGGAAAGAAGACAAAAGTCACCTCAAAAAAGTGGATTTGGGGTGAAATTAGCGGGGGTAGAAAAGATCAAGGTTTTGGATTGGGGAAGATAAGAGATGGTGTTGAACAGCCGTTTTAAAGACCTGGAGGGAGGAGTGGGATTGAAGAGAGTGAGGGAGTTTGTTCCAGAGGCGGGAGAAAAGAGGCATGAAGGAGTGAAGGTGAGCAGAAAGTCTTGATTTTGGCAGTTTAACCGTAAGAGGGTTGCAGGCAGATCTTGTGCGACCTGCAGGAATATTTGGGGGACAGAGCCCAGAGAGAGCTGCGGGAGCAAGGCCGGAGAGGAGTCTGTAGAAGACGGAAAGACCACCAACCTGCCTGCGGTGAGTAAGTGAAAGGCCCTCGGAGATAGCGTCATCGCGGGAGATTCCAATGATTCTGAACGCTTTGGTTTCAACAGCGTGAAGACGAGCTAGGTGTGAGGCAGGAGCACCAGCCCAGAGGGGAGAGCAGTACTCCATTGAGCTGCGGATGAAAGCCTTGTATGTGGTGAGGAGCTCAGGTGTGCCAAGGAAGGACTTCGCACGACGGAGGATGCCTAGTCGGCGACTGGCTTTGGAGGCCAGCTTGGAAATGTGGTTTTCCCAGGAAAGATCATGGCAGATAGTGAGACCCAAAAGCTTGAGTGACAGAACTTCTTGGAGAGGATTATTCATAAAGTAGATGGGAGGGTTGTCCAGTCGGTCTTTTCGGAGAGACATCGTAAGAGTGTGAGATTTGTCAGGATTGAAAGACATGTTCCACTTGTTTGCCCAGTCTGTGATTTTGTCCAGTCACGTTGTAGGTGATCAAGAGTATAGGTATACCAAGGAACGTCTTTGCATGATGGAGGATGCTCAGTCTGTGACTGACTTTGAAGCCAACTTATAAGTGTGATTTGCCCCAAAAATATCATGGCTGATAGTGAGACCCAAGAGTTTGAGTGATGGAACCTCTTCAATCGGATTGATAAGAAAGAAATTGGAGGAATTGCCAGACTTTGAGATTTTCAGAGAGAGAAAGAGAGAGTGAGAGTGAGGGTGTGAGATTTGTCAGGATTGGAAGACACATTCCAAGTGTTTGACCAGCTTGTGATTCCATCAAGGCCTGCAGAGGGGTGGCATTTGACGCAATGCCTTGGCAGTGAAGCCTCTGGGTGACAGTTGGAAATTATTCTGTCAGAAATCTAGGTCAGACGATGTCTCTAAGGCGAGTATTGAATGGTGAGTTGGTTACGTCTGAGCTCTTCTGTCAGTTGTGTAAATAATGATGTTATTTGAGATGCTTTTTAATTAGCTGATACGGTATGATGCAAGTTGTTTAGGGAAGTTGGAATATTGTACCTACACTTACCAAATAGCTTTGAAAATAAAGAAACTGATTTAGTAATGACACATTAAACCAAGTTTATCAGTTTAAAAGTATTTTTTGAGTCACTGGAAGGTGATGATTAACAAGGAAAAAAAAGACAAAAGAACATGAAAGTCTTGATGTAGAACTAAAATTGAAATGACATCATTTTACAGGCCTGGCGATACATTGTTAGGTGGCAGGGTTTTTAATTCTCACCACTTTTGTGGTGTCACACAACTGGCTTGTGTTGAAAATGATCGTGAAACGTGATGTGGCTCCGAGGAGGAGAGATCACTTTCCTACTCTTATTGAGAGTGCTCAGGTATTCTTGGCGATGATTTTTGAAGATTCTTAAAAGGCCCATTTGCTCTCTGTTAAATAAATAAAAAAACGGTTTTACCTATTTGGGCTCCTTAATTTGTATGGAAAAATCAGATTGTTATTCCTGTTAAGAATTTGTAGCAAAACGAGACGAAGTGCGACACCCGGCAAGCTTTGAGAAAACACCAATCACAGTTGTTTTTTAATGGAATCTTTTTTTATGATTATTGCAAAGTATTATTGTTTCACACCTGACTTGCACCAATGATAACTGATCTGCAAGGGTCTCTCTGCGATCCACAAAATGCAAAACTGAGAAAAACACCTGGTACAATAAAAAAAAATGGGACGAACATACACAAATTCCTGGCATTAATGTCTCAACTCCCATCACTTAGTGGTAATGGAAAATATCGGAGAGAGCAATAATTGAAAACTAATGACAGTAACTACAGTTGAAGGTTGCTGGGGTCCATTATTATTACCTTCATCACCTAAGGTGGGTGGAGGGTATGCTTATACCCCTGTCTGTCTGTTTATTATGATGAAAATTGAAAATTTGCGTCATATGTCCGTCTGTCTCGTTTGTATGTTTGTACTCGTATGTTTGTGCGTTTGTTTATCTGTGAGCGTGATAACTCTCGAATGCTTTCAGCTATCTTTTTCAAACTTTACCAGAGGATTGCAAAGTACAAACGGGAGAATGTCAATTTTTTTGACTATATAGGTCAAAGGTCAAGGTTTTCTCGTTTGTCCTGGCGATATATTGGGCATAGCTGAAATTTGGGCATAATACTGAACACATGCTTTGACCAAAACGGTATTTATATATTTGATTAATCAATTAATTGATTAGTTACTTAATTATTATAGATTTATTAAGTACTTATTTATTTTCTTTCTCATCTGAGAAAAATTTCAGTCACCTTTTGAGCTAGAATGAATGAATGAATGATCGTTTTAAGGCCATTTTTCCCCGCCAGAGCGGGGGTTAGCCTTGCCCCATGACAATCATGGTTCCCTGTTTGAGGCAATGTTTTTTATGGCCGGATGCCCTTCCTGACGCCAACCCTTGGTCACGCTCTTCGATGCGCAGGGATACCATGTACCTATTCTAAATCGGGGTACACACCGGGATCATTCATCCCAGCAAGCTGGTACTCAATTTGCCGACCTCGGAAGGGTGACAGGCTGAGTGAACCCCCCTGGTGTTAATTCAGCGATCGACCGGGATTCGAACCCAGGATCCTAGGATCCAAAGCCAGCACCCTAACCGCTAAGCCAACACCAGGCTTTTGAGCTAGGAAGCTGATATTTGGACAAACATGACAATGACCAAGTGATTTGGCTGTAAAGGGTATTTTTGATATTATTAATGAACAAATTCATCTTTTAATTATTCAATTTTTAAAATGATTACCAAATTAATTATTTTTCAAAATGTCACAGATTTGGATGAAACAGTGGCAGTTTAGGTAGGCTATTCGCGAATGTATTAAGAAATGAATTAATTTACGATTATTATTTATTTATTTTAATTACACAATTAATAAATTATTGATTTTCTCGATTTTTGTCATACCTGTCAGTCTAACGACTGATGCTTTCTTGGCTGTTTGTCTGACTTTAAACAGGATATCTCAAAACGTTAAAGATGGATTCGGTCGAAATTTGATGAGCAGGTTGGATGTGGAACAAGGAAGAATTGTTTTGACTTTGGTGAACATCTGGATCCGGATGCGGATCCGACAATTTTTTAAGTGATTCTTCACCGTTGAGTGATAGAGGGCTAAAAATTATATATAGCACGATATCTAAAAAAAGGTTATGTATGGATTCGGACAAAACCTGGTGGACAGGTTGGGTGTATGGCAAGGACAAATCGATTCGATTTTGGTGAAAATTCAAATCTGGATCCGGATAGGAGAATTTAAAAAAAATTTAAGTGATTCTTCACCATTGAGAGATGGGGTGAAAAACTATATTCAGGTATAGCATGATATTTCAAAAAAGTAGTGGACGACTTTTGACAAAACTTGGTGGATGAATTGGTGAGGCGATAAGAACAAGCAGATTAGATTTTGGTTCAGATCCGAATCCAGATCCGGCCTATCGGTGGGATACATAATGTATGCTCTAGTGTTTTTCTAGTTATTATTTTGCGTCTGTCAAATGCAGATAGCTCCTAGTACATTGCGCAACTTGATAAAAAGAGGCAACAGATAAGCAGATGCATTTTGTCTATAAACTGCTACCCTGGGACTTTGCAGGCAAAGATGTGCATTATGGATTCCATTTTCTTTGTTAATTCTAGAAGAAATTAAATTCCGTGTAATACGTTTTTAATACCAATTAAGCCTTCAAGCTGGTATGAAACGATGTAAAATGTTGCCAGGAAGTTCTGTACTGATTTCTGAGCAAATATTTATTTATTAAAAATGTAATAACAATTGGCCTTGTATAATTTTCAGGAACCAATACATCACTATTAAAATATATACCTTTCAACAAAGTGTGAATGCAATTTTCAAACTATTTTACTGCAGTTCATTCATTTATTTTGTTTGCAGCCTGTGGCTGCTGGTTGCATCATTACTGGGATCATGGCTGTGCCACAAATGCAATGCCCCCCTTTAGGTTAGTGCAGGAATTCATATCATTCCTTCAGGGTGCCGGATATAGCTGCCTACTCATTGCTACTTCCACCATGAGATCCTTTACGCCCACCAACTACCTGCAGATTGGCTTAACGTCCATCCGAGGGATGGTACGGTACACACATTGATGATCCACCCTGCCTGGGCAACTCCGGGATGAAAGTTTATGGCTGGGTTGAGAATAAAACCCAGATTACCTGTCTCAGTTGTGAATGTACAGACCCCTCAGGTATCCTTGCAGCCTCATTTTACTGCAGTCATAACTGTGCACAAAATGTTGAGTTAATTTTAAAAATAAACAACTTATTTTTACGACACGCAAGGGGAGAGTCTTGAAAGGTAATGACACCTTACAGGGCAATTGATCACATAACTTGCTTTTGCATACAAATGTATTCCCTAGACATTACCTTTTGTTAATTGCTGCTGGTGAGGCAATTTCACCAGAGAGGTGAGACCTTTTTCAGCCTTTTTTTTTTTTGGCCCAAATTAATTTAAAGATATTGATCGGGCAATGCCACGGCTGTGCGTTGTGCTTCATCTTGTTTTTCTTCTTCCAGATGGGGTGTCGGTATGGAACCGGTTTCGTGCACTGCATGATGGTATTTGATACTCAGGCCCAGCTCGGGACGTGTGAACGCCATTGATTTGACAGATGGGGGAAATTGACCCCAGTGTGTACCGTCCACACAATTTGGCCAATCTTCCTGTTTGATCTGTCCACCACTTTGTTCGGACAGAGGAACGTAAAAGGTAGGGATGGGGGTTTTTTTCTCCAAAAAAAGCAAATTTTTGTTCAATCAGTGATATTTCTCCTTTATATTCAGACGAGTATTTTAATGAATCATTAAGCAACGTGCAGAATAAGCTGAGGTGGGCACAAACCTCGTGTGCTTTCGGTGGTGTCACAATTTTAATAAGAACGCTTTGCAAACTGCTGATTCGTCGCTTCGGATACCTGAGCTGTGAAAGGAAAAAGCACATATGGATCATAACTACGTTGTATTCGTACTACGTCGGATTCGTACTACGTTGTATTCGTACTACAGAGTACTACGTCGTCATACTACATAGTACTACATGGTTTTCGTACTACGTCGTATTCATACTACATAGTACTACGTTGGATTCGTACTAGGTTGTATTCATACTACAGAGTACTACGTCGTCGTACTACATAGTACTACATGGTATTCGTACTACATAGTACTACGTTGGATTCGTACTCCGTTGTATTCGTACTACAGAGTACTACGTCGTCATACTACATAGTACTACATGGTATTCGTACTACGTCATACGACATCATATTTGTACCACATCGTACTATGTCGTATTCATACTATGTCATACTACGTCGTCATACTACATAGTACTACATGGTATTCGTACTACGTCGTATTCATACTACATAGTACTACATGGTATTCGTACTACGTCGTATTCATACTACATAGTACTACGTTGGATTCGTACTAGGTTGTATTCATACTACAGAGTACTACGTCGTCGTACTACAGAGTACTACATGGTATTCGTACTACGTCGTACGACATCATAGTTGTACCACATCGTACTATGTCGTATTCATACTATGTCATACTACGTCATATTCGTACTACATCATATTCCTTGGTGGTTTGTTTGTGTATATCGGCAATAATTTTTTTTTTTTTTGCAGTTTATTGTCCATTTTGAAGGGTTAGGGTTAGGGTTCGGGTTATTTTTAAGGGTTTCTTGAAAAACTTCGACCAATATCCATCGATTTTTAAATTTGTCATTTCGATGTGGTAACAACTACAAGTGAAGTGATTAGTCAATTTATTAAGAAATTAATTAATTTACGATTATTATTTCTTTCTTTTAATTACACAATTCATCAATTAATCAATTATTGAGTTTCTCGATTTTCGTCATACCTGTCAATCTACCTACTGCCTGAGGCCTTCTGCCCTCATGAAGAAGTGGAAGAGCAGAAAAATAACTTACCGGTATCACTACGCATGATCTAATAATTGGGGTTTTTACACGAAATGTCAATGTAACACAAGATTATTGCGATTGAATTGACTCAAACCAAATGTTTCCTATCAATTTATCAGATGAGAACCTAATAAGATAAGATAAACCAGGATGTGCCGAGGGAAGCCCTTGATCGATTATCCCTGTGCCATGTAATGTCCGTGGTTTTTTTTTTTTTTGTATACAACATCGAGGCTCGTGTAAGAGCTAACATCAATCACAAAAAAAACATAAAAAACGGACACACGAAACATACAGTAAAGGGAGCGGGAGACAAGATGGGGAGAGAGAGGGAAGCACACAAGTACAACTGCAGAGAACCAGGACAACGGAAGATCTGGGGGAGGGAGAGGGCCTGGGGAGAGGAGGCATGGGAAGGTGGGGAGGGGTGGGAAAGGTATAAAACACATGGACACTGCTAGAACTTCCAGGAAAGAAATCGGTATTTCAAAAAAGTGGATCTGGGGTGAATTAATGGGGGTAGAGAAGATCGAGGTTTTGGATGGGGGAAGATAAGAGATCGTGGTGAACAGCTGTTTTAAAGACCTGGAGGGATGAGTGGGATTGAAGAGAGCGAGGGAGTTTGTTCCAGAGGCGGGAGAAAAGAGGAATTAAAGAGTGAATGTGAGCAGAGAGTCTTGATTTTGGCAGTTTCACCATAAGAGGGTTGCTGGCAGATCTTGTGTGACCTGTAGGAATATTGGGGGGACAGAGCACAGACAGAGCTGGGGGGCTAGGCTGAAGAGGAGTCGGTAGAAGACGGAAAGACCACCTACCTGCCAAATACTTGGGTTTGAAATACCCCTTCCATGTTTTATCATTCGAATGCAGCGAAAGTCACAGCGGAACCTTTCCGAGAGTGTATCTGGCAGTGCATTGTAAGGACTTGCTTGCAGGTAACACCAGCACGTGGTTAGTTAGGTCTCATAAATGGTGAAAATATTGTGTAACGACACTATTGAAAGATTCTTGGACAGAGATGCATAATGCCGGGGCAAGGTTGATGAAACACTGTTGATTGGAACGATTGGACCTTTACTTATGTATATTTGTCGAAGATATCAAGTCTTTCCCTATTTAGTTGCTGTAAAGGTCATTACTGTATCATGTGATGTATCTGGGTGTTTTTACATTGCTCTATCTTGAGAAATCTTGCTCTGTGTCATTTTGAATTGGAAATGCAATCAGAAAACCAAACAGGTTTATTGAGTTTTATCAATTTGGTCTCAGTCATCTGATTAAAGCCTTGATGAAAGGCCAGTGTGGGAAGCATCATCGTAAGGGCACGAGATGACTATGTTGAAGTTTCATGTTCAAATCCAGCTGAAGAAAGCAATATTAAGGAATTTAGAATTGAAGTTCCTGGGAACCAAGGAATTTATCATTTCATTCTTGGATTGCCAGCGAAAACCCTGCTTAATGTCCTGCAAGGGGCTAATACTCCTGCTTTGCTTGTTCTACTCTGTGTATGTGCTCATTCCATCCAATTTGGTTGACCCCGAAAGCCTTTGTGACAATTTGGGATGGGCACTGAAATGCCATCTCTGGAAAACCAGTAGAAGAAGAAGAAGAACCACCTTTAGAGGCCATTTTCCCCCCCAGAGCGGAAAGCCAGTATTGCCTAAAATTCCCCTAACCTGAATAAAAAGTTAGGGGAGGCAGGGGACATTTGTAACGTATATGGGTCAATTGTAACCCGTGGCACTGACTCCCATCACGAGTGAAATTTAGTTATCATGTTTACATGATGCATGTGATATTCGCTGGCGCCTTTCTTACAGGAAACACCCCACCACATTTACAAGTTTTAATATTTGAAAGCCGTTTTTCGACAGAGTGAAGGAAATTTGTTCAGTACGTTAAAAAAAAATCTGGCATTGAGCATGCATATGACACCAAGCTTATCTTATAACTTTAGAAAGAGAATGTGACTAAGCTTCGATTGCAATCATATTTGCGTCCATGTGTGTTTTCATGTTCCATCTAACGCAACTTGAAATCGTGGCAACGAAAGTCGTGGACCATGATAACAATTGTTAACTGATTGCCTTAAACAACAATTTCAAGAGTCTAACAATGGCGTAGCCGGTCTTGGATCAGCTGAGTGGAGGACCAGCTCTCCCCCAGTAATGTGACTAGATCGTCAGCTCCGATTGGTGGATGTTTCAGTTACATACATACATACCTAGAAACATACTGTTACAGACGCGGTTTTGGATGTTAGTTTACCGAGCGGTTTGGTATGACCGCGTCTGCACAGTTTACCTGATTATACTCGAACGTTGGCCGAGTCGCGCTACGCTAGATCAATGAAGGAAAGGACACAACGGCTGGGTTAAATGACACGACAACAGGGGTACAGTTCTCAAGACCTCCGGAGGAGGTTATAATATTTGTATGCAGAACGTTTAGATTACACTGACAAGAGGTACAGCATAGGAAGGTGGGCACTTAATCACGGTCTTATAGTAGCCCCGACAGACGACAGATAAATGGGACAAGACTGACTCACACAGGGATTGATGGCAAGGAAGGGCAGGTAGTCGATGGATAGCACAAGGTGCACCTTGGCTCAGGGACAGGATAAAGCGCGGTCCAAAAGATGCAGGGAGGTATCGTCGCGCTGGAGGTGGCGTCTGTTTCTCTTCAAGCTGGGGGCGCATCTGACGTCACCTCCGGGTAAGTGGCTGCGTATATCCAGCGGGGAGTGACACGCCCTCGGCTCGTTAGCTCCGCCCCAGATGGAATCGGCCCGCCGCTTCTTATTGGGTGCGGGGGGGGGGTTACCGGGCTCCGCCCTTGACGAGGAGCTGACAGTCAGCCCCTTCGTGGTAACCCCGTCGGAGCACATGGGCAATGGCGGCTAACCAAGCCGGAGTGAGGACGCACACTCCCCGCGCGCTGTTGTTGTAGTTGTTGTTGTTGTTGTTGTAGTTTCATGAGGAAGATGGGAGGAGGTATGGGGAGGTCCTAAACTCACTACTGGTGCCATACAATCACATTCTGGTGCAACGAAGAGTCAGAATTAATGGAAACGAGCCCTTAACTGACATAGACTAAGAATAACTAGCAAGATGTCCTATAGTTATCTTCGTGAGATGCGGTGAACCTGGGCACGACATTTAATGGGGGAAAAAAGGGGAAGGTCGGTTCTACAGAGTGTTGTTTACAGACAATGGGACTAGGGAATGGGGGATTGTGGATAGTTGGGGAGTATTGGGGAAATAGGGGAATATTTACAAGCAGATATGGATGGAGGCCAAATCCCATATCCGCAACATTGCACCCTTCTCTACCTCGGGGCGTCCCGACCCGATAAATTTTTACCTACTTTAGTGTGGCACTCAGATGTAGTTCCCTCTACTATTAACTCTACCCTGAGTGCGACAGTTTTACAGATATTCACAAATGAGTAAATATGTCCCCCTGCGACGTTGCACCCTTCTCCTCACAGAAACACACCCACAGGATAACCGAATCGCGGAAAGAATTCTCAAACTAAACATACAGCCGGTAGGGAGCATTATTTACACAAGACTACGCTGATATTTACACTACGATCCAGGACCTGTTTTTGGAGGAACACATGCAGATGTTATGCATAGAGAGAGCACGCATGCCAGCATCGATACACCATCCCACGAGTGCTCTGTGGCCTTACGGCCTTTAATAATGTGCAGAGCACCCCATCCAAGCACCAAAAGCACCACCCCATAACACAGTCAGCACCATCCGGTGCACCAATAAAGCGTTCATAAATCACCGGTGGTGTCGCAGCCGGCCGATGTTCTGCCGCTGGTCTTGCCTTCATGTGGTGCACTTGGCCTTCTTGCTTCTTTCAAAAATAAAGAAAGGCGCCAACCGCGTCCATTTCTGTATTGTGGCCGTCAGGGGGCCAACTAAAAGTGGTTCACCTGTATGGCATAGGTGCCACGTTGACCCATAGGTCCATCAACGGGTGGTGCTTGCCCGCAAAAGACTGCGGTCCATGGTGGGCGGCCACAAACATTGCGGTCCATATGGTGTATCAATCCCGGCAGCAAGCAGCGAAAGTGCAGGCCCACAACTGCGGAGCCAGCACCTCTCTCTCCTCCGTCTCTGCCCCAAAGCCAGATCCTCGGAGGTGGGAGACAAAAGAAGCAGACAAGTGAGTAAGGTGGTAAGGGCGCAAAACTGCACGCAATACAAGGTAATGCACACTAGGGGCACATGGGAACCAGGTGAGACAGGTACGTTCCTACCGTACGCCCCCCCCGCCCCACCAGGTAACCTACATTGCCCCTCCCTTACCCCTTACTGTATCCACAAAACACAACACTACCCATAAACATCTACTTTACAAATCAACAAACGTCCCTACTGTCTTCCCCGTTCCTCCCATTAACCAAATTCGTCTTCTCTCCCTCCTAACCAATCAAATTTGCCATTTTCAACTTTCATCAAAATTTGCCATCTCCAACTCAACATCATAATTTGTCATCACCAATTCATCATCAGTCCCTCCTAAGGAGGGAGAGATGGAATCACCCCAATGTCTCCTCCACGTCGTGATGCGTCTCACCAATCCACACAGCAATTCTCATTTCCTGCACAGAGAACAAAGAAAACACAGGTGTGGAGTCATCATCATCACCACAGGTAAGTGGCTGCGTATGGTGCGACAGGTTCATCAATCCTAACTATTTCCTAAATGACTTTAACAACTTTACATTACCCGGGGTCTTTCCCTGCCAATCCATTGGCCCTCTTACACTATGGGTTCTAAAAACCAATTCCCATTGCCCAAACTGTGGTGCTTTTCAATTTGGGGTCTCACTCCCCCGATTCATCTCCCGGTGCCCTCGCACAATTTCTGGGCCGCAACGTGTAGCTATCCCCGCAGGTCTACCCACCTGCACACCTCCACCACTGCAGTTGCCTCCGAGCTTACCTGCTCCTTACCCTAACCTAACTACCTGGGGAAGGCCCTCTGGCGCTCTCCCCACTCGGTGCCCTCTCTGGCACTGGGCTACCCGGGTCCGTCCTCCGGATCCTCGGGCCCCACTGACACTAACGGCTCCCAGAGCCCACCTGCGGCCTCACCTGGCCGACATCCTCACAGTGGTGGAGTGCCCAACCAACTACACACACTAACAGGCTACACGCCCAGCCATTTCCACAACACTAATGCACCCATCCACAATACCATTCTGCAACCGCACCACAAATGCCAATATCCAACCACAATTTACCTATACCCTCTACCTAACACTTACACTACCCGCCCCGGGTACTCGTGAAAGGGGTCCACTCTTCCCCCATCCACACCTTCGCACCATGCACACCACTCCGTACCACTTACTCCAACTCTCTCCACACACCTGTACTTGCACACCTGTGCTCTCATTCTTGGTGCCGCCTGCACCCTTCTCTCCCCAAGCGCATTCGCGCTGATCCACAACACTCACTACTCACACACTGCTCCACACACCTGTCCAGTTGCACACCTGTGCAATCACACCTGTTCAATTCTCAACTGTTCAATATTCACACACACGGCATCATCTCAGCTAACTACTCCCCTCTGAAACTTGCGCTTCCCAGTCGTCCCTTTAAACTATTGCGCTCCCACGTCATTATCATCCACTCTAATCTACCTGCGTCCCCACTACAGGTATCAGTCACTATCTAAACTTAATGTTACCTAATGTCATCTTCGCTAGATCCCTATCAATATCCTAACCCACCCGGGCTAGTTTTCACCGCCATACACCCCATAAGCTATTGCGCATTTGCCCCCATATGGGAAGGGTGGCAGCGATGCCACCCTTACCCACCGGGCCCATCGCTCATCAATCCCCCAGTCCTCTGGCACTAATAAGCCCCCCCTTATTCAGAGGTACTGGGTCCCGCCTCGGCATCTAAAGCCGAGGCAATCCACGGGGGCGCCTGCCCGCCGGTGTAAGGCCTTATCCGGTCGGCGTGGACGATCCGAGGGAGGGCTCGTGGCCCCATTTTGATCTTAATGACCACGTCACAGATTTGCGACAGGACGACTCCTGGGCCTTGCCAGGGGGAGGTGAGTTTTGGGCACCTTCCCTTCCGCCTCCGGGGATTAAAGAACCAAATCTTCATCCCCGGAGCGTATTGACCTCCCTGGCTCCGGTCGTCGTACCTGCGCTTCATCTTTTCCCCCGCCAGATGGAGTTGGCGGCGGGCGAAGGCATGGACTACCTCCATGCCTTCCTCCAGGTGACCCCTCCCTCGGCGGGTTAACCACTGTGTCTGGCACGGGACCGCATAGCAAGTCGGCGGGAGCCCGTAACTCCCGCCCATACATAAGCAACGCTGGACTGCATGCGGTGGCCCCGTGCTATCTGGTTCGGTAGGCCATGAGCAAATAAGGGAGATGTTCGTCCCAGTCATCCTGACGGGTGGCGGTGAACAGTGCCAGTTGTTGGATTAGAGTTCGGTTGAATCTTTCCACCATCCCGTCAGATTGAGGTCTTAAAGGCGTTGTTCTGGTTTTCCGAATTGACAGGAGACTGCACACATCTTTTAGCAATTTGCTCTCAAAATTTCGTCCCTGGTCGGTGTGCAACTCCTGTGGAATCCCATGCCGGCACACAAATCCTTCCACGAAGGCCTGCGCTACCACCCCTGCTTCTTGGTTGGGGAGGGCGTAGGCCTCCGACCACTTGGTGAAGTAGTCCATCACAACGAGGATGTACTTATTACCTAGGCGGGTGCGGGGTAGTGGGCCTAGGATATCCATGGCCACCCGCTCTAGGGGGGCCCCCACCTGGTGTAATTGAAGGGGGGCCCTCATCCTCCGTGCTGGTCCCTTTTTGGCAGTACAGGCGTCGCATCTCCGACACCAGTCCTGTATGTCGCGCCCCATATTCACCCAATAAAACCTCCGGCGTACCTGCGATGTCGTCTTTGTCCTGCCCAAATGGCCGCCGGGGCGGGTACCATGCACCTGTTGCAATATATCGGTCTTAAATTTATTTGGGACTACCACCAGCCAGGAAGTTTTATCAGAGGGAACCTCCACCCACTTGCGATACAAGATGTTATCCTTCAATTCCAGGGTTTTCCACTGAGCCCAATACGCCTTGGTCTGTGCCCCGAGGGGGGTGACCTCTTCCCCATTAGGTCTTTGCCCAAATTTGACCCAATTGAACACTGGCCCCAGGACAGGATCCTCCTGCTGGGCCGTGCTCCATGCCAAAGTTCCGAATTCCTCATCTGCGGTTAGTGGCAAAATTGGCCCTCTCACCCGGGTTGCCCGGACAACGAGGGTCGGGTCCGAATCGCCCAACTGTTCCCTCTCCTCGTGTCTCGCACAAAATTTGCAGTTTTCCCCCAGACAAGGACGCCGAGAGAGTGCGTCCGCATTACAATGGGCCTTCCCGGCCCTATGGGCCACATCAAAATCGTACTGCTGCAACTTTTCCAACCACCTTGCAATTTGGCCCTCTGGTTCCTTGAACCGAAGGAGCCATTGCAAGGAGGAATGGTCAGTTCTAACCAAAAATTTCCGCCCGCACAAGTACGGGTGGAAATGGTTCATGGCAGCCAGCATAGCCAATAACTCTTTGCGAGTGACGCAATAATTTCGCTCGGGCCTACTTAAGGCCCGACTATAATAACCAATCACTCTCTCCACGCCCTCCTGTGTCTGAGACAAAACTGTGCCCAATCCTTCCTGGCTCGCATCCGTGTCCAGGGTAAATGCCCCATTGCTAGTGGGGTAAGCTAGAAGGGGTGCGGATGTCAGACACCCCTTCAATTTTTGGAAGGCCTCGTGGCACTCCCGTGTCCAATTAAATCGCGTCCCCTTCTCCGTAAGCCGGTGGAGGGGACGGGCCAACTCCGCAAATTTCGCCACAAAGCGCCGGTAGTAGGAGCAGAGTCCCAAAAATCCCCGCACCTCTTTGATGGTACGTGGTGCGGGCCACTCCTCTACCGCTTTAATTTTGTCTGGGTCCGTTTTTACCCCCTCGCAACCGATGACGTGGCCTAAATAGGCCACCTCCTTGGCAAACAAGGTGCACTTACTCGGGTTCAGCTTCAACCCTGCCTGTCTGAGGCACCCGAACACCTGGTCCAAATTAGCTACTGCCTGGGGGAACGTTTGGGCATGTACTAGGACGTCATCCAGGTACACCAGGCATGATTGCCATGGCATGCCGCCTAGTACATGCTCCATCAATCTTTCAAAGGTGGCGGGGGCGTTACACAAACCAAACGGCATCACAGTAAACTGATACAGTCCCTTACCTGTGGAAAATGCCGTTTTCTCCTTCCCTGCCCTATCCATTTCCACCTGCCAATACCCACTCTTGAGGTCCAAAGTCGAGAACCAATTTGAGCCCGCAACGGCATCGAGGGTGTCATCAATCCTTGGCAGGGGATATGAGTCCTTGAGTGTCACGTTGTTTAGCTGGCGATAGTCCACGCAGAACCGCGTGGTCCCATCCTTCTTTTTGACCAGCACAACAGGTGACATCCAAGGACTTCCCGAGGGCTCGATCACGCCTGCGTCGAGCATTTTTTCAACCTGCTCGTCAGCTTCCGCCCTCTTGCTCCAAGGGAGCCGTCGGGCGGCCTGATGAATAGGCCGGGCCTCACCGGTGTGGATCTGATGTTTCACCAGGCCCGTACGTCCAATATCCTCGGTGGACAGGGAGAAGAGGTCCAAATGGGACCCAACCAGTTTGTGTAAGGCCTCCCTCTGGGTACCTCCCAACTCTACGCTACTACGATTTACCATCTCGCAAATGGGATCGGGCCAATTCCTACTTCTTATTGAAGGCTCCCCCTGGGGTCGGCTCGGCTGGACGTTCTCGCCCCTCACTGTCACGACTTCCTCAACTGGGGTGCAGCCAGCTACCCTCGTGCCCCTTACTATAGTGCGTGGTTCTGTACTCATATTTATTACTCGGACGGCCACTACCGGTCCGTCCGTTTTTACAAGGGTGCGGCCCACGATTAAACCCGGTATGGACTGCGCTGCCACCGGTTCGACCAGGCCGCAGGACTCCTGCCATGTTGGGCGAGCTGCCCACCGGGCCGGCACTATCGCCTCGGCCCTTGGGGGGATGGTCACGGCCTCGGAAGCCTCCAGCTCCGCTCTCTCGGCCGTGCTCACTCCCCCTAATGGCAGCTCTTCTACTCCCACCTGCAGGATCCCCCGGCACAAGTCGATTTTACAACCGCTGGCAGTCAACAAATCCAACCCTATTAAACATGGGTCGCACACCTCCGCCACCCAAACATCTATCTCCCTCCTTACCGACCCTAACTTGAGGGTCACAGAACCACGCCCTATGATCGGGGCCGTTACCCCGGTAGCAAGTTGCAAACTATAATTTTGCAGGCGCTGGATCTTATCCCAGCCACCTGCGCTCGAATCAAGGACCACAGGGCTGATGATCGTGGCGCTAGCTCCTGTGTCCACTACGGCGTCTACCCCCACGCCGGCAATTTTGCATCTAATTGTCAGGCTACCGGTTCCAATTTGGCCACAATAAATGACCTGTCACGTCAATGAGGGCTCTCCTCCATCCTCTTCTGCCGAACACCGCCCTACGTGCCCGACACCTTCTAGTTTCCCGGGGTCTGGCGGGGGGGTGTCTGGGGTCGGCTAACCCGCTCCCCCCTGGGCGGAGTTGAGGACCTCAACCGCCGGGGATCATCCCGGCGCGTGGCTCGACAGTGCCGCGCCAGGTGACCCAGACGGTTGCAAGTATAGCACCTCACCTGATAAGGTGCTTGCCTCCGGAATTCCAAATTTCCCCCCCTGTAGGTCCGAATTGGATTGCCCGCTCGTGGTCCACCGCGGGCCACCTCCGGGGCCGCCTGCCATGGTCCAGGTCCCGCCAGGCGCTGGTCCACCAGCCTCCGGACCATGCCCGCCAGGTCAGGACTCACGTCGGGGGCGGGCCCCCTAAGGGGTCCGCCCTCCATCGGGGGTCCCACCTGGCGGACCGCCATTGCGAGACGCTCGCCCCCCCGGGCCAGGGGCCTCGCTGCTTCCCAACGGGCCGCAGCGTCAGCCGCCTGGCTCAGAGTCTGCGGGCGCCACATGGCGAGCTGTTGCCGGAGCTCAATATCCGGGAGGGCCTGGATAAAATGGTCCAGCGCCAGGCTTTCCCGGGAATCCGCTGCCATGCTAGCATGTGCGATCCCCACTGCGCGGCGAATGTCGTGGGCAAGTTCCCCGATGGCTTCCTGGGGCTTGCGTTTTCGCAGCGCGAGCTGAGCTTTAACAAGCTCGCTCTGCTGTTCAATGCCGAATCGATTAATTTGGGCGTCGCGGAGGGCTGGCAGGGTGAGAGCACCCGCTGGTAATGCCGTCAGCACCTCCGCCGCCGCGCCGCGCAATGCGGCCACCAGGTGTACTCCACCTTCGTCCTCACCCCAACCGTTGCCCTTACACACACAGTCAAACTGCGCCAGGTACGCGCGTAGATCACTCTTGCCGTCATACGGCGCGAGTGGGACCTTGTGGGACCACCTCGTATGCGAGTCGTTGCCCGCCTGCCGGACCCCGTGCGTCGCCCCTTGCGGGGTCAGCGCGGGGCCGAACCGGCCGGGCCCCCACAGTACATTACCCCCAAGGGGCTCTCGTGCCTCCCCGGTCCCTCCAACAACTACCCCTGTTGGTGTCGATGCATGGGTCACACCTCCGCAACCCGCTACCCATTCCATACCACCACAACCTTGCTCACCCACACCTCGCACCTCTCGTTCCATACCCTCCGGACCAGCCATACACCTCACTCTTGGCCTCTCACGAACATCCGTGTCTATCTCGACCCCCAAGCTTATTAAATCACCTGGCGCATCATACGCACGACCATATTGGTCACCACTTACACCGGGTCCTCTTTCTCTTCGCTTCTCCTCCATCACCTGCGAATCCCTCATCCGGTTAATGAGCACATCATCACGATCCGAACACAGACTTTGGACCAATTCTTTTACCTCCTCTTTTATCTCTTTCTTATCCTCCCTCCGTCGCTTCTTAATTTCGCTCACCCCTTCTTCCACTTCTTCTAATTTCTGTTTCACCTCCTTCATCTCCTCGTGCGCCCCTTTAAGTTCTTCCTCTAACTCCACTTAATTTTTTTCTATGTGCTCCCGCACCTCCCGCTCTTTAACCTCCATCACCTCTACCACCTTGTTCATTTTCCTCGTCAAGTCCTCATGTACCGTCTGACACTCTTTTTTAATTACCCCTACGTCCTTTTTCATCTCCTTCTGTGTCGATTTTAAACCCTCTATTACCGCTGTGTTCTTCTTTACCTGTTCCCCCAACTCCTTTTGTCCCACTGTCAGTTGTTCTACTCCCAGCGTCAACTCCTCTATACCACCTTGCAATTTTACAGTCCCCTTTCTCACCTCCTTCTCCATGCGCTCCTTACAGTGCCTCACCTCCTCGCGCACTCCTCCGACCTCCTCACTCACTCCTCTTCTGATCTCCTCTCCCATCACTTGCATCTCCTGCCCAGATGCCACCCTCATCTGCTCCATTTCCTTCCTGTGAGCATCCAGTTTGGTTTCTACCCCCATTCTGACCTCCTCTATCTGCTGCCCCATTTGTTTAACTTCCCTTTCCGCTTGGTCCCTCATGTCCCTCAATTTGCCTTCCATACTGTTTTCTAACCCCTCTAACCCATTTTTCACTCCCTCTATCTGATTCTCCTGGGCAGCCATTCTATTTTCCACCCCCATTAACCCATGTTTCACCCCTTCTATCCCATTGTCTAACCCCTCTAATTTCTTGTCTAATCCCTCACCGGTACCCCTCGCTTCGTCCCTCATTGCCCCCATTTGGCCCTCCAATCGCTCACTATCAGCCCTCATTTGCTCACTCTGAGCATCCATCCGATTCCCCAATTGCTGACTATTAGCCCTCATATCGTCCTTCTGCAGGTTGAGGGACGCCTGCATTTTCGCCATAAATTGCTCCATGAGGGCCTGCATTTGGGCCATCCCTCCCACTTGTGCAGTGGGTGCGGCCGCCGTAGCTATGTGCGAGGCGCCATTTTGCGCGCCCGCAACCTCGTGCGCGACGACGCTATTTTGCGAATCTGCTACCCTCACTGCTTCGCTCTCCTCTTGTCCCTCAATTTGGTCCTGGATCGACCCTGCCTCACTCTCTTCTACCGGAACCCAGCCATCTTGGTCTGCCATAGCGCGACTTTCAAAATTCGGGTTTTTATTTTTTTTGTAAAACACAATTAAATTTCGCTGTTATAATTTCGAGCGCGTGAAACGCGCTCCGGATCGAATCCCACTTCCCGACACCAAATGTTACAGACGCGGTTTTGGATGTTAGTTTACCGAGCGGTTTGGTATGACCGCGTCTGCACAGTTTACCCGATTATACTCGAACGTTGGCCGAGTCGCGCTACGCTAGATCAATGAAGGAAAGGACACAACGGCTGGGTTAAATGACACGACAACAGGGGTACAGTTCTCAAGACCTCCGGAGGAGGTTATAATATTTGTATGCAGAACGTTTAGATTACACTGACAAGAGGTACAGCATAGGAAGGTGGGCACTTAATCACGGTCTTATAGTAGCCCCGACAGACGACAGATAAACGGGACAAGACTGACTCACACAGGGATTGATGGCAAGGAAGGGCAGGTAGTCGATGGATAGCACAAGGTGCACCTTGGCTCAGGGACAGGATAAAGCGCGGTCCAAAAGATGCAGGGAGGTATCGTCGCGCTGGAGGTGGCGTCTGTTTCTCTTCAAGCTGGGGGCGCATCTGACGTCACCTCCGGTAAGTGGCTGCGTATATCCAGCGGGGAGTGACACGCCCTCGGCTCGTTAGCTCCGCCCCAGATGGAATCGGCCCGCCGCTTCTTATTGGGTGCAGGGGGGTTACCGGGCTCCGCCCTTGACGAGGAGCTGACAGTCAGCCCCTTCGTGGTAACCCCGTCGGAGCACATGGGCAATGGCGGCTAACCAAGCCGGAGTGAGGACGCACACTCCCCGCGCGCTGTTGTTGTAGTTGTTGTTGTTGTTGTTGTAGTTTCATGAGGAAGATGGGAGGAGGTATGGGGAGGTCCTAAACTCACTACTGGTGCCATACAATCACATTCTGGTGCAACGAAGAGTCAGAATTAATGGAAACGAGTCCTTAACTGACATAGACTAAGAATAACTAGCAAGATGTCCTATAGTTATCTACGTGAGATGCGGTGAACCTGGGCACGACATTTAATGGGGGGAAAAAGGGAGTGTTGTTTACAGACAATGGGACTAGGGAATGGGGGATTGGGGATAGTTGGGGAGTATTGGGGAAATAGGGGAATATTTACAAGCGGATATGGATGGAGGCCAAATCCCATATCTGCAACAATACATACATACTGCGATACCGAACGGATGGACAGACAAACGCTGTTTCAGATGGCATTGCTCTATGGGCTACGCTGTAAAAATATGGCTTCTGAACCACGTGACCGATGATCCCAAGACCACACTCAATAAATTTCAAACTGGTCAGATCAAGCGTTCTACTTGTTGATTTATGATGTCATAATGACGGCACCTATGACATCATCATTAACATATGTTATTTCCCAAGGGGAATACTTTACAATGAGCCACCTTTAAATTTTTTCCATGGAGCGGTTTCGGAGATATAGAGGTGAAAATTTTGTCAGTTTTTCCAAGATGGCGCTCATACTACGTGACCTATGATGTCATAATTATCATTAAACATTCTACAGGAGGAGGCGTTCGTTCCTAGGGTGGAAATTTCGTGTCAATTGGATCAACGGTTGCAGAGAAAACGAATTTTAAAGGCAATAAATCCGCAAAATCCCAGCGGAAGCGACATACATACATACATACATACATACATACATACATACATACATACATACATACATACATACACCGGACAGACAGACATACGCTGTTCCAGATGGCATTGCCCTATGGGCTACGCTGTAAAAAAAAATTTGCATTCAACATTGTCACAACTGGCATTGTGTAGTAATTATTTGTCATTGTGTAGTTACTTGTACGTGATAAAACGTCTGGTTTGTACTTCATTATTTTATTTGGCCATTGTCTTTTACTCGTTAATTGCAGTACTCGCTTATGCACAAGTAACGACGTGAAGGAATTAAATAAAGTGACAATAAGAAATAATAATCAGAGGGATGTAGTGATTTAGTATAGTAGGCATATTGCCATTATAATTGACGCTGAGATGCATGATCATATTGAGCCAGACCATGGGGTCAGTAGTAACATCTCACCTGCCGCACATAATCCCTATTACTTCAAACCTGTATTACTTCAACATAGATCTGATGAAATTTCAAGAATAATAGACACACTATGCATATCTGAATGAAGATTTATATACAGTGCATTCAGAAAGTATTCAGACCCCTTCACATTTTCACATTTTGTTATGTTGCAGCCTTATGCTGAAATCGTTTAAATTCATTTTTTCCCTCATCAATCTGCACTCAATACCCCATAATGACAAAGAGAAAACAGGATTTTAGAAAGTTTTGCAAATTTATTAAAAAGAAAAAAACTGAAATATCACATTGACATAAGTATTCATACCCTTTGCTATGACACTTGAAATTTAGCTCAGGTGCCTCCCATTTATCTTGATCATCTTTGAGATGTTTCAACACCTTGACTGGAGTCCACCTGTGGTAAATTCAATTGATTGGACATGATTTGGAAAGGCACACACCTGTCTAGATAAGGTCTCACAGCTGACAATGCATATCAGAGCAAAAACCAAGCCATGAGGTCGAAGGAACTGCCTGCAGAGCTCAGAGACAGGATTGTGTCGAGGGACAGATTTGGGGAAACCTACAAAAAAATTTCTGCTGCTTTGAAGGTTCCGAAGAGCACAGTGGCCTCAATAATTCTTAATTGGAAGAAGTTTGGAACAACCAGGACTCTTCCTAGAGCTGGCCGTCTGGCCAAACTGAGCAATCGGGGAGAAGGGCCTTGGTAAGAGAGGTGACCAAGAACCCGATGGTCCCTCTGGCTGAGCTCCAGAGATCCTGTGTGGAGATGGGAGAAACTTCCAGAAGGACAACCATCACTGCTACACCCCACCGATCTGGGCTTCATGGCAGAGTGGCCGGACGGAAGCCAAACAGTTCAATCTTGGTTTCATCAGACCACAGAATCTTGTTTCTCACAGTCTGAGAGTCCTTTAGGTGCTTTTTTGCAAACTCCAAGCGGGGTTTCATGAAACGGTGCATTTGATATTTATAATGTATACATCTCGTGCTACTTTTATACTATACTGTATATCTATATATATATATACGTATATGTAATTTCCTCCTGTGAATCTTTTTTCTGCTTTCACCGAAAGTTACTGCTATCAATTGAGTTGGGTTTCAATTCCCTCATGGCAGATGAGGGCCTCATTTGCCGAGGCAATGTGCCAATGTAACCTTTATTGTCGTCTATCAAGTGTATCAAGTCGTCTGTCAATCAAGTTGAGTACCAGTTCACTGGTAATTTCCTGTTTGTCGTAAAAAGGCGACAAAAAGGGTTGGTGGCAGGAAGGGCATCCGGCAGTAAAACATTGCTTCAAAAAGGGAACCAAAAAACAACAACAACCACGGTCCCCGAAAAAGGCCAACCCCCGCTTGCGGGGAAAAATGGCCTCTAAAGGTGGGTTTTTTTTTTTTAAATCAAGTGTATGGAGGAAACATATCATGGATCAAGTGCATGCATAGGTTTTACTGGTAATCGAAATTGGAGGAATGGAAAGCTGGTGTATTTGACACTTGACTCTTCGATGGATTTTATGCAATTTCGTTTTTGTTTGCAGCTTGAGGTGTGCACGGTTTGTTGTTTTCTGCACCAGTGCTCCTGCACATGCATGAGTGCCATTGTAACAGCGACTGCATGACAGAGGTGTGTTTGGGTGGTGGAAGCTTCACTGGTCAAGAGAATTAAGCTGTCCGAGGGAGGGAGAAAGATGGATCGTTTAGCAAAGTTTCTTCGTGCTGCAGACTCTTAGGAAGAGAAGAGAGCACGTAGGCCGAGGAAACAAATATGTAAGGAATGTAAAAGTATCGAAAGAAAGATAAATTTTTGAAAGAAATATGAATTGCGTCACTACTTGATTTGTTAAAACAAATCATATTGTAAGTATTTTGTATGACGTTGAAATGTAGCACAGGAAAGTAAGTTGTGTGATTTATGCGTTCAACGGAAGAGAAAGACATGATAGGGGAACCTTCACCCAATGTATACATGTACGTGAAATAGTTTCTATATGAAGGCTTCTACATATATGGAATCATTTTCCTTTAATGGTTCACTAAGACACCCTCATGGAGTCGTCACGCCAATTATACACCAAAAATATGATTCGTTTTTTTCCCCACATCTGAGTACATAGCTCTTGTTACTGCAAGGATCCGTGAAGTCACATTTGTTATTATTTGCTAGATACTCAATAAATTTGGATTTGAGATCAAAATATGAATATGACGCAAAAGTACAGAAGGTCAGCTTTTATACCTTGGTATTTATACACAAAGAATTAAGTTAAGCACCCCTACACAACGAATTAAGGTAAGCACCCCCTAATATATATTCTTTGTGTATATGTATACATTGGCATATATTCTAAGGTATGTGAGATCAAATAATGATTGGTATGACATTAGCAATTATCCATTGATGAAATGCAGATGAGTGCACTCATCTGTGACGCCCATCGCTCGTGCAGCACGTGTTATCATCCACGTGGTCGTGATTTTCTGTAAATGCACTATCATCACGGGTTATTGCAAGTCACGCCTGAGCTCGTGTGGGGGTTACATGGTCATTTTCTCGTAATGGTGGCTCGTAGACGGTTGTCGGACGGAGAACGATGGCGGATAATAGGCATGATCGAGTCCGGAATGTCCAGAAAAGCTGTAGCTCGAACGTTTGGTTACCACCATTCGGTGATCAGTCGGTTGGTGCAGAAACACCAGGAAACGGATGCGGTGAAGGACCGCCCAAGGTCTGGAAGACCTCGCGTGACAACAGTCCGCCAAGATAGAGCGCTTTTGAGACTGGTGCGACGATATCCCTTCGCCTCGAGCCATTTCCTGAAGGACAACTGGCTGCCCAACAGAAGGCTATGTCACCGTACCGTGAGGAACCGCCTGAAATCGGCCGGTTTAAGGTCAAGACGAGTGATCAAGCGTCCAAGGCTACTCGAACGACATCAGAGGGAGCGTTTGGCATGGTGCCTAGCGCGACGTGGATGGAACATCCGGTCTTGGAGGCGAGTTCATTGGTCGGATGAAAGCCGGTTCTTGCTGTACGTGACAGATGGGCGTGTTCGGGTGTGGCGCCACAAAAACACCGCGTATGCACCTAAAAACATTCAACCAACGGTACCCTTTGGTGGTGGCTCGATTATGGTCTGGGGATGCTTCTCCCATGACTGTAAGTTGGACCTGATAACTGTGCGAGGTAACCTCAACGGAGAGCGATATGCCGAGGAAATCCTGAATACCACCGTAATCCCGCACTTCGATGACCACACCCTCGCCAGCAGACCCATCTTCATGGATGACAACGCCAGGCCTCACCGTGCGAGACGCGTCCGAGCCTTGCTGGAGCAAGGTGCTGTGACAACCATCCCCTGGCCTGCGTACAGTCCTGACCTGAACCCCCTCGAGCACGTTTGGGACATGTTGGGACGACAAATTGCGAAGATGGTCCCTCCAATAGCCAATCTGGATGAATTGGAACGTGCATTACATCGGGAATGGAACAACCTGCCACAGCAACGCATACGACGGCTTACAGGGTCTATGAGACGTAGGGTTGAGTCAGTGATCCGATCACGTGGGTCCTACACACGTTATTGACGCAAAGATCGCTAGAGGTCTTCTCAGAACAATGACTGTACGTTAGAAAACATAAACGTCATCCACACTGTCCGTGATGGACCTATAGCTCCATACTTAAATTGAGGTGAAAATATGCCTAAAATTCCCAAAAAATTTCACCTTAAATTATTCAGAATAAAATATTGAAAACGGCATGATTGTTATGTTTTTATGTGACCATAATATCACTTCTCCAGAAAATATAGCAATATCATGGGTATATTACACTGTTTTGACGACAACAAACTTGTAATGTGCGAGGTTGTAAAAAAACGGGGGGGGGTGCTTAACTTAATTCTTTGTGTATATATGTCTGCCTCTTTTAGCATTGGAGAACAATGGTACTTTTCATGTTCAGTTCCCCATTTTAGGTAAGCATAAGTATTGGAACCAATGACTTGACAGGTGTTTCTGGTTACATTGATTGTGCAGTGCTCACATATAAAAGAGGTGTGACTGTCTAGTCTTGGTTTTAGCCTTTAATTTTGCCTTTGGAGTCTGTCTTTGGAGTTATTCGGCATAAACCAACATGAAGACCAGATAACTGTCTATGAAAGAAAAGCAAGAAATTTGGAATCTGAAAGAACAGAATAATTCAATGAGAACCATAGCACAGCAACTGGGCAAAGCAAATACAACAATTTAAAATATCTTGAAAATTAAAGAAACGACAAGTGTACAGTGCATTCAGAAAATATTCAGACCCCTTCACTTTTTCACTTTTTCTTATGTTGCAGCCTTATGCTGAAATCGTTTAAATTCATTTTTTCCCTCATCAATCTGCACTCAATACCCCATAATGGGAAAGAGAAAACAGGATTTTAGAAAGTTTTTCAAATTTATTAAAAAGAAAAAACTGAAATATCACATTTACATAAGTATTCATACCCTTTGCTATGACACTTGAAATTTAGCTCAGGTGCCTCCCATTTCTCTTGATCATCTTTAAGATGTTTCTACACCTTGATTGAAGTCCACCTGTGGTAAATTCAATTGATTGGACATGATTTGGAAAGACACAAACCTGTCTATATAAGGTCGCACAGCTGACGATGCATATCAGAGCAAAAACCAAGCCATGAGGTCGAAGTAACTGCCTGCAGAGCTCAGAGACAGGAATGTGTCGAGGCACAGATCTGGGGAAGCCTACAAAAAATTCTGCTGCATTGAAGGTTCCCAAGAGCACAGTGGCCTCCATAATTCTTAAATGGAAGAAGTTTGGAACAACCAGGACTCTTCCTAGAGCTGGCCGCCCGGCCAAACGGAGCAATCGGGGGGGAAGGGCCTTGGTAAGAGAGGTGACCAAGAACCCGATGGTCACTCTGGCTGAGCTCCAGAGATCCTGTGTGGAGATGGGAGAAGCTTCCAGAAGGACAACCATCACTACAACACTCCACCGATCTGGGCTTTATGGCAGAGTGGCCAGACGGAAGCCTCTCCTCAGTGAAAAACACATGAAAGCCTGCTTGGAGTTTGCAAAAAAGCACCTAAAGGACTCTCAGACTGTGAGAAACAAGATTCTGTGGTCTGATGAAACCAAGATTGAACTGTTTGGCTTCTGTGCCTTAGATTTGCTGTTGGACGTGTGTAGTTCTAACGCTGTTAGGTTAAAACCCTCCATTAGATCTATAAAGGGAAGTTATATAATTATACCCATATAACGTCTTCAAGGAGAGCAATGCTTCCTTATGGTCGTTTTGAATGCAGATGGGACAGCAGACTTGATTTATCTTTCGGAATGGCAGGCTTAGCCTTCCAATACCACAGTGATGTAGGTTTTTTGTTTTTTTTCCTTTCGATCTTCTTTTAAAGCTGAATAACCAACATCCCCCAGCCCAGTGGGAAAGTCCATGTGAAACTTGCTCTCGACTTACATTCTAATCCAACGAATCGTCAACTCGATGAAAGGAACAATTTGGTGGAGTTATGGTAGATGTCACCCTGAGTGGCATATTCATACACTCGGATTATACATATAAAAATAAAGCCAAGCGGGAATCGATTCTTTCTGCCTGCAATTTTACTTGTCGAGCGGTACAATTTGTCACAATGCCTTTGGTCACACACACCTGAAATGGAATCTTTAAAGTGAAAGTCTGTGTCATGAGGATTTCTTGGGGCTGCCACACAGGTCCTGTGGCAATTTGATGCTTAAAAGATGAGAAAATCCTGCTGATTAGGGAAGTGATTTGGGAGGAAATGGGACAAAAGTAGAGTTGAAATGGGATTTGATTATATAGTCCTGTAATGTTGTTTTATCACACGTAATCATTGGCTAAAGTGAACGTTTTATGATTTTTTGGTAGTGTTCACATTGCATTTACTAGCAACGGTACCCGCCCTACGGCGGGGCTTCAATTAGGAGGCCCAAATGAAAAGGCAAAATATCAGAAATTGAAGGCTTTTTTATTTTAAACGATTTACATAAACATCCGTTAAATCATATCACACGCAAATCATCAAAATCGAAAGAGTATTTGTAGAATTTCAATAAAAGCCACATCACTGTTCACATCGGTAAATATTATTCCATCGTGTTTGGAAAAACTGGAAAATTGGAAAATTGGGAAAACAATATAGCCTGTTTTACTCCAGGGAGTCCCAGGATTACGCACCCAAAATTTCGTTGTGATCGGTTCAATCGTTTTTGCGGTATTGTTACGTGTTCCTCCCCAACCTCCTGGTCTCGGTATACCTCCGAACCCCAGGAGGGGCCACGGCAGAAAAATATATTATTCCGTGTCGAAATCAATAAGGAAACCACACCAATGGTTATGAACAAACCAATAATATATTATAAATCACACAGGAATAACATTACCACAAATGACAATTAAGAGTGCACTCTCTATTCCATCAGCTAGCATGCATAAGGTAACTCAGTGTTCCAAGTGAGTGGAAAGAACCTTCCCCAATGTCTCTATATTCCCGTCTTCGAGCTCAGAGTTAGTCCCCTCCAGTGATCAACGGAACGATGTCGACTCTAAACCAGAATCTCGTTCCGAGGGCAGGCACAGACACGCTGCCCAAAACGGCACCAAGGCGCACGCGGCCCAAAGCGGAGAAACGGGTCACGTGGTTAAAGTGGCACAAAGGCGCACTCACGGCGACTGGGAAATCCAAAGGCCCCCTCCAGGTACGAACTTTCACTGTTCACGGTCGGCGAGCCGCAAAGTAATCGTCAGAAGCCTCGGTGCACACACACACCACAGATACGTCTGAACGCGGTGGAAACAGTTGATGAAGCAAGGAAAGTTTGCTCGACGTGCGAATCGCACGAGTCAAAATGGCGGACGGCTCGTACTTGAGACGTAATCACACGACGATGGTTCCTCCGAATCCAACGCCAACCTGACACGCAGGGTTGATCAGTCACAGCGATAACAACTCTATTGCGGAATCCCTTTCCAGGAAACCCAAAGTTCACTCGTGTCTCTTGCTCGACAACGGTCGATCCAGAACGCAAAGCAACCAGCTTCTTCTCCGACTTTTCTCACCGCCTCCTCTTCTTCGCTCGTCGTTTTCCGGTGCACGATTTCCTGTATCATTTTCAGTTAACCTTTTAAACCTTAGATAGCTGTTCCTGAATAATAAACCTTTTGCGAATAATAATAATACATAATATCAGAAACATGTCAAGTGGGTGAAAACCACAACAGCGGAAGTGACGAATCCGTAACACTTCTCCCCCTCAAGAAAGAAAGTTTGAACACAGCGAAAACTTTCTTTGCATCCTAACTCTTTAAACAAAGAAAGATAAACTCACAACCCCAAATCACCAATTCCCGTGAGCAACAATTATCAACATCTCAAAAAAAAAATAAAGCAACAAACTTCGAACAACACACAGAGATTTCCCAAGTTAATTGACTCTGGACAAAGTGTCAGCCACGACATTGTCCCTGCCCTTTACATGTTCAATTTCTAAGTTGAACCCCTGCAAAGCCAAACTCCATCTCATCAACCTCTGATTTTTACTTTTAGTTTCTTTTGAATGAAGGTTAAGGGTTGATCAAAAATCCAAAGTCAAGCAAATCGATAGCGCTTTTTCCGGGAGGCCGAGCTGAGGGCCAGGTTCCATGGTGGTTGGGTGGTGAGGCCTGGACATATTCACTACATGGACGCCTTTAGGAACGTGGAGTTCACGGTTAGTCCATGGAGGAAAGTTCACTACATGGACGCCTTTAGGAACGTGGAGTTCACGGTTAATCCATGGAGGAAAGTTCACTACATGGACGCCTTTAGGAACATGGCGTTCACGGTTAATCCATGTAGGAATCTTGGCTCGGCTGCTCCGCAGCATTCAGTGCTTCAACTCTTTCTAACTTTCCTAACAATCATGGTTGGACCACTTGTCACGGTCGTCACATGAATAGCGGTCTCCTTCTCGGCCACTGCTCGGATAATCCTTCCTTCGGGAGCTGCCATAACTCTGGAAGCCTCCATAATAATATCGATTGCGGCCACCGCCACTACTCCGTGGTCCTCCTCTGTAGCCCCCTCGCCGCCTATGGCCTGCCTTCTCTACGGCTATGGTCCGACCCTCCAAATCCTTACCATTCCAATTCTTCTCTGCCTCTTTGGCGTCCTTTGTGCTTTCAAACGTGACAAAGCCAAACCATCTTGACTTGTGCGTTTCCCTGTCTTTTACCAACCGCTCTTCCAAAAGCGGTCCATATTTGCTGAAGGCAGAGGTCAGAACTTCTTCCTTTGTTTTGAAGTTCAGTCCACCTACAAATAACTTGCTACATTTGTCGCCATCCCTAACTGGTGTGGTGTTATTTTCCCTACTGGGCTTTTTAACAACCATTGGGTTACCATAAGCTTGACCACCGGCCAAATCATTCCCAATAACAACAGACACTCCCTCTACAGGAAGAGTGGCTTGTAAACCTACGGTGACCGGTCCTGACACCAAATCGGACTCCAAATGGATGGCATGAAGTGGAGCTCTAACACAGCCACCAATCCCCTGTAAACAAACACTATCACCAGTTGCCGTCTCCTCTGACAATGGCAAGATGCCTTCAAGCATTAAAGATTGATGTGCTCCTGTGTCCCTCAACACCCTAACAGGTCTCCGGTTAGTCGGGTCTCCACCCAGTGACACAAACCCCTCTGAAATAAATGGTTGGTAACTCTGTTGAGGGCGATTTGTCACATTGGCCATTGCATTCGGAGTTGTACTTGTTGAACTCCGCTCCTGATTTTCCTTTCCCCGAGCATAAGAGTGGGACATCAAGTGTCCAGGTTTATGGCAAAAAGTGCAAGTAGGCCCGGAGGAGAACCTCGTGGTTTGTCTCGAGCCCCCCGGAGGATAGGTCTGCCTTGGAACTGTTGTCTTCAGATTTCTAGAAGTCATGGTATCAAAGTGGTCCTCATTTTCATCTCGAGGCCACCCTCATTAATTTTCGTTCTCCACCCGATGTTCCATAGCTCCCCTGGCTAGGTCTAGGCGAGAAGTTCGGTTTGTGGAACCCCATCCGGTGTGTTAAGGCATAGTCATCTGCCATGGTTGCTGCTTCATACAGCTTTGGTACTTTCCTTTCCTCCAGATGTACTTTAATGTCCTCGTGGACACACTGCTGGAATTCCTCCACCAGGATCAATTGTCGCAATAGTTCAAAGTCTTTCCCAACCCCTTTTGAATCACACCACCTATCAAACATGGTTTCTTTCAATCTGGCAAACTCCACATGGGTCTCACTCTCCGTCTTCCTGGCATTCAGGAATTTTTGTCGGTAAGCTTCCGGGACCAATTCATAGGCTTTGAGAATGTTTTTCTTCAATACCTCATAATCTGCACAATGGTCAATCGGTAAAGCCGAATAAATATCTTGAGCTTTACCCACCAGAACACTTTGCACGAATATGGTCCAGGACTCCTCAGGCCAGTTTAACAGTTGAGCCACTTTCTCAAAGTGTGAAAAAAAATTGGCTACCTCCTTTTCATTGAAGGGTGGAACCAGCCTCACATGTCTGCCAACATCCCAGGTGTTCTGACTGGGTGTCGAACCAGTCGGCATGGATGGTACCTCTCCCCGTTCTTTCATTAAATCCAGCTCCTTGAGTTTAAGTTCCTGCTGAAGCGCCATTTCATGGTCCTTTAACTCCCTTTCGGCTTTTCTCCCCTCTGCTTCGAGTTCCCTGGCAGCTCTCCTTTCCTCTGCTTTTCTCTCTTCTAACCTTTCCTGGAGTTCTCGTTCCACTCTCCTTTCTTCTGCTTGTTTCTCTTCTCTTCTCTCTTCTGCTTTCCTTTCCTCTGCTTTTAACCTTTCCTGGAGTTCTTGTTCCTGTGCTGCTCTTTCCTTTCTGCTTTCCTTTCCTCTGCTTTTAACCTTTCCTGGAGTTCTCGTTCCTGTTCTGCTCTTTCCTTTTCTGCTTTCCTTTCCTCTGCTTTTAACCTTTCCTGGAGTTCTCCTTCCTGTTCTGCTCTTTCCTTTTCTGCTTTCCTTTCCTCTGCTTTTAACCTTTTCTGGCTCTGCAATTGCAACTCCAGTTTCCGGAGCTCCACCTCTTCTGGTTCCTCCGGTAACCAATCCCAGGCTATCTCTTCCCATGTTCCTAATCCCACCATAGATTGTTTCACCACTGTCTGCATCTTTGCCTTCCTCATATTAGTTCGGACCTCCAAGCTAAAATGTTTGGCCAATTTAAAGAGGTCCGATTTTACTAACTCTGATCTGTGCTTCACTAGGGGTCACTGCAAACTTCTCTGCGTCAAACTCCATGATGACTATTATTAACACCTGTTAACCTTCACACAAGAAATGTAAAAAAAAAAAAAATTTTTTTTTTTTTTTTTTTAATGAACAAACCAATAATATATAATATATCACACAGGAATAACATTACCACAAATGACAATTAAGAGTGCACTCTCTATTCCATCAGCTAGCATGCATAAGGTAACTCACAGTGTTCCAAGTGAGTGGAAAGAACCTTCCCCAATGTCTCTATATTCCCGTCTTCGAGCTCAGAGTTAGTCCCCTCCAGTGATCAACGGACCGATGTCGACTCTAAACCAGAATCTTGTTCCGAGGGCAGGCACAGACACGCTGCCCAAAACGGCACCAAGGCGCACGCGACCCAAAGCGGAGAAAGGGGTCACGTGGTTAAAGTGGCACAAAGGCGCACTCACGGCGACTGAGAAATCCAAAGGCCCCCTCCAGGTACGAACTTTCACTGTTCACGGTCGGCGAGCCGCAAAGTAATCGTCAGAAGCCTCGGTGCACACACACACCACAGATACGTCTGAACGCGGTGGAAACAGTTGACGAAGCAAGGAAAGTTTGCTCGACGCGCGAAGCGCATGAGTCAAAATGGCGGACGGCTTGTACTTGAGACGTAATCACATGACGATGGTTCCTCCGAATCCAACGCCAACCTGACACACAGGGTTGATCAGTCACAGCGATAACAACTCTATCGCGGAATCCCTTTCCAGGAAACCCAAAGTTCACTCGTGTCTCTTGCTCGACAATGGTCGATCCAGAACGCAAAGCAACCAGCTTCTTCTCCGACTTTTCTCACCGCCTCCTCTTCTTCGCTCGTCGTTTTCCGGTGCACGATTTCCTGTATCATTTTAAGTAAACCTTTTTAACTTTAGATAGCTGGTTTTTTTTGTTTGTTTTTTGTTTTTTTTGTATACTGAATCGAGGCTCGTGAAAGAGCTAACATTTATTTCGCAAACAAATCAACCAGACAAACAAAATATACAAAAAGATGGAGCGGAAGACAAGATGGGGAGAGAAGGGGAAGCACACAACCACAACATTTGAGAGCAGGGAGAAGTGTGGGAGGGAGAGGGCTTGGGGGCAGGAGGCGTGGGAAGGGGAGGGGGGGGGGGGGGGAGAGGTATAAAACACAAGGGGACCGAAATTAGCGGGGGTAGAAAAGATCAAGGTTTTGGATGGGGGAAGATAAGAGATGGTGGTGAACAGCTGTTTTAAAGACCTGGAGGGTGGAGTGGGATTGAAGAGAGTGAGGGAGTTTGTTGCAGAGGTGGGAGAAAGGAGGAATGAAGGAGTGAAGGTGAGCAGAAAGTCTTGATCTTGGCAGTTTAACCATAAGAGGGTTGCAGGCAGATCTTGTGTGACCTGTAGGAATATTTGGGGGACAGAGCCCAGAGAGGGCTGGGGGGGCAAGGCCAGAGAGGAGTCGGTAGAAGACGGAAAGACCACCAACCTGCCTGCGGTGAGTGAGTGAAAGGCCCTTGGAGTTAGCTTCATCGCTGGAGATTCCAATGATTCTGAACGCTTTGGTTTCAACAGCGTGGAGACGGGCTAGGTGTGAGGCAGGAGCACCAGACCAGAGGGGAGAGCAGTATTCCATTGAGCTGCGGATGAAAGCCTTGTATGTGGTGAGGAGCTCAGGTGTGCCAAGGAAGGACTTCGCAAGACGGAGGATGCCCAGTCGGCGACTGGCTTTGGAGGCCAGATATGAAATGTGGTTTTCCCAGGAAAGATCATGGCAAATAGTGAGACCCAAAAGCTTGAGTGACAGAACTTCTTGGAGAGGATTATTCAGAAAGTGGATGGGAGGGTTTTCCAGCCGGTCTTTTTGGAGAGACATCGTAAGAGTGTGAGATTTATCAGGATTGAAAGACATGTTCCATTTGTTTGCCCAGTCTGTGATTTTGTCCAGGTCTGCAGAGAGTGAGGAGGCTGCAGACTGCCGATCTGAGGGATGAGGAATGGAGCGACAGAGAGTAGAGTCGTCAGCAAAGAGATAGAGAGGATTTTCAAGAGAGTCAGAGAGATCATTGATGAAGACCAGAAAAAGCACAGGGCCCAGAACACTACCTTGGGGAACTCCAGCCTGAACAGGAAGAGGAGATGAGAGAAACCCATTCAGGGCCACACGTTGACTACGACCAGAGAGGAAGTCCGCCAGCCATGCATGAAGATTTCCATGGATACCAAAGGAGGAGAGTTTGGTGAGCAGAGCGGGGTGCCAGACCGTATCGAAGGCACGTGAAATGTCAAGGGAGACAGCTCTAATTTCCTGTTTGGCGTTGAGGACCTCCATCCATTGTTGAGAAAGCAGAAGCAGCATGTCCAGAGTAGAGTGACCAGGTCTGAAACCAAATTGATGATCAGAGATCAAGCCATTGGAGAAGAGGAAAGATTTCATATCTGAAGCAATGATGGATTCCATGACTTTGCTGATAATTGGGAGAAGGCTGATTGGTCTGTAGTTGCTGGGATCTGTTTTTGCACCTTTTTTGTGCAAAGCGGTGATGTTGGCTGATTTCCAAGCAGATGGCAGATGACCTTGAGCAAAAGAGAGGGTGAAGAGAACAGAAAGAGGGAGTGAAAGAGCGGAAGAACATGATTTTAGGACCCGTGGGCTGATGCCGTCAGGACCAGTTGCAGAATCAGAGTCGAGGGTTGACAGAAACTTTTCCACCTTGTCAGGAGGAAAGGACACAGAGTCCAGGAGCAGCTGGGTACGACTGGGTACAGTGGGTACAGAGAGGGATGGGTTTGGGACACAGGATTTAGAGGCAAACACAGAGTTGAGGCATTCAGCTTTTTCACGTGCAGAGTCAGCCGTTAAGCCGTTTGAGGTGAGGGAGGGGATGGAGGGGGAACAAACACCAGAAACAGATTTGACCAGATGCCACCAGGATTTGGAAGAGGGAGACAGATAAGAGAGTTTGGTCTTGAGAACGGTAAGATATTGTTTCCTGGCTCTCCTATATTGTTTCCTGGCTCTCCTATATTGTCTCCTATATCTTGGTGAGATATTGTTTCCTGTACCTGAATAATAAACCTTTTGCGAATAATAATAATACATAATATCAGAAACATGTCAAGTGGGTGAAAACCACAACAGCGGAAGTGACGAATCCGTAACAGGTACCTGGAAACAGACGGACAGACAGACAGACATTTGGTGAATTATCGTAAGATACTCATTGTATTCATTATAATAAGGAATTTTCATATTGTCTACGAAAGTCTACTTGGCAATGCAAGTACCGGGAGTTCAAAAATTGGCGTGGCCATGGTACTTGGACAGTTATTTTGTTTTTGACCGTACATGTATTTTTTTGTTTTTTTCTCTCAAGCAGATCATGAGAAAATGGCGTGAGACTGTTTAACAGGGCAGTTGTCTAAAGGCTGGTACGCCCGGCCAGGCGGATGCAGATTGTGCTCGGTGTTTTGATGCCTTGGCTTTGTCGGACGTAATTGTACATGAAGGCGGAGCGGAAACATTGCGCGTGAAGAAAGAGGTGCCGTCGCTATTGACTTGAGGCAGGGCTGTGGAGACAGCGATAAGCCACTGCAGTTCACACTAACAGCTTGTCATTCACGACTGGCACTGGTACAAGCCACAGTGGGGGCATACCATTTAAATGGCACCATCATAAAGGCGTGCCACACTTGCACGGAGCCATCATACATTGTGGTTAAGCCAACCCTATTGCACCGTCGACTACCTTCTCACCAACCAAAAGTTTGGGACCGAGAGGAAAACAAAATTGGTATTTCACATCTTGTTACCATTCATCAAACTATTCTATCTTCACAGTTTAGAAAACTCAAAACTGCTTTGCAACTAAGTGGTAAAGCATTGCGTTGTGGCAATTACAGCAGTTTATCGTGATAACTAGACATTGATGTGATGAAGCCTGGAGTAGTAAAAGGCCTTTTTATTGCCCTCACGAGCAGAAATTTAACATTTGGCTTCTTTACTTTCCTCTCGTAAGATATTAATCATTCAGTGTCATGTCTTGATGTTAATATCCCACCAGGTGAATAACCTTTGTTCTAACCGCAACATCGACCGAGCAAATGCGATATAGCACTAAAATGCAGGTAATTATAGCTCTGTAAAACTTACTTTGTTGTGCCTTCACAGCCATCTTAGTGTGTGATTATTAAACATATAACACCCACTGTGGTACTGTACATCAGGGAAAATAAAAGTTGCCAGGCAGATAGAATGTTTGTTTTAATTAGAAAAATATCTCATGTGGAATGACGGAATTCAGAATTCAGGCTTAGACGTGGTGTACTGCTCTCTTCTTCGCTCCTGCTGAGGGTGCAGTGGAGTAAACATGGTTTTAATATACATTGTCTAGGTTTGTGGAAGAGCTAGGACAAAGAACAGAACAGATCAGGAGACAACATAGCAAAGGGAACAGCAGGAGAAAGGGGGAACGCGAATAGCAGGGCGGAGGGAGAGGTAGACGGACAACCAGGGAATGCCGGTAACGATGAGTGTTAGGGGAGAACTCAATGGGTATACAAGATGGATATATAAGCAATTTTTGTAAGGAGTGGTGCATTGGTTTAGCAGGTGTAGAGAATATGATTTTGGATGGGAATGACTTGAGATGGTGGTGAACAGCTCTCTTGAAGACCTGAAGAGAAGAATGAGAATGAAGAGAGTGTTGAAGGCAGTTCCACAGGTGGGAAAAAGAGGATGCAATGAGTGGAGGTGGGAAGTGGTTTTGGATTTATGCAGTTTCACTAGGAGGGGGTTTCTTGTGGCCTGTATACATCCTACAGATACGTGGGGGTTTGGGGAGAAGCACAGAGAGGGCAAAGGGTGCCCGGATGCCAGAACAGAAATGTGGCAGAAGACAAAGAGACCCCCGACCTGTCTGCGATGGTGATGTGCTAGCCCCAAAAGGCCTCATTGCAATACATTACAATGATCTTGAAAGCCATGGTTTCCAAGGCGACAAGGTGAGCAGGATGTGAGGCAGGTGAGCCAACCTTGAGGGGAGAGCAGTATTCCGTCAAGCTGCAGATTAAAGCCCTGTACGTGCATATACGGATTTGGTATGGGGCAGCTTTGTGGAAATATTATGGTTTGGGGCAGCTTTGCTGCATCAGGGCCTGGGCAGCTGATCATCATAGAATCCACGATGAATTCTTCATGGTACCAGAGGGTGCTTGAGGATAATGTGAGGCCATCTGTCGGAAAGTTGAAAATCAACCGAAGGTGGACCTTGCAACATGACAATGACCCTAAACATACCAGTAAATCCACAAATGGATGGCTGAAAAGAGAGAAATGGAGGGTTCTGGAATGGCCAAATCAAAGCCCGGATCGAAATCCCATTGAGATGTTGTGGGGGGATTTGAAACGAGCTGTGCATGCAAGAAACCCCTCAAACATCGCACAGCTGAAATAATTCTGCATGGAGGAGTGGGCAAATTTTCTCCCAGTCGATGTCAGAGACTGGTAGACAGTTATAAGAAACGCCTACTTGAGGTTGTTTCTGCCAAAGGGGGCAATACCACCTATTAGAGCCAAGGGTGTACTTACTTTTTCCACATGTGAAATTTGCATTTATGTTAATTTAAATTATACAATGGACGACAAAATGTAAATGTTTCATGATATTTGTTATATTATATCACCTTTATCTATCAATATTGTTGAAATGAAGATCAAATAGCTGCATGTTGAAATATATTGAAAAAGTCAAAACTTTTTCAAAACTTACTTTTTCACGTGACTGTATATATATATATATATATATATATATACACAAAGAATTAAGTTAAGCACCCCCCCCCCGTTTTTTTACAACCTCGCACATTACAAGTTTGTTGTCGTCAAAACAGTGTAATATACCCATGATATTGCTATATTTTCTGGAGAAGTGATATTATGGTCACATAAAAACATAACAATCATGCCGTTTTCAATATTTTATTCTGAATAATTTAAGGTGAAATTTTTTGGGAATTTTAGGCATATTTTCACCTCAATTTAAGTATGGAGCTATAGGTCCATCACGGACAGTGTGGATGACGTTTATGTTTTCTAACGTACAGTCATTGTTCTGAGAAGACCTCTAGCGATCTTTGCGTCAATAACGTGTGTAGGACCCACGTGATCGGATCACTGACTCAACCCTACGTCTCATAGACCCTGTAAGCCGTCGTATGCGTTGCTGTGGCAGGTTGTTCCATTCCCGATGTAATGCACGTTCCAATTCATCCAGATTGGCTATTGGAGGGACCATCTTCGCAATTTGTCGTCCCAACATGTCCCAAACGTGCTCGAGGGGGTTCAGGTTCAGGACAGGATTAGGGGGTGCTTAACTTAATTCTTTGTGTAGGGGTGCTTAACTTAATTCTTTGTGTATATATGTATGTATGTGTATATATATATATCTATATATCTATATATATATATCTATATATATATATATATATATATATATATATATATATATATACATACATATATATGTTGTGTTGTCTTGTCTTGTCTTGTCACTGAACTGCTTTCTCAAACTTTTGTGAAATCGTACCAAACTTCTCCTATGCACATATCTCCCCCGTCGGTATGTCCTAAGGGTATTTTTTTGAAAAAATTTCCAATTTGTATTTTTTTTTGGAATTTTTTCAGGAATTTTTTTTTTTCCAACTTCAATGGTTTATAAAATGTGATATCACGTTTATTACAAATACATTTGTGCAAAGGAATTATTGTTTGAATTATAATTGGTTTAAACCATGACCACGGCAACTCAGGTACAGTCATTTATCTATATATATATATATATATATATCGACACATCTGGGCAGTGTCTGTGTTGTCACTTAACGACTCCCTCAAACTTTTGTTTCTGTGGTTGTGAAGTGTTTTTAATAACGTTGTGGTGATTTTGAATCACGTGGTGGTGAGGTATTTTGAATTATGTGGTGGTGAGGTGTTTTTAAATGACGGTGGTGAGGTGTTTTTCAATCACATGGTGGTGTGTTTTGAATTACGTGGTGGTGAGATGTTTTGAATTATGTGGTGGTGAGGTGTTTTTAATTATGTGGTGGTGAGATGTTTTGAATTTGTTGGTGATGAGGTGTTTGGAATTACGTGGTGGTGAGGTGTTTGGAATTACTTGATGGTGAGGTGTTTTTAAATGACGTGGTGGTGAGGTGTTTTTAATTTTGTGGCTGTGAGGTGTTTTTATTACGTGTTTTATGGCTGTGAGGTGTTTTTAATTTCGTGGTGGTGAGGTGTTTTTAATTTCGTGGCTGTGAGGTGTTTTTAATTTCGTGGCTGTGAGGTGTTTTTAATTTCGTGGCTGTGAGGTGTTTTTATTACGTGTTTTATGGCTGTGAGGTGTTTTTAATTTCGTGGTGGTGAGGTGTTTTTATTACGTGTTTTATGGCTGTGAGGTGTTTTTCATTTCGTGGCTGTGAGGTGTTTTTAATTTCGTGGCTGTGAGGTATTTTTATTACGTGTTTTATGGCTGTGAGGTGTTTTTAATTTCGTGGTGGTGAGGTGTTTTTATTACGTGTTTTATGGCTGTGAGGTGTTTTTAATTTCGTGGTGGTGAGGTGTTTTTATTACGTGTTTTATGGCTGTGAGGTGTTTTTTATTACGTGTTTTATGGCTGTGAGGTGTTTTTAAATTCGTGGTGGTGAGGTATTTTTATTACGTGTTTTATGGCTGTGAGGTGTTTTAAATTACTTGGTGTTGAGGTGTTTTGAATTACTTGGTGGTGAGGTGTTTTGAATTATGTGGTGGTGAGGTGTAATCGTCCCAAATTTCCAGTCTGCACCTACCCCTCCCCTATGTATGTGCTGAGGGGTTCTTTCTTGAAAAAAAAAGCATTCAACCTAAATCTTCAACCTAAATTGCCTATAAAAATGTAATATCACAAATACATTTGTGCAAAATAATTGTTTGTATTATGATTGGTGTAAATCATGACAACACAGCAACTCAGGCACAGTCATTATCCTCAGCTAAAATAAGCCCGTTCCTCAGTAATGACGCTTGGTGAGGCGAGCGCAGCGAGCCGAGCCAACCTAGTATATATATTGTTGCGGATCTCCTCGTCGGCCTTTCCCCTTTTACAAAGAGGGGGTTAGTCCCCTTGTCTTTGACTAGCCGACGGGATCCGGAGCTATGACGTTCCTTCTGGACGGCATTAAATAGGGTTGTAAGCCGAATTCTTATTACCTAATTACTAACGCCGCCCAGGAAGCAAGGAAATAACTCCCGCTCGAATCACGGATACAGATGGAAATGCCGAGCGGTAGCGATCCGTGATCCGAGCCGTTAACAATGACTAGACCCGATTCTAAGCGGTTCCTAGTCGTGCCACGTTTACCCAATGGAGAAATCACTAAAACGGTTGAATCAAGAGGAAAAGGAAGAACAGATTGGTTTATTACACTATGTACAGTAAAGAAGAAGAACACACAGTGCAGCCTTAGTACAGTCTTACTTATCCCTGGACACGGGCCCGTTTCACACTCAGTCACACTCTCAGACACTCACACGGGGATGTAGATGGTCAGGGCGATTGTCCAAGGAATGGCGTCCACAGCTCGCTCCGGTCCCCGACTCGCCCCGCAGAGAAGATGGTAGGACGAAGAGGGTTGAGCAAACGGCGGCGTTCCTCGCGTGTCGTTGACGCGGACCGGACAATTATCGGGGAAAAGGTACGCTAGGCTGGCGGTTACTTCGCGGCTCAGCCGCGTATGTAATAAACGAACCGGCTCTATATGCGCTCCAACATGCAGTTCAATGGCGAAGCGCCTCTCCCACAAGTCCTCTGCAATGCGCTGCTTCCAATAGTCCTTCAAAGCCAATTCTCAACGAGACCTTTCACAGTCAAAGTTCCCCAGCGAGTTCTTTACACAGGCAATCCTCAACGAGTCCTTTAGACAAAAGCACCTCTCCCAATAGACCTCTGGAATCAGTCCTTTTACAAAGCCCCTCGCTCATCAGTCCTGTCGAAAAAGCGCATAAGTCCTCTATCATGCCAATGCTTGGCTTCCCTCACGAGTCCCTTGTAATGCGCGAATCGTGCCAGTCCTGTGGAAGGGCTTTCTCTGCGCATAGCGCCGCCCAGCGAACCCTCTCGAATTTGCCAGCCGCGCTTTGACCACGCCCCTCACGCCATTCCACCCGAGCCCTGGTTGGTCGTTGGCTCTTACCGGCTCCGCCCTTGATGTCTGCTTGACGTGGCCACACCCCGACCTCGTGCTCCTCCCCCTTTTCAGGCCTACCTCGTGGCATTTGGCTGGTTTGAGCATCCCAATGCGAGGGCAATAGCAAAAATGGGGCAGGAACTGGATGCTGCCCAACGAGGTAGATTTGGAGGGTGGGCCACAAAATGAATGGGACCTACTCTTATTTATTTTACACAACGCAGGTATCACTATTGGGAATGGCCTTATTCTACACATATACTATGACATAACTAATGTTCTAAGGTGGCCTACGTGTTGCATGTGGACTAACTATGGGGGCAAAACCTTTAACCTTTATTAATCAATATGTACATTCTCAGAACCGCAACAATATATATATGACACGACAGATATAATTGCCAGTGATTTAAAAATGTACACCTTTATTTAAATAAAGAACCCAAGAATTGCCTCATTATGTAAGAAAGATATAAGGAAAATAACATGGCGCTGTAGCGGTTCCCGCTGAATGTACACAATCGCCTTGCACCTGCCAGGACGCGGCCAGGGCGCGATCGCCATGCCGGGCTCGTCCGGACGGGCCCAGACGCGCCTCTCCTGGGCATGCCCGGACTCGCTGTTCCCGGGCACGCCCGAACCTCCCGGGCACGCCCGGTCTCGTCTTTCCCGGGCATGCCCGCTCTCACCTTTCCAGGGCTCGCCCAGAGCGCCCGGGCACGCCCAGCCTCGACTTGCCAGGCCGCGTCCAGGACGCCCGGGCATGTCCAGACTCGCCTTTCCAGGGCTCGCCCAGAGCGTCCGGGCATGCCCGCTCTCGCCTTTCCAGGGCTCGCCCAGAGCGCTCGGGCACGCCCAGCCTCGACTTGCCAGGCCGCGTCCAGGACGCCCGGGCATGTCCAGACTCGCCTTTCCAGGACTCGCCCTTGACACCCGGGCATGCCCGGTCTCGGTTTTCCCGGGCAAACGCCCCGGCATAAATGTGTATATATATTGCTGCCCGATAAACGGGCTTGTCAGAATACCTGAGCTGTTTTGTTTCAATAAAGCAACTCGGACGAATTCCGTCTTTGGTCGCGTCAATTCTTTCGACTCGCGTTGGAGCGCAGCTCCTTCAGCGCCATTCACGTATTCTGTTTTTTCATGATTGATGCCTTAGCGGTCACTCTCTATAAGAAAACGGACACCAAAACCTGACATAGGAAACCCGGGTTATAATTGAATGATTATACTTTGGATACAAACATCGGTTGTAGTATGATGCTTCCCAAAACCATAATTTAGAGTGTTGTTGCAAATTAGACATGAAAATTATGATATAAAGATTTGAATAACAAGTCAACAACTCGCGAAAATCGAATAACGATCGTTACCTGTTGTGTCTCTCTTCATGACGACCGTTATTGCATTGGTAGCTCATTCCAGCTTCGTATTTGCACATTAACGGTATTACCTGCAGGAACACCTAAACATAGCCTACAGTTGTAGGGCCGGTTTAATGCAGCTGACTGAAATTAGTTATTAGTAATTTTGATTTGATGTTTTAAAATATGGTGGTGTTTTAGGAGTCGCGGAAGGCGAGAAGACGAGGCTATTTCATAGGGTTCGAAGCTCGTTTATTCGTACAGAAATCTCCAGCACACTGAACTCGAACAGAATACGGAAGTGGTACAGCTTTTATAAAGCCACAAACCCTCTTCGGAGGGCGTGGCTCCACAACCGCGCGTGCGTCACTTCCACACAACCAAAAGCCCCACAGGCCCGTGCACGTGGATTATGACCAAACATAAGGTAACCGTCACATGCGAATAAGTTAACCGCGACATGCGAATAAGGTAACCGCTACAGTGTCCTCATCGTCACGATTGTTATTCAAAAATATAACTGATTTTGTTTTTTGTGGTTCATTGCGCTACTTTATTTTTAATAAAATAGTTATATTAGATAACTTCATACCCTGTAAATTTGCAATGCCATAGTAAGTCAGTTTAGCTTGCGAGTTGGCTAGATTCAGCTCCAACGTCTGCCGTGTCCTCCATTTTGCCGCGTCATCCATCGGCGACGATCGTTACTGCTGTGATTAACATCGCTAAAATTTTACTCTTTCATCGAGGCCTCTGACAATCATCTTTCTCGATTTCAAAAGGTAATAATTTTGAAGGATTTTGTTGATGTTTTGATGACTCATATGTGCGCTTATGAGTTTTATGAGATGTTTTCTTTTCAGTTCCTGTCATGAGGTGTCGCTTACTTGTTTTGTCTTCCGGCACGATCGTTATCTTGAAGATCGCATTCTATTTTTTTTAATTTTTACTGGAGCCGTCTAATGCTGTTTGAGAATACGGAGATATTATGAGTTATTAGCCACAGGTTTTACTGATTTGATCATCTTTTCAAATGAAAAGTTAATTTCCGATGTTTACTTGTGAACATGCATGCTCGAAACGATCTTTGTGAGGATACCGAAATCTTAGTGTCGTTTATCACGATTTTTCTTTTCTTTTTTGTATACTGAATCGAGGCTCGTGAATGAGCTAAGTTCTACCACATCTATAATTAATCGATTAATTGATTGATCAATAAGTCAAAAATAGCCCTTATACTTATAGCCAAATCACTTGGTCATTGTCATGTCCAAATATCAGCTTCCTAACTCAAAAGGTGCCTGAGATTATGCCCAGAAGAGAAAGGAAATAAATAAAGGTGGGCGCGATTCGGAAAATTTTAAGTCCGCTTACCGCTTATCCGCTCCGCCAGCCTGTGTAGTCCGATTCGCTTATCCGCTTCAGCGGCCGAAAATCTTAGTCCGCTTACCGGTTATCCGCTTATCCGCTTCGATTCGATTTTTTTAAAAGCGCTTCGACGTTTTTAAAGCGATTTTTGACGTTTCTAAAGGGAATTTAATGCTTTTTAAGCCTAAATAGCCATTTCTAACTACTACAAAGACAAACAAAGCTTTTAAGATCAAAAATATACATTTTTATTTAAATAAAATTTATTCAAAATTTATTGAAATAAAGTTTTCCACTCGACTCTACTCTACTCTACAGTTAATTTAAATATAATTTTAATATATGCAAGTTACATTAAAGAAAAATCAATTTGCCCGTCCTTTCTTTGACAAGAGAGTCTACTAGTCAACAGACCTGGCGCCGGCCATGTCCTGGAAGGACTTGTGGCGGCCGCGTCTGCTGCCGCCGTCGAGGGCCGCCTAGAGGTCGTTGTGCTGGGACTGCTGGTTTGCGTCGCTCGTGTGCCTGTCCCTGGCACTGCCGCTGGGCTGGAGAGTCAGAAATCTCTCCATCTTGACGTTATTGCCGCTCTAGCGTCCAATAAAATATTCAGTTTTCACTTATTATTCACTTAAATAAATATTCACAATTCTAGAGTAACGGCTCAGGCTAACAGCTGATTTGGTGAATCGCGATGCGCTTTAATTTTTCGGTAGTCCGCTTACGCTTATCCGCTTCGGTTTCCGGGGGTTGTTCTGATTCGCTTATCCGCTTCGAAAACGTTAGTCCGCTGCAGCGGATAAGCGGATAAGCGGACTTTCGAAGCGGACCGCCCACCTTTGGAAATAAATAAGTACTTCATTTAAATAACTAATCAATTCATTGATTCATCTAAATATACATATTGTTGCGGATTTGAGAATCCTGTAATTATTGTAAATATCACCCTCTGTAAATAGTAATTCCTTGTAAATACCTCCAATTGTGTAAAGGTCAAAGGTCGTCCCCTTAGCTAGTCCATGTACAAGCACGTAGCCAATCATAGAACCTCTCTATAGTTATTTCTTATTCTATGTTAGTTTAAGGCTCTGTTTCACATTATAGTGGGGGGGCCAATGTAGCAGATTGAAATGCCCGGTGAAATTGCTTGTTAATTTTTGGACACTGGTTGGGCTGTCTTTAGGGATGATATAAGTTCTAGAAAAAATATGTCTCCAATTGTTTCAAGTTCTTTATGGCGGCCATTTTGGATTTTCAAAATGGCGGATGTCGAAAACGTAAAATTCCATTATCTTGGCTTCTAAATGACCTAGAGTTTCGATTCTGGTGTCCAGTTGTACATTTTTGGGGATAGAGAATTGAATGAAACCTTCTTTAATAACCTACAAGGGATAAAAATAGGTTTTTATGGCACAGCCGAACCAGTGTCCAAAATCTAACTTAATGCACATCTATCTTAATTGTTATTTGTTATTTGTATGTTCCAGATTCGTGACCCTGAGCTATGATGGAGCCAAAAAGCAAGAAAACCAAGAAAGAAACTGATTTCACACTTTGCATTCAGTGCCAGGATCCCCAAGGTGCACTAGTGACTGAGCCAGCACTGGGCTCATATGCAAAGTTTCTCCAGTTCATCCAGGAGAGGGCACGATATGGTGATGCCGACTTCAAACAGATCAGCGAACGATTAAGCTGTTTCACTGCCACTGACTTGAGGAACAATAAAGCAAAGTGGCACCGGGCATGTTATGGATCTACATGCAACACTGCTCACCTGGAGCGTGCTAGAGTTCGCCACCAGAAAGCCTGCGAACATGGCGACACCCAGCATCTTCATAAGAGGTGTGGACGTCCTTCTTCTGCACCTGCCGCTGCAAGTACCTCAGGTTCTACGCAAGACGAGACTCTTCGCTTCACACGTTCATCATCAACTCCATTCAACAGAGACCTTTGTTTCTTCTGTCAAGAGTTCACTAAGGAAAGTGTACATGTTGTATGCACGTTCAACGCAGGTAAACAGCTGAAGAAAGCTGTTGAAGAAGGCAGCAACCACAAGTGGAAAGTTCAGCTGAGTGCTGCCATCAGTGCACATGATGCTCATGCGATCGACGTCAAGTATCATCTCCCATGCTGGGTGCAGAATGTCCAACGTGCTCCCAAGAGTGGGACATCAAGTGATGACAAAGAACACATACTGCAAGAAACTAATGTTATCAAAATAGCCGCAGACATTGAGTTTGTCAGCCTTGTTCGCTCTCTACTCCAAGCTGGTGAAATTCTCAACATGTCTGACCTGAAGTCGGTTTACTCCAGGATTCTTGACAATAATGGTGTGCACAATGTCCCATCACCTACTACCCAAGGCATGAAGGAGAAAATCAACTCTCACATTGATGACGTTCACTTCATGAAACCAAAACGTCGAAACGAGTCAGACTGTGTATTCTCCACTGCCGTGCGTGATGCAGCTGTCGAAGATGCAATGACGAAGACAAATGAAAAAAACATCGAACAACTGTTTGAGAGTGCCTCTGTTCTCCGCAGTGCCATTGCTTGTCAGAACAAGCACCCATGGCAATTTGAAGGAAAAATGAACACTGATGATGCTGAAAAGCATGTACCCAAAGTACTCTATGCTTTCCTCCGCTGGCTACTGGAAGGACCAGCCACGAGCATTGAGCCAGAGACTATGCGCTCAGCCACTATTCATCGAGATGTTATAACCATCAGTCAGAACATCATGTACGGCTACAAGTCAAAACGCCAAGTCACGTACAAGCCCAAAGAGCCAGATGCACCATTCCGCCATCGCTTAGAATGGCCACAGCAGCTTGCCGTTGCCATTGTAGTCCATCAGTCCACCAGAAACAAGAAGCTTCTGGATTTCCTGCATGGGTTCGGTCTGTCTGTTGATTATAGTCGGATCTTGCGGTTGGAGACACAGCTGGCCAACTCAGTCATAGAGTCTACGACAGAACAGGGTGTATACTTTCCAAGAACCATGCGCATAGGGACGTTTGTCTTCTTTGCAGTGGACAACAGTGACTTCAATGAAGACACACCTGATGGGAAGCGGACACTCCATGCTACAGCCTGGGCACTCTACCAACGACGGGAACATGCACCCTCCACAGATGAACATAGAACACTGACACTACATGACCGAAAGGCCAGACACCGCTCACTCAAGGTTCTGACTGCTCCAGACTTTGTTCCTTGCCAAGCACCAAACAAACAATCTGCCACAGGTACCACGTATAGCTTCAAGACACGGTCAAACCCAGATGTCACCAAGCCGTACTCTGCGACGGACACAGTGTGGCTACTTTCACGCACAATCATGCGAACAGCTGAAGCTGAGGACGTACAAGACGACATCATCCCACCAGATGACCAGCTGCAAGCTGCAGAACCCCAGCATGCTGACCCTGTTGGGTCACTCGTCCACGATCCAAAACAACCACCTGGCAGTAGGATCAAGCATCACGATATCCCAACTTGGACAGCCTACAACTCACTGCTCTCCTCTTCGAAGCCTCTGACAGAGGTCAACGCCCTGCCATTGGTAGCAGCACCAGCCCATGAATGGCAAACACTGATAACAGTCTTGAAACAGACACAGCAAATCAACTGCATGGTCATGGGTCCCGATAGGAAGACAGTGATCACCTTAGACATGGCCCTGTATGAGCGAGCCAAACAGCTGGAGATGACCAGAGATGACTGCAAAGGCAAGTGGGTACTGCGACTAGGGGAGATGCACACTGTGATGGCTGCACTGAGGGCTGCTGGGAATGCCATAGAGGACCATCCTAGAAGATCTACCCAAGAAGTCAACTGGCACTGGTCAGCAGCCAGACGACGACAATCCTGAACATACTCCACCCCCTCCCAAGAAGGTGACTGTCATAGACGGCATGGCATTAGTGCAAGCAATGGGTAAGCCACAATGGGTCAAAACATGTGCCCAGTGGGCTGGCCATTTCAATGCAACACTGGACTGCAAGACCAACGGGTATGATGAAGTCCACCTCGTGTTTGACCGATATGATCTGCCAAATTCACTGAAAGAGGCCACACGGGAGAGGCGCCAAGGTGGCAAGCCGCCCACTGCTTACCACGTTCAAGACAGCACCCCGATTGGGAAACTGACAGCAAAACAGTTCCTGTCGCACACCAACACCAAAGATGAGCTAACTGTCTATCTGGCAAAGAAAGCTCTGTGTCACTTTGAGGGGACTACCAAGGTCTTCATCGTCACTTCAAGGCAGGATGTCTTCTCCAACTGCATGGATGTACAGCATCTCCGTAGCTCCCAGGAGGAGGCTGATACGAGGATCTTTCTTCACAGTCTAGATGCCGTCCGAAGAGGTGCAACACAGCTGTACATTCAGTCACCTGATACTGATGTATTCATCCTAGCACTCCACCGGTACCATGAACTATGCAAAGACACATACTTCATCACGGGTGTGGGGAACAAGAAGAGGCAAATCTCACTGGAACCAATAGTACATGAACTTGGTGTCAGGAAGGCTGCAGCCCTACCAGGATTCCATGCATTCACGGGAGCAGACCAGACTGGTCGGTTTGCCGGCAAGGGAAAGCTCACATGTTGGCAAGCCCTCAATAGGTGCTCTGTTGAGGTGGTATCTGCGTTTCATGACCTTGGGGCCTCTGAGGAGCTGAGAGCTGACACAGAAAGTGACATTGAGGCATTTGTATGCCAGCTGTATGAGCCTCGTACTACAGTTGTGGATGTGGGCAAGCTGAGGTGGAGACTGTTTACCAAGAAACAGCTAGAGGCACAGAAGCTGCCACCAACACGGGGAGCTTTACATGAAGCCATTGCTCGTGCACATTTCCAGGCCATGGTGTGGCATCAGGCTGATGTACCGGACCCCCAGCTTCCACAACCAACAGAACATGGATGGAGAGCAGAAGGAGATCAGCTGGTGCCCATCACAACCAAGGACCCTCCAGCCCCAGCTGCCATCACACATCTAATCAAATGTAACTGCAAGAAGACCCAATGCATGTCTCACTGCTCATGCAGGTCTCAGCATCTCAACTGTTCTGAGATGTGTATGTGTGGGGCAGATGAAGAGGTGTGTGGTAACACGGGTCAGGAGCGCCCCATGGGAATCGATAACACTGATGATGAGGAGGATGGAGATCCTTCAATGTAACAATGAACACTGCCAACTAAAAATATTGCACAAAGACATTATAAGTGTACATTTGAACACTAAAGTCCAGCCTTTATGTGATTTAGAAGTGAAAATGATGGAAAAAAATATATATATGTGTTGGCATAAGTGCGTGAAAATCCAAGATGGCTGCCATAAGAACCCTTTTGATCATATGTAGGTGTATAAATGTGTGTTTATTGGATTAAGTATCCGCAAATATGTACATTTGGACACCAAAATTAACACTCTAGGTCATTTAGAAGCCAAGATAATGACAATTTCGGTTTTCAACAAACGCCATTTTGATAATCCAAAATGGCCGCTATAAAGAACTTGAAAAAAATGGAGACATATTTTTTCTACAACTTCTATCATCCCTAAAGACAACCCAACCAGTGTCCACAAATTAACATTTGAATTCAACGGGAAAACATTGGCCCCCCCACTATTAATTGACTCTGCATTGCAGTGAATTCTGCACTCTGCACTCTGAATTCTACCACATCGGGCGATTTCAACCCATAAATGTCGGCATAATCACTTTTACCAAAAGGAAAGGGGAACTTTTGAGCTGGAATTATTCATGTATTTAATTGATGTCGAAAACAAAATGGTCATCATATGGGTGGAGTTTGGTTGTTGTTAAGCCATTGTAAGCAGTAATTGCTGCAGCTTTAGCAGTGCAAATTATTAACAGTTAGATGTAATTGTTGGATGCCAAGTTGGATCATGTCCCATTGTCCCAATGTCAACATCACAGGCAAATGGGAATGGAGTTAAATAACAGATCAGTGCAAAAGGTAATTTTTTTTTGGGGTACCAAAATTAATCTTCAGACGTTTTCTCCTTTCTTTCTCCTCCACCCCTCCCACCCTCCTTTAGAAAAAAGAAAAAAAATCTTACAATCCGTGCAGAAGCGAATAGTACACTTTGAATTTAAAAACGGGTTGATATCTCATGAAATGGAATGATAAGATTACAAGCTGCAAATTCTGATGCTTAAAATAGGGGGGGGGGGGGGAGGAATGTTTTAAAATGCTCACAAGTTTCTGCTGACCAAATGAGAATTTCTTTTTTTTTTTCAAATAGAAAGGGTATGACATCAGATGATGAACCTTCAAGCCTTACTGTTGCTACTACAACCAATTTATCTTTCCACTTCATGAAGTATGGTATCACAGAGGACACCAAGTGATGAATGTTACTCTGAGCATAGGGTTATGTATCCAAGCAATTTTCATGAACTTGGCATTGTGATTTTATCTTTTGCAATGTTTTGTGTATTGCGGCAGTGTTTGAAGATTCTAATAAAGATAAAAGTTATGAGTGAACGTCAATTTGAAATTTTGAACCCATTGTCAGGTTTTTAGTAGCAGTATTGGAGACGGATAGATATATAATTATATATATATATATATATATATATATATATATACATACAGACTTGGCATTTAACATGGAATATATTTTTTTCTTCTCATAAAGACTCCAGCTCATAAAGTCCAGCTCATAAAGACTGCATTGGGAGGGAGAGGTGTACAATAGCGGGACGTTTGGACTGATCGAGTCAATTCACACACTCGACTGTTGAACACTATTTCTCCATAAGATTGGCAAAAAAATAAGTGAAAAAATGGTTATTTTTTTTGGACAAAGGGGATACAAACCGATTTCTTTGTAACGCACATTTCTGGTTAATAACCATTTTCTGTAAATTTTGAAACTGTACCTTTAACAGCGATAAATGTTGTTTTGTTTCTGGCAAGGAAAGCAAAAACAGCTTCTGGGTTTAAATATAACGATGAGGAAATGAGGTTGAGCCGATGAGGGGTTTCACTGTACTGTTTAAAAAAAATTATAGGAGAAGCTCGGGACCCTCACTATACCCAGGGACTCGAGGCGGCGACCCACCCTGACCCCCCTTCTTGAAGCACCTGTGTATATATATATATATATATATATATATATATATATATATATATATATATATATATATATACAGACTTGGCATTTAATATGGAATATTTTTGTGGGGGTGAACTTACTTTTCAAGATGACTTAGAACCAAAAGTTCATTGGAATTATGTTGAAATTATTCCAGATTTTGTTAATGTGACCTTTAAAAGAAACAAAAACCACATTTGACATTTCGAAGCAAATAAATTGATCCTTGAAAGTGATGTAAACTGATATCGAACTCAATTCACGGACAGTACTGTGTTAAACTTCTGTACGTTTTCCAGAAGTATCTCTTTATTTTGCACATTAGCCAAAAAAAATTTCAACGAAAACAAAAGCTAAATTATGACTGGGATAACGGACAGTAAAATTACAGTTCAGTACTTCGTGTAACCCCCACGAGCATTCAGGAGAGCACGTACACGTCGAGGCATGCTGTTCACGAGATTTGCCAAGGTTTGGACAGGAATCGCTTGCCATGCAATGACAATAGTCTGCTGCAATTCACGCACAGAGGTAGGCTGCTGGTCCAAGTTGTCGATTTGACGTGATAATTCTGCCCACAAGTTCTCTATTGGATTCATATCCGGGGACATGGCAGGCCACTCCATAGGCTCTACACCACGGTCAGCAAGAAAGTGTTGGATCATGCGAGCACGATGAGGCCGTGCATTGTCATCTTGGAAGACAAAGTTTCCTCGAAAAGCTGCACGAGCAAATGGAAGCAATGTTTCTTCCAGAATGACCCTGTACTTGAACTGGTTCAGGTTTCCATTCAGAACAACCAGGTCAGTTTTGCCGCCTGCATGAAAAGCAGCCCAAACGGTCACCCCACCACCCCCAGCTTGGACTATTGGCACTATACAATCTTCGTTGTGGGCTTCATGCACTTGGCTGCGCACTCGGACGCGGCCATCTTGACGATAGACCAGAAATCTAGACTCGTCACTGAAGGTCACATGATTCCAGTGTCCTGGCTGCCATTGACGGTGCTCTCTGGCCCACTGCAATCTGCGCTGGCTGTGTTGTCTGGTCAGGCGTGGCTTTCTCAGGGGACGCCTGGCACGATAGCCTGCTTGAACTAGTCGTTGGTTGACTAGCCTTCTGGATACAGGCACATTTGTCAGTTGCTGCCACTCAGCCCGAAGCCGATTAGCTGACTTGGTACGGCCATTGCAGACTAACCGGTGCAGCTGGCGATCATCTCTCCTTGTGGTTCTGCGTGGACGTCCTGGCCTCGGTATTGAAGTAGGGACTCCCCTCTGAGCATTTCGTTTCAGGATCTTTGACACCTGACCTTGAGTGATGCCATACTGCCGAGCAATAGCATGCTGTTTCATGCCAGAATTTCGTAAAGCCACCACTCCATGACAAACAGCATTGTCAAGTTGACGGACCATCTCCAGAGGAAGCGGCAATAACTTTTGTAGATGTGCAGCAGTTGTTTTCCACTAATACAGAACGCGACAACCCTTATATACCCGATTGTGAAGCCAATCGTCAAATGTACCTGTCCTTACATTTTGTCACGCCACCTGTGATATAATCCTGTTATTGACTTCTTGCTGTGAAAGACAATCAGTGACATGGTTCTTTCAACAAAGACATCACCGAAGGGTAAAATAAACTCACCAGATTGATATACTGAGTTCAGAAAGTAAACCCAATTCAAGAAAAAAAAAATATTCCATATTAAATGCCAAGTCTGTATATGTGTGTGTATATATATATATATATATATATATATATATATATATATATATACAGTATATATATATATATGTGTATATATATGTTAGACCATATACATATATATATGTGTATATATATATATATATATATATATATATATATATATATATATATATAATATATAATATATATGTGTGTGTGTGTCTATATATAAAGGAGCCATGTGTGTGAGTTCCACCCATTGGTTGGACAGTACACCTGACTCTGCCCACAATTTCTATATTTTCCTTTAGAACTTTAAAATTTACCCTTTGGAATCATTTATAATTACCCTTTATAATCCCTGAGAATTTACCCTTTAGAAGCCTTTGGAATTGCCCTTTAGCATTTACCCTTTAAAACCCTATCTCTCAAGCAGAGCTTTTACTGCGGAGGTTACACAGGTTTGCTGTTATTTCTGAATATTTTTTGTTATTATTCCTTACTATATTAGCCTGGTGTTGGCTTCGCGGTTAGGGTGCTGGCTTGGGATCCTAGGATCCAGGGTTCAATCACTGATTTAATCCCAGGGGAGTTGACTCAGCCTGTCATCCTTCTGAGGTCGGCAAATTGAGTACCAGTTCGCTGTTAATTTCCTGTGTGTTGCAAAAGGCGAATAGCAGGGTTGGCGACAGGAAGGGCATCCGGCCATAAAACATTGCTTCAAAAACCGCAGTGCCCGAAAAAGGCGAACCCCTGCTCTGCAGGGAAAAATGCCCTCTAAAGGTGGTTCTATTCCTTACGATATTATTTCCGACTAAAATTTTGTTGGGTTTCTATGAAGTCTATGATGTGCTCGTCTATATAAAACCCCCGAACTTGGTGAGGCAGTGAGGCACGTAGGAAGTCCCATAACAGAAGATGCTGCACAACCTGTTGCTGCAATTGTTGGTAACAAGCACCATGTCCCACACAAACACATTGTTTCTGCCCAGCTTCGCAATACTTTGCAAGTAGGGGTGCAGTCAGGTGAGATCAATTGAACAAAAACGACTCTTCCTACTTTTCGCGGTTTACATATGCGCACAAAGTCAGCGTTATGTCGTATTCAGGGTCGGAAGAGCCGTTTTTGTTTAATTTTTTCGGCCTGACCGTACATGGAGACCAGGGCCAACAAACCTGAAATGTATGTCTTTGGATGTTCCCTCTCCAGGATGGACTGGTCTATAAAATTGAGAATTTAATGATTTTCCTGGTAATTCCTGCAGTATAATCCTACAGAGATTTAGAGGGCTATAGCTCTGCTAAGTTTAAGTCTTATAGGTGGAGCATATGCAACCGTTTTGTCAGCAGATCCTTAAAATATTATATACATACACACCTGCATAGTTTTGTTAAAAAAAGTTTCAGAAACATTAGATTGTTAAAGATGTCATGGGGTCTTATGGTAAATCATCAAAGGATCAGTCAGCTGTCGTTGGGAATCCGGTGTGTGAATCTGCTTTACTATGCAGTTGTTTGGCTGCCAAATTCATATCAAACCTCCATTGCAGGAATGTTTCATCAATTGTCCATTCATCTATGTTTGCTGAGGATTGCATACTATCATGGCAAATACATTCAAGGGAAGGGTAAAAACTCAAGTGAATCGGTAAAAGAAACAGATACTTTTTTTTTTTTTTTTGTATACAAGATCGAGGCTCGTGAAAGAGCGAACATTAATCACACAGAAAGACAAACCGACACATAAAACATATAACATCGGGAGCGGTAGACAAGATGGGGAGAGAGGGGGAAGGACACAAACACAACATTTGAGAGCAGGGACCGAGAGACATGGAGACATGGAGACATCGAGAGATCTGAGAGAGGGCGAGGGCTTTGGGGGGGCATGGGAAGGGGGGGGGTGGGAGAGGTATAAAACATATGGACACTGCCAGGACTTCCAGGAAAGAAGTTGGAATTTCAAACAAGGTGAATCTGGGGTGAATTAGCGGGGGTAGAAAAGATCAAGGTTTTGGATGGGGGAAGATAAGAGATGGTGGTGAACAGCTGTTTTAAAAACCTGGAGGGAGGAGTGGGATTGAAGGGAGTGTGGGAGTTTGTTCCAGAGGCTGGAGAAAAGAGGATTGAAAGAGTGAAGGTGAGCAGAGAGCCGAGATTTCGGCAGTTTAACCATCAGAGGGTGGCTGGCAGATCTTGTGCGACCTGTAGGAATATTTGGGGGACAGAGCACAGAGAGAGCTGGGGGTGCAAGGCCGGAGAGGAGTCGGTAGAAGACAGAAAGGCCACCTACCTGCCTGCGGTGAGTGAGTGAAAGGCCCTCAGAGATAGCTTCATCGCGGGAGATTCCAATAATTCTGAAAGCTTTGGTTTCAACAGCGTGAAGCCGAGCTAGGTGTGAGGCAGGAGCACGAGCCCATAGGGGAGAACAGTATTCCATTGAGCTGCGGATGAAAGCCTTGTATGTGGTGAGGAGCTCAGGTGTGCCGAGGAGCACACACAGTACTTTATTTTCTTCTTGGTGATATGTTGCAACCAATAGCACAGGGAATACTCTTGGCAATGTCGGATCCTGGGTTGAGGTGGAGTGGTGGTGGAGAGGGGGTGGGGTAGAGCACATGGGATACATGCCCTGTGATTGTCTGCTAGAAGGTGCATCATTGTGTGGAATATGGATGATCTAATTGTGTAGAATGTAAGAACGTTTATTCGTTTGAAAATGGCTGATGCATTTTCTAGTGTTCATCCTGTCTTTATCCATTTTTCGTATATTTTCCCCATAGACCCGAAGAAAGTGTTCAGAATACTGCACCGTATATAGTTTTGTTCCCAGCTTGAAGTATTACAAATCGGAGCTTTATTGGTGGAGATGTGTACACTTGGACCAGAAAGACATGGGAAGAAGGTTGTGATTTAGATTTGACCCGTTATATTGTGGCTTTGCGCAGAGATTACTTTGGCGCACACAGAGCATCACTGTCAATATTCAGGTGGAGCTATCCCATTGGCTGAGACAAAGGAAGTACACCCCATTCCTTTTCTGATTGGATAAATGCTCGGTGAGTGTGTGTCCGGGTGGCTGGAAAGTGTTGTTGTTGTTGTTGTTTAGCCCCGGACAGTTGTCTCGAAGCATGGTGACGAAAGATTGATCTCCCAGAAGTGACCTTGAAATCCCACCATCCAAGATGGTGTATCCACACCTTCATGAAGTCAGGGCCACGACAGAGTTAGAGTGAGAGAGAAAGAGACAAGAGGGAAAAGGCCAGCCCGTGGGGACCATCACTCTGACCGTGACCGCGCTGCCCTGACGAATCCAGGCAGCATGGAAGAATGGGGAACATTTGGCCCCGACCTGCGTTGGGGGGGGTACAACCACTGCGAAGAGGCATCCCCAATAGTTGTGGAAAGAGTGTTGAAGCACACACAGTGCATGTTGCGTCATCGCATAAAATTGTTGAGGAGCCAGAGCTATAACGCAGGAGTCAGGACACAACGGACCATAGAGTATTGTTCCCATCTATTTTAGTTCCAGGTGACTCGTGCGCTTCTGGGACAGAACCTTGATGCCTGTAGGTCTATCATAATGTTCAACCTATGTACACAACCCTGCAACTTTGGATCAGTTCAGCTGGAGCTCAGCTTTTGTCGAACCATTTATTCTACTCTGCTGTACAGAACTGTAAGTTTGATCATCCCTTTCATTCTTCCCCTCATCATCCTCATTTGTTCTGCCCATAAGCCCATGCTCAGAACAGACTTGCAAATGTTATACTTGCTCACCAAAGGCTGAGGCCTAAAAATTGCGCTCATTTCCTTTTATGTTGTGCGTTTCGTTTAACACTTTAAGGGTTCTTTGAAACTCTGTATGTTCAATGTCTGTGTCATGTTACTTTTTCATTTGTTAAATTTGGACCTGAGTTAAATTCCTTGCATATATTGGGTCATTATCATTGCACTTAATAGTTGTCATTGAAAGTACACTCTCCTCTGACCTGTCTAGCCTGGGTTTGAATCGCGACTCAGCTATAAACTGTCCTCCTGGTGTTTTGCAGGCAGCTCTAGGCATGAATGTGCATTCCGTCCTTCGGATGGACGTTACATGGGCGTCCCATCTGCCGGCATTGGTTGGTGGACGTTAAAGATCCCACAGTACATCCTTCGCAGGGATTAGGCGAGCTATCACCGGTACCATGAATAAATGACAAATTCCTGCCATAACTACTGCTGGGAAGGTAATGGCAAACCACCTAGTATATCCCCTGCCAATAAACGACCTCAACAGTGCTGGATCCACCTTCAGGTAGAACACCAGAGTACAAATACAAATACGCATCTCTTTAGGCTGCCTCTTGAATACTACATTTGTAACTGTAATGGGAGATTGAAATGTCTGCCAAACTGGAAATTTTCAGGGCTTATAGCTATGAGTAACTGAGAATTGATATGGATTTTTTAATGGGAGATGAGAAGAATACATGGAAATGTAATGTGTTTTTCTGGCATTAGAGGTAAATTATTATTCTTAAGTCTGCATACAACATGGCCGATCACGTGTATAACTGTGCCACCCCTAGATTTTCCGAATGATGTGGCAGACGTTGAAACGTTGGCAAAAAAAAGACATCACTTTTAGCCCTTCTTGCCAACATTGAGCAGATGTCAGAAATCCATTTGCGACCATTCCAACCTTGCCAACGTTAAGTGTCCTAGTTCAGATGATGTTACAGTAGGGAAGCAAATTCCTTTCTTTATTTTATTGTGTTCACTTTTGTATTGATGTGTCCATCATTGCTATTTCCTGGAAACTTAACAGAAAACACATACATGTACAGCAATGTAGAAGAGGAAAATTGATGTGTTTTAAATTTCCACAGAGTCAATCAACATTATTCAATACAACTGACAAAATAGAATGCTGTTCTTATAAAAAGAATTACGCCTAGGCCCCCCGTCGGTGAAGTGATGTGAGTTGACAAAGTGGAAGACGCAAGGCGGCCATCTTGGATTTTGATGTGGTGACCCAATTTTCAACAGCGTTCTTCCTTATGCGTAGATACACCCACACACCAGATTAGAAGTTAGTAGTTCGTTTATTAGTCCGCTACCGGTGTACACCGGAGGGGACTATAGGTTTGCACTCCATCCCTCCATCTGTCTGTCTGTCCGTCCGTCACGCAAAGAACAGTTTTCTGGACTTTTTTTTCTAAACTCTTAATGTTAATGATTTCAAACTTGGTACATGGTTTCCTCATGATAAGTTACAGATAAAGTTCGAACTTCACGACGTTTCGAACTTTTTTGACAAAGTTATGGCACTTTGAACTTTGGTAATTTCCCCAACAGTTTTCCAGACGACAGACTGCCGGTAGGGGACATGTATTGCAGCGCAATACTCAGAATGCTTGTTTTTCAAGATATTTCGCTCACAAGGTTCAGACATATATATGGTGGCGGCCATCATGGATTTTGACGTGGCGACCCAATTTTCAATAGCGTTCTTCCTTATGCCTAGATACACCCACACACCAGATTAGAAGTTGGTACTTTGCTTATTTTTCAAGATATTCCGCTCACAAGGTTCAGACATACATGGCGGCGGCCATCTTGGATTTTGACGTGGGTTGCACCCACACACCAAATTAGAATTTGGTCCTTCGCTTACGCACGCACGCACGTATGCACGCACGCCCGCACGCACGCACAGACGGACGGACGGACGCATGGACGGACGGACGCACAGACGGACACACACATGGACAGAGGGTAAAACCGTAGTCCCCCTTTCGCTCCGCGGTGCGACAGGGGACAATAAATAGCACCGCCTAGCGGGCGTAACCCCTCAGCCCATGCATGGTGGAAACCAATTTCAAGATGGCTGCCGTGGCGGCCATATTGAAAATCGCAGCGTGCCCATTTTCGAAAGGAACCTTCCTCTACTCAACCCCAACACACACTGCAAAAATGGATTTAATTGGAAAAGCCGTTCTCCTTGAAATTGACGGAAACCAAAAGTTGATGGACGCCAAGACGACGATGCCCGTGACGACAATATGGGCTGAGGGGTGAAAAGGTATTCTAATTCCTAGCCTTTTGCATCGAAGAGAATATACTTTACGCAGGGCCCTGTTTGATTTGCAGAATTCAAATTTGATTTGCTGAATTCAAATTGGTGAGAGTTCCCTGCATTCACATGAAGAGAGGGGCTAAGCTCAGATCACAATGATCTTAAGTTCTTCAAATTTGTATTAAAATCGTTGATCCCTTTTACTCTACCTGGACCACAATTCACGAGACTTGTTTCTTCTTCTAACTCAGCAATGGATGGATGCATATGTTGAACCTTAAAGAAGATATAATGGGAGTCAATCCAGACATATTTGCCTTTGACATGTTGGAGCTCCGACTCTGATCACCAAGTTTTCTACTTATGGCTTCAAGTGTCTCCTTCACTCATGACTATTTGAAAAGACTCTCTCACATCATGTGAATCATTCATGTTGTGTTGTACCTTTGTCACACCAGAGACAGTCAGACAATGACAGCATCATTATCTGCTGAGCTCGATAACATGAAAAGCCCACCCAAGTAATAAAATATGACCTTCACCCCAAGTAAGTCTCATGTGCTTACGTTCTCTCCTTCCAAAGATGGGTTGAAATACTTTCCTCTCACATTACATGACCAACCTTTGGCAAAGGCAGTATCTCTGGAGCGGCTGCTGTGCATTCACCAACCCTGACCTATCCTGGCATTTAAAATCGACATCTAAATCAAAACAGTACATGAGATTTAAACCATTGCATTTGCAGGTTGATCACTGCAGTTTCACTGACATGGAGTTTCTAATGTCTGTGCCCTTTATATTCACGCTAACCCCATGTACAGTCACGTGAAAAAGAAAGTACATCCCATGTAAAGTTTTGACTTTTTCAACATATTTCAACATACAGCTATTTGATCTTCATTTCAACAATATTGATAGATAAAGGTGATATAACATAACAAATATCATGAAACATTTACATTTTGTAGTCCATTGTATAATTTAAATAAACATAAATGCAAATTTCGCATGTGGAAAAAGTAAGTACACCCTTGGCTCCAATAGGTTGTATTTCCCCCTTTGGCAGAAACAACCTCAAGGAGGCGTTTCTTATAACTGTCTACCAGTGTCTGACATCGACTGGGAGAAATTTTTGCCCACTCCTCCATGCAGAATTCTTTCAGCTGTGCGATGTTTGAGGGGTTTCTTGCATGCACAGCTCATTTCAAATCCCCCCACAACATCTCGATGGAATTTAGATCCGGGCTTTGACTTGGCCATTCCAGAACCCTCTATTTCTTTCTTTTCAGCCATTCCTTGGTGGATTTACTGGTATGTTTAGGGTCATTGTCATGTTGCAAGGTCCACCTTCGGTTGAGCTTCAACTTTCCGACAGATGGCCTCACATTATCCTCAAGCACCCTCTGGTACAATGAAGAATTCATTGTGGATTATATGATGGTGAGCTGCCCAGGAACTGATGCAGCAAAGCTGACCCAAACCATAATATTTCCACCACCATGCTTTAAAATTGGTATCAGGTTCTTGTGGTCAAATGCTGTCTTTGGTTTTCGCCAAACATGTCTTCTGGTACTGTGGCCAAATAGCTCTACCTTTGATTCATCTGTCCAGAGCACATTGTTCCAGAAGTGCTGGTCTTTGCCAAGGTGTTCATTGGCAAACTTTAGTCTTGCCCTGATGTTCTTTCTGGACAGCAAAGGTTTCCTCCTGGCACACCTCCCATGTAGATCAAATTAGTGCAGCCTCTTTCTAATGGTAGACTCGTGCACTTTGACATCAACAGTGGCAAGAGCTACCTGTAGGTCCTGTGATGACATTCTTGGGTTCTTAGAGACTTCTTTCAGCATCTTGCGGTCTGCTCTCGGGCTGAACTTGTTTGGGCGGCCTGGCCTGAACAAGTTGGCAGTTGTTTGGAATCTTCTCCACTTGTAGATGATCTTCCGGACAGTCGAATGATTAATTTCAAATTGTTTGGAGATCTTTTTAAATCCTTTCCCAGACTCGTAGGCATCTATAACCTTCTTTGTGAAGGCCTCAGAGAGCTCTTTTGATCTTGGCATGGTGACGCTACACACTTCAACAACAAAGAGCAAACCAAACTAAATGTCTGAGGTTTAAATTAGACAGGTTCCTCCAAGATCCTCTCTGACAATGTTCTAATCATTTGCACCTGAGCTGGTGCACCTGATTCTAATTTTAGGTATTTGAAGTAGTGATAAATGTAGGGGTGTACTTACTTTTTCCACATGCGAAATTTGCATTTATGTTTATTTAAATTATACAATGGACTACAAAATGTAAATGTTTCATGATATTTGTTATATTATATCACCTTTATCTCTCAATATTGTTGAAATTAAGATCAAATAGCTGTATGTTGAAATATGTTGAAAAAGTCAAAACTTTACATGGGGTGTACTTACTTTTTCACGTGACTGTACATCCGCTTTATGGCCTGCTGTTCACATATCACTCTCACGCCCCATAAACTCTCGATATTTTGTGCTCTATCATGAGCTGCCGTAAAGCTCGAGGGAAAACAATTGTCGATTTTTCAGAAACTGACATTTTGAGTCTTACAAATTGCATCTCCGATGAAGACTCAAAATAGTTTTTTTAATTTATACTCCTTTGTATTTGTTTATTTTGTGCCAAGTGATGTGTAATTGTTAAATATGCATCTCTTCATCTTCTTCTCCTTAATTTTCCACTGGCTTCGATATTGTAAGGAACAAGAAATCCGTTTCGAACCCTCTTTTTCTTGTGCATGAGACAGAGAAGAGAGGTTCTTATAGTCGACAATCATCTAATGTCCCACTATTCCTTAGCTGCTGCTGAGTGGCATGCTCACCCCTATTTGGAATCTCTTATCTACAGGGGCAACTAATTGTCTGCGCATTCTTGAATTTATGCACCCATGAGGCCATCGAGGCAAAGGTCACAGTAAGAAATGATTCTGTATCGATTCGGCATTCCCTGTGCCGCCATACTTGTCTTTCTGCTCTCAATCTGCGCGTGTGATCATGGCATGGGTGCACATCATGTTTGTGCTCAATTGCAAACGTGCCTCCTTTTTGTCATTTCATAAACTGCATGTTGTACACAAAGTAAATAATTTGCAATGTAAATGGCTGGGTCGGCAGTTACTAATATACATCTTCAAAGTAAATAATTTACAATGTATGAACCTGCATCCAGGGAGCTCTTGTGGTGTTGGCATTGGCCCAGTGCTGGTACCATTATCAGCTCTCCTTCTCTGTTGTGTAGAATACGGATAATTTGGTTTTGGAATGTTGGTCATGAGAAATTACCAATTGAAAAAGGAAGCACTTTCTCTCTTTCTCTCACTCTTCAAGTGGGTGTATATGTCCTTGGCTGTCATGGTGGCTGGGTAGCACGTTCTGGCTGTTGTCTGTTTTCCTTTGTTCTCACTGTTCCAAGTGTTCCATATCCCTCCTTCCCTTTTCTCTCCTGCTACTTTTCTTACCTTTTTTCAGGGGAGTAGAGAGAGAGAAAGATGGCGAAATTGTTTCATGGAAGGGTGCATCGGATGACTTGTTGAAGCCTACCATCTGATAAGTACCACACGGGGACACACACATATCAGTCATTATGCAAAACATATATAGCCGAAAGGTTTTCAGTCACAAGTGTATGGAAGGCTCACTGCATTGCCCCGGTGAAGCCCCAACAAGGGCGAAACCAGGTCGGTAACTGTGAGTTTTGCATACACTTGTGACAGTATTTGAATTTAACACCCACAATGACACACTGCTAGATGGCTCCTCCTTAGCTTGGCAGGCAATACAGACATATGTGGCGATGACGTCATGACGTTCGCTCATTAGGTTGGAGCACCAAATTATAGATACTAATTAGTAACACCCAACCGCATCCAGGTCGACTCCATATCGTGAGTGGATACCAGAGATAATGTTACCGTGTGGCAGGCAGTACTTATCGCCCCCAGTAAGGTGCAGCAGTAGCGCTGTATGGGACACCTTACTGGCGGTTCCCCACTGATGGTATGAAGTTGCATAATGACTGAATATATATATAGGTGTATACATATATACACAATTATACATATATATATATATATATATATATATATGTATGTATATATATATATATATATATATATATATATATATATATATATATATATATATATATATATGTATGTATATATATATATATATGTATATGTATGTATATATATATATATATGTATATATATATATATATATATATATATATATATATATATATATATATATATATATATATATCCAATTACCATTTGAATGCAAACGTTATGCCTAGGTCCCCCGTCGGTGAAGTGATGTGAGTTGACAAAGTGGAAGACGCAAGGCGGCCATCTTGGATTTTGACGTGGCGACCCAATTTTCAATAGCGTTCTTCCTTATGCGTAGATCCACCCACACACTAGATTAGAAGTTAGTAGTTCGTTTATTTTTCAAGATATTTCGCTCACAAGGTTCAGACATATATATGGTGGCGGCCATCTTGGATTTTGACGTGGCGACCCAATTTTCAATAGCGTTCTTCCTTATGCCTAGATACACCCACACACCAGATTAGAAGTTGGTACTTCGCTTATTTTTCAAGATATTCCGCCACAAGGTTAAGACATACATAGCGGCGGCCATCTTGGATTTTGACGTGGGTTGCACCCAAACACCAAATTCGAATTCGGTCCTTCGCTTACGCACGTCCGCACACACGGACGCACGCATGCACAGACGGACGGACGCACGGACGGACGGATGCACAGACGGACGGACGGACGCACACACTGATGGAGGGGAAAACCATCGTCCCCCTTTTGCTCCGCAGTACGACGGGGGACAATAACTGTGTGTCTTCGTCAATATATACAGAGTGCCCACTTTATTCTGGGACCCACGAGGCTCAGAATTGGCATGTGGTGTGTGTCTCGTCCCATACAGCATGGTTATATGAAATGATCTCCCCCCCTCTCCCCCCCCCCCCCCCCGTCATACTCAGCATCTGCGCATGCACCCAAATAATTCAAAGTTTTAGCCTAAACCGGGTGATGTTATTTGCTACTTCCCTTCCGGATCTTATGCTGCCCCCACAAAGTTCCATAATGAACTCGTTTCATAAAATCTTAACTCCTCTTGTGTGGATCGACCTCGCTCCGGCTATCTCCTGCCGAGCGGCTTAACTTGGATCATGTTTGTGTCAGTATAATGTGCGTCATCCCAAAATTTAATATCAGGAAGTGTAGTGGGATTGCTTGTTAACAGTCTCAACCTCATTGCGGTAGTTTTTATCAACGGCTTATCCCCAAAATAACTGTGGATCTCCAGTGGAGACTAGCTCATTAGATCTTACCCACAAATCACCTGCTGCACATTTTTTCTGAATTGATTCCTGATGAATGCCCTTTTTGAGGTGCATCTGAAACTCTTTCCAAGCATTTGTTGGGTGTAGGCATTTAACAAACTTATTTCAGTTGTTGAAGGAGATGTTTAGGAATCTATCACGATAATTTAATTTCAGAGTTTTAATATTTGGTGTTAAAGTTTTGCCTGGTTGCCAATTTTTTGTTGGCACAGGCAAATATGGTAATTTCCAAGTCACGGAAAGCGAAACACGAAAGTTTACCTGAGAAGAATTGTAATTTGTTTAAGTATTGTATAATTGTAATTATATTGTAATTGTAGTTGTAATTTGCTTCTTAAGAGTCTTGTGGTTGCTTGGATTAAGATGGAGTGTAATGTTTATAAACACAAGGGCAGGTTGCCAGAATTTGAGGATCATACTTCATTCACTGTGCTGGCAAATTCACTGTGCGCGGTGGTTGATTTGGCCGTCGTATCTGATTCGTAATAAGCAGTGAAATCCACATGTAGTTGTGCACATGTAATTATTCAGTCTATATAATCGTCCCTTAATTTATATTGCTGTTGAAAATTGTTTTTGGTTTGGTTGCCCCCTTGGTGGTTTTTATACTTTACTTGTGCGTTTTGTATTTTCCCAATGACAGATAAAGCAGAGAACCTCTCTTCATCTCCCTCCTCTTTTCCTGTTCGTTCAATCCCTCGCTAAATGCATCTAACTGTTGCCCCACTGTCCCTTTAGCTTTGCCCCACTGTCCCTTTAGCTTTGCCCCACTGTCACCCCACCTCGCTTTTCCATGAACCTCAATGGTGTATATAAAAACGAAAAAAACACTTTTAACTTTTAGATTATATAAATGGAGTTGCACTTTGGACCCAAAGATTTACCGGTACTTTTTTTTCCTCTTTTTTTTTGCTCTATTTTGTTGAAAAGAAACAATCAACAACTAATTGCAGTTATTTCTTTTCTAGATTATTATTTATTTTACCTCCATCACTGAAGGTGGACAGAGGTTATTTTTTCACCCTTGTCTGTCTGTCTGTGTGCACCATATCTCAAAAAATTTATGGACGGATGTGGATGAAACTTGGTGGAAAGGTTGGGTATGTGACAAGGACAGATTGATTAGATTTTGGTGACGATCTGGATCCGAGAGTGTATTTTTATTTTTATAAAGTGATTCTTCACCATTGAGAGGTGAGGGCCAAAAACTATATATAACATGATATTGCAAAAAGTTGTGGACGAGTTATGACAAAACTAGGTGAAGGGGTCGTTAGGTGAGAAGAACAAGCCGATTCGATGTTGGTTCAGATCCGGATCCAAATCCGGCCTATCAGTGGGATACAAAACGTAAACTGTTCAGCCTGGCAGAGGTATGTCTTCGACCGAGTGCCATTCTAGTTAAAGCATGTAATTGTTTCACAGCGTTCACACATGAATATTGAAATTGTATCATGAGATCGGGATTCTTTCTTCCTGTGGGATCCCATTTAGGCTGCAAGCTGAGACCTGAAAATGTGGCTCGAAAATGAGTTCCCCAACTCGGGGGACTCCTATTTCTACACGGTATTTGATAGCTGACAACATGCCTGACATGGGTAAAAAGTTTCACTCTGAAATCCTGCCAATTATATATTTCATCTGGAGTGGTCAAAGTAGGTCATATTGAGCTAAAAAGTGCCATTTTTAGCCCTGATGGCGACTTTTCGGTGCAGTATTTTCCCTATGAAGTGTATTTGGGGCTCAGTATTCTGGACCAATCGTGGACCTTCTTGAGTACGACTGGCAAACCAATTTTGAACGCTCGGAGTGGTACATACTTGATTCAGTAAAATTGCGAAAGTGATACTTTTGTCAAAAATATTGTAACGCAATGTAGGTTTCTCCAACTTTGTGCTTAAATATCTCCAACAGGGTCTGAGATAAACCATCCAAAATCGATGATCCATTAGTGTGCAGGAAAATCTGCTCGAGAAAAAAAAGTTTGATGTCTGCATGAGCAGAAATGACAGCAGGGGGGAACCAACAAAAATGGTTCCGGAACTTATTTGGGCCAAGTTTTAGCCAGGTGGAGCAAGGTGGTATCTTTAGTGGGAAGCCTGTGTCATGTGCTCCGATGAAATATGCTCATATAACACGACGTTATCTACGATTGGACATTGAACCAGTATTAATAAGGCATCTCATGATCAGGTCTTATTGGCAAACAAATTCCATTTTCCATCAAACTCATCAAACTTTATGATATCAAATGAAACCGATAATTTAATATGCAGTAACACTGGGACACACGTTCATTATTGTGCATGGTATATTATGTAAATTCAGAGTATTTACTATGCAGTAACACAAATGAATGAAACAAAATACCGGCATTTTAGATTAATCATCGATGTCATCAGCCCATCGTCGTCAACATCGACATTCCACCTCCTATCCCCACAGGTGCTGTTCTTGATCATTGATCAATGGCGGTGTAATTTTTACAATTCATACACCCACAAAAATCGTTGCAAGACAAACCCAACCTACGACATGATCACAGCCCTCCTTCATAATGAGTTTTCACACAATTACAATTAACACTCTCTCTTTGAGGACACACTCTGGGGCTGAAGCTATTGTCATCCATGTGATAGACAGTTCATTGTTCGATATTGTCCATCCATGTCCATCGAGGAGCAGGGCATTTATTATTTATCACATCAGGGGATGACCCTTAGAAGCCAAGTAAACAATATATTGGCAGATTGGTGTCAATGTGGCATCGGCGTCATCGTCTATCTCGACAAAGTTTGTCATTATCGGATTATCTGACAGTCCAGCACTCTCAGATCAACAAGGTAAGTTTACACAGTTCAATGAGGATGGTATCTTCAGCAGATGTAAGCGTAAGATCTCAGGCAATCGGTGGCTATGGATAGTCTAGTATAGAGCAGGTGTTCTTTGCAAAGCATTCTTTATGATGAGCACTGCTTGATGGACATGCAGGGTTTTATCAACCTTAGGTGCTGAAGTTACTGAATGATTACTCGGTCTCAATGGCTGGGACGTCACTGTACAGGTTTCCGTCAGCTTCGAATGATAAACCATCTGACAGCCCTGTTCAAGAATCGGCCTTGAAGCGGTCAAAAACAGTTCCAGTTGAGAGCGCTTAGACTAATACAAACTGACTTCTTGAAAAGTCTTCTATCATGAAGTGCGGAGGTGCTGACTTTTTCACGATTTCAAAATAACAACAACTCCACTTCTACCAAATTTCATCATGAAGTATGAACCAGTCTTAAAATTTCCTTCCAAAAAAAATCACAATCTTGATGTCCTTTACTGCTTTAGATGAGGCAAATACATTTTGAAGCAAATACATACCAACACAACTACACAAATTGGTAGCAGATGAATCTTCTGAACTCAGTATGCTTTATGTTTGAAGTATGAATCTTAGTAGGATTTTTGAACTCAGTCTGATGTCCTGAAGCATGATTGTTTTTAGGCCATTTTTAGATGGTGACCAGCAAGTGATACCAAGTGCCATTCACTACAAAGCTGCATTTACTTGAAGTCTTTGAGGATAGCTCCTTCTCTTTCAGCGCATTTCAAGAATAATGCAATGAGCTTGGTCATCAGGAATACTTCTTGATTCTGAATTAGTTCCTCCTCTATGACCCCACTGCAAAATGAAGCACAGGCTGCGGCATAGTTGGTACTGAAATTACATAAACATAATATAAGATCATGCCCATCCTTAATCTTGGCCATAAATTTACTGATGTATTCAATATTTGCCTCTCGGGTGCAGTTCTTAGTTTCTGTTTATTCAACAGGAATCTGCAATATTCCTTGTAGCAAAGTTTGTGACATCTTACTTAGAGGGCGACAAAGTCTTTTTCTCCGATGTGCATGAGAATGCTTTCATCATGTTTCAGTGTGGCAGCTTCCAGTAGTTTTCCTGAAAAGTCATCCAAGAAGGCAAAAAATAATTTGCATTTACCCTTTTCACTCATTCAAAGCCTGGTATTGGCTTAGCAGTTAGGGTGCCGGCTTGGGATCCTCGGATCCTGTGTTCTAATTCCGGTCGATCGCTGAATTAACACCAGGGGGGTTGACTCAGCCTGTCATCCCTCCCAGGTCAGCAAATTGAGAAGCAGTTCACTGGTAATTCCCTTGTGTCGCAAGAGGCGACTAACAGGGTTGGCGACAGGAAGAGCATCCGGCCATAAAACTGCTTCAAAAAGTGGCTCACGGTGCCCGAAAAAGGCCAACCCCTGCTCTGTGGGGAAAAATGGCCTTTAAAGGCGGTTATTGTCCCCCGTCGCACCGCGGAGCGAAAGGGGGACTCTGGTTTTCCCCTCTGTCCGTGTGTGCGTCCGTCCGTCCGTCCGTGCGTGCGTGTGTGCGTGCGTGCGGACGTGCGTGCGTGCATAAGCGAAGGACCGAATTCTAATTTGGTGTGTGGGTGCAACTAGGCATATGGAAGAACCCTATTGAAAATGAGGTCGCCACGTCAACATCCAAGATGGCCGCCGCCATGTATGTCTGAACCTTGTGAGCGGAATATCTTGAAAAATAAGCGAAGTACCAACTTATAATCTGGTGTGTGGGTGTATCTCGTCATAAGGAAGAAGGCTATTGAAAATTTGGTCGCCACGTCAAAATCCAAGATGGCCGCCGCCATGTATGTCTGAACCTTGTGAGCGGAATATCTTGAAAAATAAGCGAAATACCAACTTCTAATCTGGTGTGTGGGTGTACCTAGGCATAAGGAAGAACGCTATTGAAAATTGGGTCGCCACGTCAAAATCCAAGATGGCCGCCACCATATACGTATATGTCTGAACCTTGTGAGCGAAATATCTTGAAAAATAAACGAACTACTAACTTCTAATCTGGTGTGTGGGTGTATCTACGCATAAGGAAGAATGCTGTTGAAAATTGGGTCGCCACGTCAAAATCCAAGATGGCCGCCTTGCGTCTTCCACTTTGTCAACTCACATCACTTCACCGACCGGGGACCTAGGTGTAACGCTTGTTCTCACGAAGTTCGATCAGACACTTATTGATAAAATGCCGATAATAGATGGCAGCTGCTTCAGCAGGAATGTCGCTGAACTCGACTTCGACGAGATGCTCATGATCCTTCACAATGACATATTGGCAAGCACCTGCAATTCCTACCCACCTCTTCAAATGTTGCTGTTGTTGTTTTCCTGCTTTTCCCTTCATAAGGGGTGAGGTTGTTTACTATGTGCACATTCACGATATTCACTTCATCTAAGTGTAGTGTAGCATAAAACACCTCAGTTGCTGATGTTGTGGTTGATATGATGAAGAACATGTGATGACTGACGCGGCTCCACAATCATGTGACAAAAGCAAGCGTCCCGATTGGTCAAGATTAAAAAAATAGTGCACAATTCATGCTTCAACGTGTAGCAATAGTCCAACCTTAAAGCTTACAAAACATCCAAACTAGCAAAAACTAAGAGTTAAACTTCTGGTATATGCTGGATCTTATCTTGTCCTCGGGATGCTAATGCTGTATTCCTATTGGAGACCTTCCCACCTCATAACAAAACGGAATGATAAATGGTCTCAACTTGCAGCCGAACTTGACATGTCTTCTATTTCAAGATCAATAAAAAAGCTTTTGTGTTTATTTTAGTGACTGGAGCAATTACCCCATCTTGTTACAAGGTTTCTGTAAATATCAAATGTCTCCAGTAGGTGAAGCCATAGTGCTTTGACTATTTGACTTCTCTATTTTGGGAGGGGTTGGGGGGGGGGGGGTGAAAGGCTTAATATGAATAATGGCTATCAAGGTCTGACTTCCAAAATTACCGTTTGTTAGTGTAGTTACAGTGTACGTGGAATCACAAATACAGTTTACGTTCGTTATTGTTATTCGCGTTTAAACACGGGATGTTTTTATCTTAATTGTAAACTACTGAAAAAATAAAGGTGTGGGAGCCCCCCCCACCCCAAACTCCGCCGGTGGGTGAAACCCACATATTACTCCGCAACTCTCATATCCAGGTAAACTATTGGAAGATACTGCAAGTTATTGGTGGATTACATAAAATGGCCGATTGGAAATTTTTATTCCGATTAACTTATTTTGAAACAGAATGATATACTATATGATATCTGGCTCGGAAATTACAACTAGTCACCCTTTGTAAGATCAACCAACAAAATTTAACCAAACACAACAGAACACAGGGTAGTGCACCCGCACAGAACACAGGGTAGTGCACCCGCACAGAACACAGGGTAATGCACCCGCACAGAACACAGGGTAGTGCACCCGCACAGAACACAGGGTAATGCACCCGCACAGAACACAGGGTAGTGCACCCGCACAGAACACAGGGTGGTGCACCCTTACAGAACACAGGGTAGTGCACCCGCACAGAACACAGGGTAGTGCACCCGCACAGAACACAGGGTGGTGCACCCTTACAGAACACAGGGTAGTGCACCCGCACAGAACACAGGGTAGTGCACCCGCACAGAACACAGGGTAATGCACCCGCACAGAACACAGGGTGGTGCACCCTTACAGAACACAGGGTAGTGCACCCGCACAGAACACAGGGTAGTGCACCCGCACAGAACACAGGGTAGTGCACCCTCACAGAACACAGGGTAGTGCACCCGCACAGAACACAGGGTAGTGCACCCGCACAGAACACAGGGTAGTGCACCCGCACAGAACACAGGATAGTGCACCCGCACAGAACACAGGGTAGTGCACCCGCACAGAACACAGGGTAGTGCACCCGCACAGAACACAGGGTAGTGCACCCGCACAGAACACAGGGTAGTGCACCCGCACAGAACACAGGGTAGTGCACCCGCACAGAACACAGGGTAGTGCACCCGCACAGAACACAGGGTAGTGCACCCGCACAGAACACAGGGTAGTGCACCCGCACAGAACACAGGGTAGTGCACCCGCACAGAACACAGGGTAGTGCACCCGCACAGAACACAGGGTGGTGCACCCGCACAGAACACAGGGTAGTGCACCCACACAGAACACAGGGTAGTGCACCCGCACAGAACACAGGGTCGACCTTTCTTCTGACTGAAATACATTAATTCCTGCGTCAGGGTGGCGACCCGTCCAGGATTGTGCCCAATAGCTGAGAAACTGCTTCGGCAGCCATATTCACCTGAAGATGCAAAAACGAGTGGTTATCATCATCAACGACCGAATCGATCGTCCACACAAGATTGCCCGTACTCTGTGGGTAGAAAACATGTGTCGTTCATTTGCATAAAGTACCTTATCTGGTTGCCTTCATAGTTTAGAAAGTGTACCGTTTAACCTGTTGTTGTACTCGAAAGTGAATTTGTAACATATACATTGAGCGAAATTCCAACATTTTGCATGAAATGAATATCACTGCACTGCTTCTCTTTTAGCCATAAATATTAGTCTGGAAAACGTGTCATGACGTCACGAGTCACGTGACCGAATGACCTCTGGCAGGGGTGATGGATTGGCTAAAATGATCCTCTGGAACAGTCCCGTGACAGATTTTCTCCAGGAAGCAGGAAGCCATTGGCTAAATACTGTGTCCTGTGAACTGTTGGACGGAGGGGCCTGAAGTTTAAATACCATGCTTTTTGATAAATAAGCTTTTAAGCAAATTATGGCTTCAGGCCTATGACGTTCACATTTTTACCTCCAGTGGTATAATTAATTTGTAAAAAGATACGTAAGAATGAACAGTACAACAAGAACAATAATGCTGACTAGCCGAAACCCGTGTAGTAAGGGCATTTTATGAGATATTTCACAAATCTGTTAACTAAATTGTTACCAAAAAATTTCTTCACCAATATGTTTGTAAAGGTGTGTAATAACATGTGTTAAAATGTTGAAGGTCAACTCCCGTGGGAAACCCAGAATAAAAGCTGTTGAATTCGGGTACAGAAAAATTATTTTCGAGAATTTTTATTTTTTTAAATCGGCCCTTAAGTAACTTATGAGGGGTCAAATAAGGGTTTTTCATGATTCTGAGTTGATTGTTAACATTTATATTTCACCACAGACACTCCTTTGTGGAAAAATAATTTCTAAATATATCTCATTTTCTACTTTGCAGGACATGGAGTCCAGCAATATGGATGAAGACGTTACTCCACCTGTGCTCAATTGCTTCATCTGTGCACGCTCGGATACACCAGCTGAAAGGCTCATACAGGCAACTCCAAAGGGATACTCAACTTTATTGAAACAAGCAGAAACTGTCGAAAATGTTACTGTTGTGGAACGTATGAAGGAGGCTCAAAAGGAAGGAAAACTGAGGTACCACCAGAAGTGTAAAAATGATCTGTACAACAACTTTGTTGCAACCACCAATAAGTCAGCTCAAGCATCAAAGGCAGAGAAAGAGTCATCAAAGTTGAAGAGAAGACGCACTACTTGTGAGTTCAGTTCATCAACTGGCTGCAGTTCTAGAAGATCACAGTCAGTTGACCTCCTGTATAAGGATGTATGCATTCTTTGCAACCAACCAGCCCAGCTCTACAAAAATAATCCAGCACAAGCTAGAAAGAAATACAGAGTGCCAGATAATTTGACTGCAGATACACTGAAGGCAAGCTTGCTGAAGACGCACGGAGTCGCAGGGACGTCTGTCTTGACAATCGGTCTCAAGAACATCTGAAGGCTTGCAGGAACAAGTGTCAGCTGACTATCGATGTCAGTCATACTGTGTGTGGTGGGGTATGACTTTGGACCTAAATCAATCAAGGCAATATCATTGGATATGAACTTGAGTGCCGTCTTTATGATCTGAGTCTTCTCATCTCCATGGTCAAGATTAGCATGATGGGCTCGCAGAATATTGTCGGTGCCATCTTTGAGACAGAGTACATCTGCCCTTCTTTCCTGTGTTGTGAAATACAAGGTGTCTTCGTATTTCTCTAGAAGTTTTATCTTTAGCCAATGCTTTGAATAAGAAAGGCTCTTCTCTGGTGACTGATCAAACTCCTGCAGCTTTTCATGGACTTGGTCCATGTTCATTACCCCATGCTCTAATTCTGAGTCTAACCATTCGCAGAATTCAATAAAAACTGCCTCTCGCTCCTCATCAATACTCCTCTGTCCTCTCTTCTTTTTTCCTTCCTCATCAGTCTTGGACAAACTGTCACCTCTCGCAAACATAAGTTTGCATCGCAAATGGTACAGTGTTTCTTCTGCTACCAAGTCGTTGATCCCTTCCAGGCGTCCAGTGACTTCAGTGCCCCAGTCATCCCCGCGACTCCGTGCTGTCTTCAGCAAGCTTGCCTTCAGTGTATCTGCAGTCAAATTATCTGGCACTCTGTATTTCTTTCTACCTTGTGCTGGATTATTTTTGTAGAGCTGGGCTGGTTGGTTGCAAAGAATGCATACATCCTTATACAGGAGGTCAACTGACTGTGATCTTCTAGAACTGCAGCCAGTTGATGAACTGAACTCACAAGTAGTGCGTCTTCTCTTCAACTTTGATGACTCTTTCTCTGCCTTTGATGCTTGAGCTGACTTCTTGGTGGTTGCAACAAAGTTGTTGTACAGATCATTTTTACACTTCTGGTGGTACCTCAGTTTTCCTTCCTTTTGAGCCTCCTTCATACGTTCCACAACAGTAACATTTTCGACAGTTTCTGCTTGTTTCAATAAAGTTGAGTATCCCTTTGGAGTTGCCTGTATGAGCCTTTCAGCTGGTGTATCCGAGCGTTCACAGATGAAGCAATTGAGCACAGGTGGAGTAACGTCTTCATCCATATTGCTAGACTCCATGTCCTGCAAAGTAGAAAATGAGATATATTTAGAAATTATTTTTCCACAAAGGAGTGTCTGTGGTGAAATATAAATGTTAACAATCAACTCAGAATCATGAAAAACCCTTATTTGACCCCTCATAAGTTACTTAAGGGCCGATTAAAAAAATAAAAATTCTCGAAAATAATTTTTCGGTACCCGAATTCAACAGCTTTTTTTCTGGGTTTCCCACGGGAGTTGACCTTCAACATTTTAACACATGTTATTACACACCTTTACAAACATATTGGTGAAGAAATTTTTTGGTAACAATTTAGTTAACAGATTTTCATATGTTTCCCTTACTAGTGGAACATCCACGGAAGGGAGGATGTGGTGTATGGATAGAGTGCACCATTATGGATGGCATAGGGGATTTGCTTGTCCGAGTAAGAGTTAGGAAGTAAGATGAGAATGAAGAGTGCGTATATGAACAACGATCGCCGACACCGGCACAAATGCATGCTCGGGATTGTCCACTCAGTGGACGGCTTGCTTTCGCCTTCGCCTGTCCAATGAGCGGACGGCTTGCTTCGCCTTCACCCAGCAGACGCCAATAAGATGGCGTCGTATCGGCAGTTAATCGGATGCTTTTGGGCCCCAACGTCGGCTAATTCAGATTTTTCGAGTATGGCTGTACGTGATAAACAAAGAGCGCGGTTCGTAGATCGTAAATCCATTAGTGCCGTGGGCATCGGGTCACTGGGTGCGGCGTAAAAGGGATAACAACGTCGATTCCTTACGCTATTATTATATAGATGAGGACAATGTAGTAATTTCAAGTTACTGGATGAAGAAGCGTTATATTGTTGAATTATCATATTTTAGATACTTGTAGTCATTTCAAACCACACCACCGTTAACGTAAACATTCACTTTAAGAACAATTCTGTCATTGGCATAACATAATCAGCAATTATCTTCCACTTACCCTCCACTCTATATTTTTCAATCGCAAATGACAACAATGGCGAATGTCATTTTAATTGGATTATTCAACTCTTCACCTCCAACTCCGAATTATCTTCCGCCATCATCGTCTCAAAGATCCACTTCCCACTCTCTCTGCAATGTTGTAATGCCGCCATGTCCCACGAGTCGCATTCCAAAGGATAATTGCAACTTCAAAGTTTTACTGTGATGACACATCCTGAATACTCTGTCTTGATGCTGAGAGGTGCTCAGGGTTTTGCTTTGGGTTATCCTCCGTGCCTCACTTAGTCTAACGCACGCCATTGTGGACTTTATGTGGCTTTTGGTACAATTGGAACAAAGACCTTTAATTCCAGGAGTTCCTTGCAAGGGACAGATGCATTTTCTAAATTACCTGACTCGGTGATCTGATCATCTGGAAGGTCGGTGGTTCGAGCCCTTGTTGTGCCGTTGAAATAACACCAGGTGGGTTGGCATAGCCTGTCGTTCTTCCGTGTTTGGCAAAATGAGTACCAGCTTACTGGTGGCAGGGGCAACCAATGCAACCAGCCAATTCAACCAGCAATGATGCAACCAGCCAATTCAAACAGCAATGATGCAACCAGCCAATTCAACCAGCAATGATGCAACCAGCCAATTTTCAGTGCTTGCTAGAAGACAGGGCAACATGTAGAATGATACTAACATAATCATGAGACTTTAAACAAACAAACAAACAAAAAAAATACCTATTTTGGAGGGAACCTCCCCCTCCCCTCCCCCGCCCCCCCTCACTACCCCCCATAGACTTCCTTAGACTTCGATTTTTAATGCTGTGAACAAACTTTGATACATCATGGGGGACGAAGGTTGTGGTCAAGTTTCATCGAAATCGTATGTGTAGTTCCTGAGAATAAAGTGAATTCCTATTTTGTGGGGTCAAAGCTAGATCCACTTTGACCCCCGGTAGACCCCTTTAGACCTCGATGTTTTTTTTCCTGCCCTGAACAAATTTAAGTTGCAGGATACCAAATATCATTTTTGCCAAGTTTGGTCACAATTACATCAGCAGTTTCAGAGAAAAAGTTGCAAGTGTTTACGGACTGACTGACTGACAGATAGGACTGACGGATGGATGGAGGACTCGGCATCCCATAAGCTCCCCGGAACGAGGTTCCAGGTGAGCTAATAATAATTATTTTTATAATTAATAAATGCTTGCAAGGTGTGCTGCTTATTGCTACTTCCCTGTATTTATGATCAGTAGATTTAGAGGGGCAGGTCCTTTTCACACTTAGGTTACGAATGCCATCTTGGCTCTGAAGATATAGGAGAAGGCAATGGCAAGATGACGGTGATGTACACATTTAGTGAAAACGTCATGAGCTCTGCCACTGAAGATGGACAGAGGTTATGTTTTCACCCCTGTCTGTCTGTCTGTCTGTTTGTCAACAGGATATCTCAAAAACCTGTGGACGGATTTGGAAGAAATTTGGTGGAGTGGTTGCGTATGTGACAAGGACGAAATGATTATATTTTTGGTGAAGATCCAGACACTAGATTTTTTAAAGTGATTTTTCACCATTATGAGATAGGTCTAAATATGAGGAATGAAAAATATGAAATTATGGAAATTATGAAATTATGGTCTAAATATGAAATTATGAGATAAGTGGGTCATTATGAGAAGCCTGGTGTTGGCTTAGCAGTTAGGGTGCTGGCTTGGGATCCTAGGATCCTGGGTTTGAATCACGGTTGATCGCTAAATTAACACCAGGGGGGTTGACTCAGCATGTCATCCTTCCGAGGTCGGCAAATTGAGTACCAGCTTGCTGGGATGAATGATCCCGGTGTGTACCCCGGCTTAGAATAGGTACACCGTATCCCTGCGCATCATAAGAGGTGACTAAGGGTTGGCGTCAGGAAGGGCATCCGGCCATAAAAACATTGCCTCAAACAGGGAACCATGATTGTCATGGGGCCCGCAAGGCTAACCCCCGCTCTCGTGGGGAAAATGGCCTCAAAACGATCATTCATTCATATTCATATGAGATAGGTCTAAAATGATATAGAACCACCTTTAGAGGCAATTTTCCCCGCAGAGCAGGGGTTGGCCTTTTTTGGGCACCGTGGTCCCCTTTTTGAAGCAATGTTTTATGGCCAGATGCCCTTCCTGCCCCAACCATGTTAGTCGCCTCTTGCGACACACAGGGAATTACCGGTGAACTGGTACTCAATTTGCTCGACCTCGGAAGGATGACAACTGAATCAACCCCCCTGGCGTTAATTCAGCAATCGACCGGGATTTCAACCCAGGATCCCAAACCAGCACCCTAACCGCTAAGCCATCACCAGGCTATGGTCTAAAATGATATATAGCAGGATATCTCAAAAAGTTATGGACAGATTCAGACGAAACTTGGTGGACACATTGCAATAATTAATAACAATAATAACAATAACACAATAATAACACACATATCACAAGCAATAATTGTTTCAATTTCAATGAAGATCCGGATCCGGATCCAGATCTCAGAATTTTAAAAGTGATTCTTCAACATTGAGAGAGAGAGGGCCAAAAACGATACACAGCATAATATTTCAAATAGTTGTGCATAGATATGTACGAAAGTTGGTGGATCAGTTTGTTAGGTGACAAGAACAAGTCGATTAATTTTTTTTTTTAGGTCCGGATCCATATCTGGCCTATCATTGGGATACAAAACGTAAACTGTTCAGTCTGGCAGAGGTATGCGCTCCTCTACCGAGTGCCGTTCTAGTTTTATGTATTTTTATAAACAACTTTACACATGCTGTTTGATGGGAACACTTGCTGTTGGTGCATCATACATTTGAAAACACAAGTTCAGAGTTTGTCGAGTTCAGAAGGCAAGCTTGCAGGCCAAAAATTGTTAATTTAATCATAAGGTTTTGCTCAAACAATGTGTCTTTTTAATGAGAGGATACGTGGGTGGAGGATGCTGAGTTTTGCCATTTTATAAAATTAGGACACCGTCATTTATGCATCGAGGACGAAGGCTTGGTGAGCATTCTCCTCTCCCATTATAAACTATTGATTGACTCGCCTTGAGACTGTCACTGCCACCGGTGATGTCAGCACTTTCACCATCTTGCTTCCAATTCCAAAAATGTGCTTTTCTGCTTTTGACGAAAGAATTGCATGGAATATAAAGAAAGCAAATGCACCAGTGATTTGACAAACCAAGCACAGCTCTTTTTTGTAATCTGAGCACCTTTCAGCATTCTGTGTGACATCAGTTCAACCGAGAGCCAGATCCTCTCAAAATCGTATGATTTTTCTTCCCTCAATGCACAGAAGCAAGCTTGCCATTTCAAATGGAAATGTTGATTTGTTCAGTGTATCAATAATCAACTTGCTCAACAATTTTACATCCATCCAGACATGCCTTTTAGTTACCATGTGACTCGAGAAGTACCATATTAAATGACTAAACTCCTCTTTACCTCCACCACCAAAGGTGGATGGAGGTTATGTTTTCACCCCTGTCTGTCCGTTTGTGAACAAAATATCTCAAAAAGTTGAGGACGGATTCGGACGAAATTTGGCAGAAATACAGCGTATGTGACAACGACGAAATGATTAGATTTTGGTGAAGATCCAGATGCGGCTCCTAGAATTTTCGAAGTGATTCTTCACCATTGGGAGATAGGGCCAAAAACGATACATAGCAAGATATCTCAAAACGTTGTGGATGGATTTGGCTGAAATTTGGTGGACTGGTTTGGTATCTGACAAGGACGATTCTATTCGATTCGATTTTGGTGAAGATCTGAATATGGATTTGGATATGAGAGTTATTTGATTTTTTAAGCGATTCTTCACCATTGGTAGATAGGGCCAAAACAATGCATAGTGGGATATCTCAGAGTTATGGATGGATTTGGACGAATCTCTCTGACCATTCTCAGAGAGCCTCCTCAGCGTCGACGAGTCTGGCATTTCACTCAGGCCAACTGGCACGGTCTTCAAGCAGCCATCAATCATCTGGACTGGTCTCCCATCTCTACTGCCTCTGACATCAACTCATCCTGGGAATTCTTCCAAAGTAAATTGCTCTCTCTCATGCACAGATTTATCCCATCTCGTCTTCAGTTGTCATACCCTTCCTCCCGTCCATGGTACACGGAATCTTGTGGTGAGGCTATTGCCCAGAAACAACTTGCTTTCGTCTCCTGGAAAGAAAATCCAATGGAAGGAAATCTCATTTCCTTTCACAAAGCCCGAAACAAGTGTGTGTCCACCCTCAGGAGAGCCAGGAAACAATATCTCTCCGTTCTCAGGACAGAACTCTCTTATCTGTCTCCCTCTTCCAAATCCTGGTGGCGTCTGGTCAAATCTGTTTCTGCTGTTTGTTCCCCCTCCATCCCCTCCCTCACCTCAAACGGCCACACGGCTGACTCCGCGCATGAAAAAGCTGAATGACTCAACTCTGTGTTTGCCTCTAAATCTTGTGTCCCAAACCCATCCCTCTCTGTACCCACCGTACCCAGTCATACCCAGCTGCTCCTGGACTCTGTGTCCTTTCCTCCTGACAAGGTGGAAAAGTTTCTGTCAACCCTCGACTCTGATTCTGCAACTGGACCTGACGGCATCAGCCCACGGGTCCTAAAATCCTGTTCTTCCGCTCTTTCACTCCCTCTCTCTGTTCACTTCACCCTCTCTTTTGCTCAAGGTCATCTTCCATCTGCTTGGAAATCTGCCAACATCACCGCTTTGCACAAAAAAGGTGCAAAAACAGATCCCAGCAACTACAGACCAATCAGCCTTCTCCCAATTATCAGCAAAGTCATGGAATCCATCATTGCTTCAGATATGAAATCTTTCCTCTTCTCCAATGGCTTGATCTTTGATCATCAATTTGGTTTCAGACCTGGACATTCCACTCTGGACATGCTGCTTCTGCTTTCTCAACAATGGATGGAGGTCCTCAATGCCAAACAGGAAATTAGAGCAGTCTCCCTTGACATATCACGTGCCTTCGATACGGTCTGGCACCCCGCTCTTCTCACCAAACACTCCTCTTTTGGTATCCATGGAAATCTCCACGCATGGCTGGCGGACTTCCTCTCTAGTCGTAGTCAACGTGTGGCCCTGAATGGGTTTCTCTCATCTCCTCTTCCTGTTCAGGCTGGAGTTCCCCAAGGCAGTGTTCTGGGCCCTGTGCTTTTTCTGGTCTTCATCAATGATCTCTCTGACTCTCTTGAAAATCCTCTCTATCTCTTTGCTGACGACTCTACTCTCTGTCGCTCCATTCTTCATCCCTCAGATCGGCAGTCTGCAGCCTCCTCACTCTCTGCAGACCTTGACAAAATCACAGACTGGGTAAACAAGTGGAACATGTCTTTCAATCCTGACAAATCTCACACTCTTACAATGTCTCTCCGAAAAGACCGACTGGACAACCCTCCCATCCACTTTCTGAATAATCCTCTCCAAGAAGTTCTGTCACTCAAGCTTTTGGGTCGCACTATCTGCCATGATCTTTCCTGGGAAAACCACATTTCAAATCTGGCCTCCAAAGCCAGTCGCCGACTGGGCATCCTCCGTCGTGCGAAGTCCTTCCTTGGCACACCTGAGCTCCTCACCACATACAAGGCTTTCATCTGCAGCTCAATGGAATACTGCTCTGTGCTCTCCCCTCTGGGCTGGTGCTCCTGCCTCACACCCAGCTCGCCTTCACGCTGTTGAAACCAAAGCATTCAGAATCATTGGAATCTCCCTCGATGAAGCTAACTCCAAGGGCCTCTCACTCACTCACCGCAGGCAGGTTGGTGGTCTTTCCGTCTTCTACCGACTCCTCTCTAGCCTTGCCCCCCCAGCTCTCTCTGGGCTCTGTCCCGCAAATATTCCTACAGGTCGCACAAGATCTGCCTGCAACCCTCTTATGGTTAAACTGCCAAAATCAAGACTCTATGCTCACCTTCACTCCTTCATTCCTCTTTTCTCCCGCCTCTGGAACAAACTCCCTCACTCTCTTCAATCCCACTCCACCCTCAAAGTCTTTAAAACAGCTGTTCACCACTATCTCTTATCTTCCCCCATCCAAAACCTTGATCTTTTCTACCCCCGCTAATTTCACCCCAATTCCACGTTTTTGAAATACCAACTGCTGTCCAGGAAGTCCTTGGTGTCCTTGTGTTTTATATTTCTCCCTCCCCCCCCCCCCTTCCCATGCCTCCTCCCCCCGGGCCCTCTCCCTTCCACACATCTCCCTGCTCTAGGATGTTGTGTTTGTGTGCTTCCCCTTCTCTCCCCATCTTGTCTTCCGTTCCCTCTTTTTGGGTATTTTGTTTGTCTGGTTGATTTGTTTGTGAAGTAAATGTTAGCTCTTTCACGAGCCTCGATTCAGTATACAAAAAAAAAAGAAAAACTTGTTGGACAGGTTGTGTGTGTGACAAGGTAAAATGGATTCAATTTTGGTGAAGATCCTAATCCGGATCCAGCTAGAAGAATTTTTTAAGTGAATCTTTACCATTGAGTGATATGGCCAACCAGGCGGAGGTATGCTCTCTACCGTTCTATGGTATTCTGGGTGCCGTTCTAGATTTATAATGAAAGATGGAGGTCCTCAATGCCAAACAGGAATTCAGAGCTGTCTCCCTTGACATATGACGTGCCTTCGATACGGTCTGGCACCCAGCTCTGCTCACCAAACTCTCCTCCTATGGTATCCATGGAAATCTCCATGCATGGCTTGCGGACTTCCTCTCTGGTCGTAGTCAACGTGTGGACCTGAATGGATTTCTCTCATCTCCCCTTCCTGTTCAGGCTGGAGTTCCCCAAGGCAGTGTGCTGGGCCCTGTGTTTTTTCTGGTCTTTATCAATGATCTCTCCGACTCTCTGGAAAATCTTCTCTATCTCTTTGCTGATGACTCCACTCTCTGCCGCTCCATACCTCTTCCCTCAGATCGGCAGTCTGCAGCCTCCTCACTCTCTGAAGACCTGGACAAAATCACAGACTGGTCAAAGAAGTGGAACATGTCTTTCAATCCTGACAAATCGCACACTCTTACTATGTCTCTCCGAAAAGATCGACTGGACAACCCTCCCATCTACTTTCTCAACAATCCTCTCCAAGAAGTTCTGTCGCTCAAGCTTTTGGGTCTCACTATCTGCCATGATCTTTCTTGGGAAAACCACATTTAGAGCTGGCCTCCAAAGCCAGGCGCCGACTGGGCATCCTCCGTCGTGCGAAGTCCTTCCTAAGCACACCTGAGCTCCTCACCACATACAAGGCTTTCATCCGCAGCTCAATGGAATACTGTTCTCCCCTATGGGCTCGTGCTCCTGCCTCACACCTAGCTCGGCTTCATGCTGTTGAATCCAAAGCTTTCAGAATCTTTGGAATCTCCTGCGATGAAGCTATCTCTGAGGGCCTTTCACTCACCCACCACAGGCAGGTAGGTGGTCTTTCTGTCTTCTACCGACTCCTCTCCGGCCTTGCTCCCCCAGCTCTCTCTGTGCTCTGTCCCCCAAATATTCCTACAGGTGGCACAACATCTGCCAGCAACCCTCTGATGGTTAAACTGCCGAAATCTCGGCTCTCTGCTCACGTTCACTCTTTCATTCCTCTTTTCTCCCGCCTCTGGAACAAACTCCCACACTCCCTTCAATCCCACTCCTCCCTCCAGGTCTTTAAAACAGCTGTTCACCACCATCTCTTATGTTCCCCCATCCAAAACCTTGATCTTTTCTACCCCCACTAATTCACCCCAGATCCACCTTGTTTGAAATTCCAACTTCTTTCCTGGAAGTCCTGGCAGTGTCCATATGTTTTATATCTCTCCCACCCCTCTCCTCCCCCTTCCCATGCCTCCCCCCCAAAGCCCTCTCCCTCCCACAGATCTCTCGATGTCTCCATGTCTCTCGGTCCCTGCTCTCAAATGTTGTGTTTGTGTCCTTCCCCCTCTCTCCCCATCTTGTCTACCGCTCCCGATGTTATTTGTTTTATGTGTCGGTTTGTCTGTTTGTCTTTCTGTGTGATTAATGTTCGCTCTTTCACGAGCCTCGATCTTGTATCCAAAAAAAGAAAGAAAAAAAAAACGCTTTTCCCTCATTCATTTTCATGTATTTTTATCCTAAAAAAACCCTGCCAAATATGTATAGTTATTATACCCTCCTCTAGGTTTTTATGGGTTTACAAATATATATATATACTGGCGAGGTACCCGTACCATGGGTGGGGAGCCGAAGGCAAGCAAACAAGGGTGATTACTCCCTCCTTACTTATAACTCCCAGTGATTACTCCCGGTTTTACTCCTGGTGATTATTAACTCTGATTCCTTAACATCTCTCCCTGGTTACTCCCTCCCCTGGTATGATAGACCTGAGCCTCGTCCTGGAGGTGGGGTTGCTATCTTTATCAAAAACTCTCTTCCTCACTCTCCCTGCACTGCCTTCTCTCCACCTCACCCCCAGGAGTACCTCTGGCTACCGCTTCCCCTTCGCTCCGACATTTTGTTCAAATGTGTGTTGTACCGTTCACCAAACAGTGATGACTCCATCTACATCTCGCTGTCTGATAACATGGACCAACTTCTATCCACTCATATCTCTCTTCTTCATATGTGGTGATTTCAACTGTCATCATGCCAGCTGGCTGGGTGTGGGTACCACTCTCACCAGCCATGGCACCTCAGCAAAGGACTTCTGCGACCAACTGGGACTGACACAATCTGTCAATTTTCCGACCCGGATCTCAGTCAACGGAGCATCTTCTCTTCTTGACTTAGTTATGACAAACTTCCCTGAAAATGTCTGCTGCTCTTCTTCTGCTCCAATTCGTTCATATGACCATATGCTTGTTAAAGTAGACATCTCTCTGGCCATTCTCAGAGAGCCTCCTCAGCGTCGCCAAGTCTGGCATTTCACTCAGGCCAACTGGCACGGTCTTCAAGCAGCCATCAATCATCTGGACTGGTCTCCCATCTCTACTGCCTCTGACATCAACTCATCCTGGGAATTCTTCCAAAGTAAATTGCTCTCTCTCATGCATAGAATTATCCCATCTCGACTTCAGTTGTCATACCCTTCCTCCCATCCATGGTACACGAAATCTTGTGGTGAGGCAGTTTCCCTGAAACAACTTGCCTTCACCTCCTGGAAGGCGAATCCAATGGAAGGCAATCTCATTTCCTTTCACAAAGCCTGGAACAAGTGTGTGTATACCCTCATGAGAGCCAGGAAACAATATCTCTCCACTCTCAAGAGTGAACTCTCAAACCTGTCTCCCTCCTCCAAAACCTGGTGGCATCTGGTCAAATCTGTTTCTGGTGTTTATTGCCCCTCCATCCCCTCCCTTACCTCAAACGGCTGCACAGCTGACTCCGCATGTGAAAAATCTGAATGCCTCAACTCTGTGTTTGCCTCAAAATATTGTGTCCCAAACCCGTCTCTCTCTGTACCCAGTCGTATGCAGTTGCTCCTGGACAAGGTGGAGAAGTTTCTGTCAATCCTCGACTCTGATTCTGCAACTAGACCAGACGGCAACAGACCATGGGTCCTAAAATTCTGCTCTCCCGTTCTTTCACACCCTGTCTCTGTTCTCTTCACCCTCTCATTTTGCTCAAGGTCATCTGCCATCAGCTTGGAAATCAGCCAACATAACCACTTTACACCAAAAAGGTGCAAAATGAGATCCTTGCAACTACAGACCAATCAGCCTGCTCCCAATTATCAGCAAGGTCATGGAATCAATCATTGCTGTGGATATCAAATCCTTCCTCTTCTCTAATGGCTTGATCTCTGATCATCAATTTGGTTTCAGACCAGGTCACCATACTCTGGACATGTTGCTTCTGCTCTCTCAACAATGTATGGAGGTCCTCAATGCCAAACAGTAAATCAGAGCTGTCTCCCTTGACATATCATGTGCCTTCGATACTGTGTGGCACCCCGTTCTGCTCACCAAACTCTCCTCCTATCCTATCCATGTAAATCTCCACACATCATCATCTGGTCACATCTGGTCTTCATCAATGATCTCTCTGACTCTCTTGAAAATCCTCTCTATCTCTTTGCTGACGACTCTACTCTCTGTCGCTCCATTCCTCATCCCTCAGATCGGCAGTCTGCAGCCTCCTCACTCTCTGCAGACATGGACAAAATCACAGACTGGGCATCCAAATGGAACATATCTTTCAATCCTGATAAATCTCACACTCTTATGATGTCTCTCCGAAAAGACCGACTGGACAACCCTCCCATCCACTTTCTGAATAATCCTCTCCAAGAAGTTCTGTCACTCAAGCTTTTGGGTCTCACTATTTGCCATGATCTTTCCTGGGAAAACCACATTTCAAATCTGGCCTCCAAAGCCAGTCGCCGACTGGGCATCCTCCGTCGTGTGAAGTCCTTCCTTGGCACACCTGAGCTCCTCACCACATACAAGGCTTTCATCCGCAGCTCTATGGAATACTGCTCTCCCCTCTGGTCTGGTGCTCCTGCCTCACACCTAGCTCGTCTTCACGCTGTTGAAACCAAAGCGTTCAAAATCTTTGGAATCTCCCGCGATGAAGCTAACTCCAAGGGCCTTTCACTCACTCACCGCAGGCAGGTTGGTGGTCTTTCCGTCTTCTACCGACTGCTCTCTGGCCTTGCCCCCCCAGCTCTCTCTGGGCTCTGTCCCCCAAATATTCCTACAGGTCGCACAAGATCTGCCTGCAACCCTCTTATGGTTAAACTGCCAAAATCAAGACTTTCTGCTCACCTTCACTCCTTCAATCCTCTTTTCTCCCGCCTCTGGAACAAACTCCCTCACTCTCTTCAATCCCACTCCACCCTCCAGGTCTTTAAAACAGCTGTTCACCACCATCTCTTATCCTCCCCCATCCAAAACCTTGATCTTTTCTACCCCCGCTAATTTCGGTCCCCTTGTGTTTTATACCTCTCCCCCCCTTCCCACGCCTCCTCCCCCCAAGCCCTATCCCTCCCACACTTCTCCCTGCTCTCAAATGTTGTGGTTGTGTGCTTCCCCTTCTCTCCCCATCTTGGCTTCCGCTCCCTCTTTTTGTATATTTTGTTTGTCTGGTTGTTTTGTTAGTGAAATAAATGTTAGCTCTTTCACGAGCCTCGATTCAGTATACAAAAAAAAACAAAAAAAACCAAAAAAAAAACATGGATTGTGGACTTCCTCTCTGGTCGTAGCCAACGTGTGGCCATGAATGGATTTCTCTCAGCTCCTCTTCCTGTTCAGGATGGAGTTCCCCAATGCAGTGTTCTGGGCCCTGTGCTTTTTCTGGTCTTCATCAATGATCTCTCTGACTCTCTGGAAAATCCTCTCTATCTCTTTGCTGATGACTCCACTCTCTGCCGCTCCATACCTCATCCCTCAGATCAGCAGTCTGCAGCCTCCTCACTCTCTGCAGACCTTGACAAAATCACAGACTGGTCAAACAAGTGGAACATGTCTTTCAATCCTGACAAATCTCACACTCTCACCATGTCTCTCCGAAAAGACTGACTGGAAAAGCCTACCATCTACTTTCTCAACAATCCTCTCCAAGAAGTTCTGTCACTCAAGCTTTTGGGTCTCACTATCTGCCATGGTCTTTCCTGGGAAAACCACATTTCCAAGCTGGTCTCCAAAGCCAGTCGCCGACTGGCCATCCTCCGTTGTTCGAAGTCCTTCCTTGGCACAACTGAGCTCCTCACCACATACAAGGCTTTCATCCGCAGCTCAATGGAATACTGCTCTCCCCTCTGGGCTGGTGCTCCTGCCCCACACCTATCTCGGTTTCACGCTGTTGAAACCAAAGCTTTCAGAATCATTGGAATCTCCCGCGATGAAGCTAACTCTGAGGGCCTTTCACTCACTCACCGCAGGCAGGTAGGTGGTCTTTCTGTCTTCAACGGACTCATCTCTGGCCTAGCTCCCCCAGCTCTCTCTGTGCTCTGTCCCCCAAATATTCCTACAGGTCGCACAAGATCCGCCAGCAACCCTCTTATGGTTAAACTGCCAAAATCAAGACTCTCTGCTCACCTTGACTCTTCCATTCCTCTTTTCTCCTGCCTCAGGAACAAACTCCCTCACTCTCTTCAATCCCAGTCCTCTCTCCAGGTCTTTAAAACAGCTGTTCACCCCCATCCAAAACCTTGCTCTTTTCTACCCCTGCCAATTTTTTTTTTTTTGTATACAAGATCAAGGCTCGTGAAAGAGCTAACATTAATCACACAAAAAGTCAAACCGACACATAAAACACAAAATAAGGGGAGCAGTAGACAAGGGGGGGAGAGAGGGGGAAGGACACAAACACAACATTTGAGAGCAGGGACATCGAGAGAAATGTGGGAGGGAGAGGGCTTGGGGGGAGGTGGGAGAGGTATAAAACATATGGACACTGCAAGGACTTCCAGGAAAGAAGTTGGAATTTAAAAAAAGTGTATCTGGAGTGAATTAGCGGGGGTAGGAAAGATCAAGGTTTTGGATGGGGGAAGATAAGAGATGGTGGTGAACAGCTGTTTTAAAGACCTGGAGGGAGGAGTGGGATTAAAGGGAGTGGGGGAGTTTGTTTCAGAGGCGGGAGAAAAGGGGAATGAAAGAGTGAAGGTGAGCAGAGAGCCTAGATTTTGGCAGTTTAACCATGAGAGGGTTGCTGGCAGATCTTGTGCGACCTGTAGAAATATTTGGGAGACAAAGCACAGAGAGAGCTGGGGGAGCAAGGCCGGAGAGGAGTCGGTAGAAGACGGAAAGACCACAAACCTGCCTGCAGTGAGTGAGTGAAAGGCCCTCAGAGTTAGCTTCATCGCAGGAGCGGGCACGGCCCCTGCCGCCATGTGCGAGGCGCCGCCATTTTGTGCGCCTGCAACCCCCTCTACCGCACCTTCATTACCTTCCTCCTCCATCTCTCCCACTTCTTCCCTGGGGTCCTGGGTCGACCCTAACTCCTCCTCTATCTACTCATATCCCCCCACCGACATTCGTTCGCCTTGGGTATCCATGGCATGACTCAATTTGGATCTTAAATAAAAATTTTGGCCGCTCGTAATTTTGACCAAATTTTTCAGATGATATAAAAATTTGGTTCGGGTCCAATCCCACTCCTGACACCAATTGTTGCGAATTCGGGGGTCGGCGCTCCCCTTACCAAGGGGGGGTTAATCCCCTTGTCTTTTAAGCTGGCCGTCCCCCGATCCTGGAATTTATAACGCTCCGTTCCTGTCGAGATTGGCCAGTGTGATTGGTCAATGGAGTCCCAAATACCTGAGTGCCAATCCGACCGCAAAGCAGGGAGATAACTCCCGCTCGGACCGCGGACAAGATGGAAATTGCCGAGTGGTTTAGCAATCCGAAGCCCGAGCCATTAACAATAAAACTAAACCCGATCCTGATTGGTTTCCCAAATCGTGCCACAGGTACTCAATGGAGAGAAAGGATGAAGACGATCGAATAAGAGGAAACCAAAGTAAAGGAAGCACAAATATGATTTATTAATTTTGTACAAAAACCCAAAGAGGAAACGAAAGGGAAAGAATATACAAGAAGAAGAAGAAGCTGGACACAGAGCAAGCTTAACTATACAGCCTTACTTAACCCCAGGACAACAAACAGACTTAAACAGACTTACACAGACTTACACAGATGGTAGGGGAGGAAGGTCCAGGCAGATGGTAGGGCGTTGAGGTCTGGCTCCGGTCCAGGCTGAAGAATGGGAGGCAGCTTGCGTGACGCTGGTGCGCGATTGGACCTTACATATGGCGGGGGGGGGGGGGGGGGTAGTCTTTCGCCAGTCCGTATGCGCAGTTCTCTGCTCGTGACCTCCTTACTCAGCTTCTCAGGTGTTCAGCGCTGCTTAATGATTCCTCGCGCATCTGGTACAAACGAGCTCAACAACCGGCAACAATAGGGGTCTAGAGGGCCTCAGCCTATTGCAGCAATGCGAGTACCCCCACGTCTCTCTCTTCTCTCCCTTAGCACCTCCTCCTCTCAGCACTTCTCTCTCTCAGTACTTCTCTCTCTCAGTACTTCTCTCTCTCAACACGTCTCCTCTCTTAGTACTTCTCTTTCTTCTCCTCTCTTGGTAAAGGCGCCGTGCTTGCGCTTATATAGGGCGCTTTGAAATCAAGCCGCGTATTCTCGCACTCCGCCCACCGGTGAGCTCACCTCATCCCTGGTTGGTTAGCGAGGGCTCACCGGCTCCGCCCCTTACGGGTCGATGACCGGGTTACGCCTCGTTCTGGGCGCTCCGCCCCCTTCTTCTCCAAGCTTGACCGCGTGCATAATGGCGGCGCTAAGGCAGCGAACGCTGCTGGCAAGGCGCGTACCACAATTTGGAGAGAGTCAAGCCGCAAAATGAATGGAATTGAAAAGGACCTATCTTATTTAATTAATGCAATGCAGATGCAACTATTGGGAACACAGCCTTATCTGAAACACATATTAAGGAAATAACCAAAGTCCTATGGTGTCCTACGTGTTGCTTGTGGACTAACTATGGGTGTGACCTTATTAAATGAAGAGAATTCTTTACAAGAATTATTTACAAGTATTTACAAGTGAGGGGTTCTAAAACCGCAACAATATTTTACACAAAGATTTGTGCAATATATACTGTAAATACCCATACCATAGATTTTCATCATTAGTAATCTCTGTTAACTACTGGTAATTAAATTACTGTACATGCTTTACTAACCAGTAGTTTACTTTTGTGTGATGTACTCCGTTAAAATGGAGTATATGATGTACTCCATGGGAGGGAGGATTCTTAACTCCTGGCAGACGATGCCTTCGCTGTCCCAGATGAAGACGAATGGGTGCGAATTGGGAAAGGCTGACATCCGACATCTGTCGAAGGAGGTGTATAAGAGGAAAAATACAATGACTGGATCAGACCATGTGGGGTAGCCATTTCATTCCATCCTGAAGGTCGATAATGAGCCAGCTGGTTAAATTTTATTTTTTCCTGACAATCCAATAGTGCCTTGGTAATTCTCCTGAGACTTGCTTCACTTCCTGAATATTATAATCCAAAATGCTTCATATACTGCTGCGTTCAGCTGGATATGAACCGAAACCTCTGAGATCCCTCTACGGTGTGCTCACCAAGAGGTCACCAGCACCGGTTCCCTCTTGGAGGTGCCGAGGCGGTGGTTCCTTCATTTTTGCAAGTTGTGTGTTCGGTAAAATATGCCACTCCGCAGTGCAGACATGGTGTATTGTTCTTATTGAGTGCCAATCTCCTCGGTCAAGCTGTAGCTCTCTACTTGACATTCCACCACCATGGGAAAGCAGCCGTCAGGCCCTGTCAGAGCAACAGTCGGCGCTGATTAACCTCTAATCAAAGGCTTTGTGGGACTTGCGACTGATCTCTCTCCTTCCTGTTTGGGGCAGGGGTTATGGCCACTTCTTTTGCAGATATCCACTTCCAGAGTTTGGCGGTCATTCAACTCAAGGTGTGCATAAGGCAGCTATCCACGTGCGTCGCTTCTCTTTGTCGTCTTTGTGCCTGTGGCTCTCCATTCATCATTTTTCGTGTCACATCTGGTGGCAGAAGGAGAGGGTGGGATTTGTGAAAGGCTTACATCCGACATCCGACGGGGGGGGAGGTTGTGACTAATGCAGAGCTGAGAATTTGCCATCTTTTACCATCTTCAATGAAACCTGTGATGGGCCTGCATCTGGACTAGCAGATATTTTCACCATGAACACGGAGTTTCGTTGCTCTCCTGCCCTTTCTTTTTTGATCTGCTTACAGTTTATTTATTTCTCTTGTTTTTAACTCAACTGGACTATGTCCAGCTGAGTTTTTGTCGACACCCAGTGTCCGTCGTCCGTCTGTCTGTCTGTCTGTCTGTCTGTCTGTCTGTCGTCTGTAAACAATTCGACGTCTACGCTCTAAAAGTCACAAATATTGATGAGATTTGATGAAACCTGTTGTGCAGCATCTTTAAGACATAAACTAGAATGGGCGTGGCTGGGCGGCCATATTGAAAAATCAATTTTTGTCATATATTTTTAGCACATTTAAAATATATAGTTTGTGGTTCTATTATGCATATTCTAACCATATTGATATAGACCAGCTGAGTTCAGGTTCCCTGGAACCTCTAGTATTTCATTATTTTGATTTGCCCTTTTGTTGTCACAGCTGTAGTAATTTCAGTAGGCCTAGCCATCTAACCTTGTCTTAATTTACTGTCTTTTTTATGTGAGCTCTTCCATTAGTATTTTTTCTCCATCATTGTCTTCCATGAGTCCATCCACTGATGATTCGAGACGACAGGAAGACAATTTTGACATCAGCACATTACCATTAAGCTATCCTGCTAGCTTCAGATGCACACAATAAACACACGCGTGAATGCACACAAAGACGCATGATGCCATGCTAGCCTGCACAGGAATGACTTGGAAGATGCATTTGCTGCAGATATTATCTCACGCTTTCTCTGTCTGCTGCTCCGCCTGAAGACAAGTTCAGTGCTCACAAAGCAGTGTCGTGGCAATGATTACACCAGGTGGGTGGTTTGGCCTTGCTTTCCCCAGCAGTATTCAAGGCTGGAATTTGGAATCTGACCTGGTACACCGGCAATAACTCACCTACTCTTTGTCAATGACACGACTAACGCTGGCAGGCAGGACACTCGGCTTAATGTCCCTCCAATGGCCGGCCCGTTTTCGTGATGCAACATGCTGTTTGTGTTTGCAGAGCACCAATCCGACATTTTATATCTGTGCCAAGAATGATACCCAGGCTAGAACACGCGTTATATGAAAGTTATTTCTTCAGATGGTGTTTTAGTGCTTTTGATGCAAATCATTGACAACTCCATTTCTAGGACATTTCTGTCACGTGATGGAGCCTCGAGGTGAGAAATGTTACCTGCTAAAGCCTCGGTATGGAAACGCCATGCTCTGTTGGAGACGTAATTCGTGTTGTAATAACAGCTGTGGAATGATTCAAAGTGAATGTACCGGCTGCCTCGAACTCGGCATACATACTTCACAATATTAGCACATGCATGGATAAGCTCGTTTTGAGCTGTTCTTTTGAGTGCACCGACTTACTGTTCCGAAGCCTAACACAGGTTTTTTTGGATGTTGTAGTAGAAGGTTGTTTTATGTTGTAGTAGAAGGTTGTTGTATGTTGTAGTAGAAGGTTGTTGTATGTTGTAGTAGAAGGTTGTTGTATGTTGTAGTAGAAGGTTTTTGTATGTTGTATGGGAAGGTATTTATGTTGTAGTAGAAGGTTTTTGTGTATTATAGTAGAAGGTTTTTGTATGTTGTATGGGAAGGTTTTTTATGTTGTAGTAGAAGGTTGTTGTATGTTGTAGTAGAAGGTTTTTGTATGTTATAGTAGAAGGTTTTTGTATGTTGTATGGGAAGGTATTTATGTTGTAGTAGAAGGTTTTTGTGTATTATAGTAGAAGGTTTTTGTATGTTGTATGGGAAGGTTTTTTATGTTGTAGTAGAAGGTTGTTGTATGTTGTAGTAGAAGGTTTTTATGTTGTAGTAGAAGGTTGTTGTATGTTGTAGTAGAAGGTTTTTGTATGTTGTATGGGAAGGTTTTTTATGTTATAGTATAAGGTTGTTGTATGTTGTCGGAGAAGGTTTTTATGTTGTAGTAGAAGGTTGTTGTATGTTGTATGGGAAGGTTTTTTATGTTATAGTATAAGGTTGTTGTATGTTGTAGTAGAAGGTTGTTGTATGTTGTCGGAGAAGGTTTTTATGTTGTAGTAGAAGGTTGTTGTATGTTGTAGTAGAAGGTTTTTGTATGTTGTATGGGAAGGTTTTTTATGTTGTAGTAGAAGGTTTTTGTGTGTTATAGTAGAAGGTTTTTATGTTATAGTATAAGTTTGTTGTATGTTGTAGTAGAAGGTTTTTGTATGTTATAGTAGAAGGTTTTTGTATGTTGTATGGGAAGGTTTTTTATGTTGTAGTAGAAGGTTTTTGTGTGTTATAGTAGAAGGTTTTTTATGTTATAGTATAAGTTTGTTGTATGTTGTAGTAGAAGGTTTTTGTATGTTGTATGGGAAGGTTTTTTTATGTTGTAGTAGAAGGTTGTTGTATGTTGTAGTAGAAGGTTTTTATGTTGTAGTAGAAGGTTGTTGTATGTTGTATGGGAAGGTTTTTTATGTTATAGTATAAGGTTGTTGTATGTTGTAGTAGAAGGTTGTTGTATGTTGTAGTAGAAGGTTGTTGTATGTTGTAGTAGAAGGTTTTTATGTTGTAGTAGAAGGTTGTTGTATGTTGTAGTAGAAGGTTTTTGTATGTTGTATGGGAAGGTTTTTTATGTTATAGTATAAGGTTGTTGTATGTTGTAGTAGAAGGTTGTTGTATGTTGTATGGGAAGGTTTTTTATGTTATAGTATAAGGTTGTTGTATGTTGTAGTAGAAGGTTGTTGTATGTTGTAGTAGAAGGTTGTTGTATGTTGTAGTAGAAGGTTTTTATGTTGTAGTAGAAGGTTGTTGTATGTTGTAGTAGAAGGTTTTTGTATGTTGTATGGGAAGGTTTTTTATGTTATAGTATAAGGTTGTTGTATGTTGTAGTAGAAGGTTGTTGTATGTTGTAGTAGATGGTTTTTGTATGTTATAGTAGAAGGTTGTTGTATGTTGTAGTAGAAGGTTGTTGTATGTTGTAGTAGAAGGTTTTGTATGTTGTAGAATGTAGTATTCTGTGGATTTCACAGCATTTTTAGCCTTTGGTTGTTTTTACAGGACAGATGGAATATCAAAAACAACGTTTCCTGTATCTACAGATATGCGTTACTCCTCAATATGCATTCTCGAATTTTATAGTCGCTGCTACCAAACATTTTCAATGGATCTGAAAAAAGTGAAAATCTGTGAGGATTTTACTGAATTGACAAGACATTGTGGACACCAGCAAAAGTACACGTGAAGCGAAAAGCTGCCGTTAAGGAATTGGTTCATGTCTGTCCGTCCGTCCGTCCATCTGTAAACGTCAGTTTATGATCGAGGAACAACTCGATTTAAATTTAATGTTACATCGTGAACACAAATGGTAGCATGAATCGGAAAAATAACGTACCATTTAACGGTACTCTGTGAATTTGTCCCGATCACACGTGCGGAGAGGAGTAAGATGTTTTTTTTTACTCTGTCTGCCTGGCAGTCCAAACAAAATTGAAAATCATTCCGAGCAGCAGACATTGTGTTTAAGGATGTCATAAAGTACACAAACAACAGGCACAAAGAACAAAACAAATGTAACATGTTAGAGTGGTGTAATAGACGTTGCGTCAAAGGTGGTGAAATGGCAGTAAAACCCGGAATTAATTATATTATTTTAATGTTATTTTTATTGAGTTATATACTTGAACACTACAGAACACAAATTGCCCACTTATTACTTCCAATAACTTCCAGTTTAGTCGTACTTGGATCACTCAATATATCTGGAGAAATACCTGCAAGTGGAAGTGGCTCATGTTTATCTGACGTTGTTCATCATTTATTAAGCAATGCAGGTATCCGGTATACCATATCCGGTATATCCAGAAATTACAAGTCACCGAGGTCACAAACCCCTTCAACTTGCTGGGAAACGCATTGACCACCCCATGGAGACGCAAGCTAATGCAGAGCATCTGCCTGGTGTACATTACCCCGATATCTACTGTTAATGAGTGAACACTTTCTCCATGGTCTGTTATGGAGCCTCCAGGTGAGGAATGTCTGACCACACAAAGGAGGCTGTGAAAGCTTATGACAACCGAGACGGCGACAAATATTCTGTGGCTGCTCAAGTTCAAAGGATGCACACAATGTGCCAGGGAAACAAAGGGTGCTGGTGATGTCCAAACTTAAAGTACAGACCAATATGAATCAGCAATGTGGGCTTATAAACAACACTGGCTTGTCATAAAACTCTGCGGGGCTGATTGACTGTTGTGATAGTGCTCTATCATGCTGTGAATAGGGGGAACTTCTATCAACTGGTTACTCAGAGAGTTGCAGCTCTTTTACAATCCTATTTGTGCCAACCCGAATCAACTAACGGTGCAGATTAGCATTCTTTGTAAAGTCTGCCCTCGCAAATGAATGTGGAGTGTGCACTGGAATGCTCATGAATTCTAATAACTAGCCGTGCCTTCCCATCGCTTCACTGATGGTTTTAATGAAAAGACAGCATGCTACACATAACAAACATATTGTGTATATATATATATATATATGTTACAAGTATAAACCACCTTTAGAGGCAATTTTTCCCCACAGAGCAGGGGTTGGCCTTTTTTGGGCACCATGGTCCCTTTTTTGAAGCAATGTTTTACAGCCGGATGCTCTTCCTGCCACCAACCCTGTTAGTCGCCTCTTGCGACACAGGGAATTACCAGTGAACTGCTCCTCAATTTGCCGACCTCTATAGGATGACAGGCTGAGTCAACCCCCCTGGTGTTAATTCAGCAATCGACCGGGATTCGACCGGGATTCGAACCCAGGATCCTACGATCCCAGGCCAGCACCGTAACCGCTAAGCCAACACCAGGCTATTGTCTAAAATGATACATAGCAGGATATCTCAAAAAGTTATGGACAGAAATATGTTACAAGTATATAGTCTGCTATATATCTGCAGTATTGCCTGGTGTTGGCTTAGCGGTTAGGGTGCCGGCTTGGGATCCAAGGATCCTGGGTTCGAATCCTGGTCGATCGCTGAATTAACGCCAGGGGGGTTGACTCAGCCTGTCATCCTTCCGAGGTCGGCAAATTGAGTACCAGCTTTCTGGGATGAATGATCCCGGTGTGTACCCCAGCTTAGAATAGGTACACCGTATCCCTGCGCATCGCAAGAGGCGACTAAGAGTTGGCGTCAGGAAGGGCATCCGGCCATAAAAACATTGCCTCAAACAGGGAACCATGATTGTCATGGGGTCCGCAAAGCTAACCCCTGTTCTAGCGGGGAAAATGGCCTTAAAACGATCATTCATTCATTCATTCATTCCCCATGGAGAGTTCTTTACAACTAGCCGAAACCCGTGGAACATCCACGGAAGGGAGGATGTGGTGTATGGATAGAGTGTACCATTATGGATGGCATAGGGGATTTGCTTGTCCGAGTAAGAGTTAGGATGATTGGAAAGCTCTTGGTGAACGTCATCTCGGGATATGCTACCCAGGTTGGTCGGAGCGATGAAGAGAAGGACAAGTTCTGGTGTGCGATAGAGAAGCTGATGGAAAACGTGAAAGATGAGGAAGTTGTTGTGGTAGGAGGAGACCTAAATGGACATGTGGGAAGGAGTATGGATGGTTTTGACGGAGTTCATGGGGGTTACGGATATGGTGTGAGAAATGGAGAAGGTGAAAGGATTTTGGAGTTTGCTGATGGAGCTGATTTGTTGATTTGTAATACTCAGTTCCAGAAAGAGGATAATAAGCTTGTTACATACACGTCAGGTGGGTCGACGACAACCGTTGACTACCTGATGGTGCGTAGGCGAGATAGGGGGCACCTCCGAGACACAAAGGTGATCCCGGGGGAGGAGGCTATTTCACAGCACCACTTGGTTGTCTGCGACGTAAGGGTGAAAGGTGCGAGGAGAGCTCGGCGGGTGAAGTACCAACCGAGAATGAAGGTGTGGAGGTTGAAAGAGGTGACAGTAAGGGAGGCATTAAAAGAGAGGCTGAGTAGGGTCGAGGATGATGTGGTTGAGCTTGAAAGTGGTTGGATGTCAATGAAAGCTTGTCTGTTGGGAGCCGTTGGTGAGGTATGTGGATGGACAAAAGGACCACCGAGGCACTCGGAAACATGGTGGTGGGATGATGAAGTTGGAAAGAGGATTGACGAGAAGAGGAAGAAGTTCAAGGAGTGGCAGAAGGCGAAGGGTACGGGAGCAGAAACAGCAGAGCATGAAAGTTATAAGGCAGCCAGGAAGGCTGCAAAGAAAGAGGTAGCAAAGGCGCAGGAGGCATGTAGGAAAATGTTTGGAGAACGCTTGGATTCGGAAGAGGGTCAGAAAGCAGTATTCAGGATTGCAAAGCAGATAGCGAAAGAGAGGTGTGATGTGATGGGGGTGAGCTGCTTGATGGATGAAGTGGGACAAATCGTTGTCGACCCAGATGGAATTAAAGGAAGATGGAAAAGATATATGGAAATGCTGTTGAATACAGAGAATGAATGGGATGGCAACATAGAGAGTAACCCAGTTTTAGGACCGGCAGAGAAGATAACTGAGAAGGAAGTTGAGGAAGCGATAAAAGCAATGAAGGGTAGAAAAGCGGGAGGGCCGATGGGAGTTGTGGGAGATATGTTGAAGGCAGCAGGAAGTTGGGGTGTGAAGAGAATGACAGAGATCTGTAATCTGGTGGTGAAAGAAGGCCGCATTCCAGTGGCTTGGGACCTGAGTACCCTCGTCCCTCTATACAAGGGGAAAGGTGACCCTCTGGAGTGTGGCTCGTACCGAGCGATAAAGTTATTGGAGCATGGAATGAAGGTATTGGAAAGGGTGTTGGAGAGGAGGATAAGGAAGAAAGTGAAGATCGACGAAATGCAGTTTGGATTTATGCCAGTAAGAGGAACGACAGACGCACTTTTCATTGTGAGGCAGTTGCAGGAGAAGTACATGGAGAAGAGGAAGAAGTTGTTTCTTGGGTTTGTTGATCTGGAGAAAGCATTCGATGGGGTTCCATGCAAAGTATTGACATGGGCATTGAGGAAGTTAGGAGTGGAGGAATGGTTGATCAGAGTAGTGATGGCAATGTACAAAAGAGCGCGCACAGCTGTAAGGACGAAGGACGGGAACAGTGGTGAGTTTGAGGTGAAGGTGGGAGTGCATCAGGGGTCGGTACTAAGTCCACTACTATTTGTAGCTGTGATGGAGGTGCTGGCTCAGAACGTAAAGGAGGGTTTACCGTGGGAGTTGTTGTATGCAGATGATCTGGTGTTGATTGCGGAAAGTATGGATGGACTGAAGGAAAAGATGAACACGTGGAAGGAATGTATGGAGACAAAAGGTCTGAAGGTGAATATCAGAAAGACGAAGGTGATGGCAAGTGGTAAAGCATGTGGTGAGGTGGAAAGAACTGGGAAGTGGCCCTGTGCTGTGTGTAGGAAGGGTGTCGGAGTGAACTCCATTCAGTGTACAATGTGCGCTGAGTGGGTTCATCAAAAATGTAGTGGTCTGAGAGGGTCATTAACCAGTGTGGCAGCTACATTCAAATGTAAGGTGTGCACAGAGGGAGCTGCAGATGGAGGAAATGTTGACTTGGATCTTGGAGACGGCATGAAGCTGGAAGGTGTGAAAACATTTTGCTACCTCGGAGACATGCTGAATGGAGAAGGTGGATCAGACTCGGCAATGGTTGCTCGAGTGAGATGTGCATGGAAGAAGTTTCGGGAATTGAGTGGCATGCTGATGATGAGGGGAGTGTCGTTGAAGCTGAAGGGAAAGGTGTATGCTGCATGTGTGAGAAGTGTTATGATTTATGGGAGCGAGACATGGGTAATGAACGTAGAGCAGCAACGAAGGTTGGAAAGGGTGGAAATGCGAATGGTTCGACGGATGTGCGGAGTATCGTTGAGAGAGAGGAAGACAAATGATGAATTGCGAAAGATGATGGGAATAGAGCCTGTGATTGATGCTGTGAAGAGGAACATGTTGAGATGGTTTGGTCATGTGTTGAGGAAGGATGAAAGTGACTGGTTGAGAAGAGTGATGGAAATGAATGTAGAAGGAGGTAGAGGACGGGGAAGACCGAGAAAGACTTCGCTAAAGATGGTGGAAGAAGAAATGCGGGCAAGGGGGTTAACAAGGAGAGTTGCAGAAAATAGGGCAAAATGGAGAAGATTGTCATGGGGACCGCAAGGCTAACCCCCGCTCTAGCAGGGAAAATGGCCTTTAAAATGCATGTTGTTGTTGTTGTTGTTGTTGTTGTTGTTGAGTAAGAGTTAGGAAGAAAGATGAGAATGAAGAGTGCATATGTGAACAACGATCGCCGACACTGGCACAAATGCATGCTCTAGATTGTCCACTCAGTGGACGGCTTGCTGTCGCCTTCGACTGTCCAATCAGATGAGACAGCTGGCTTAACGTCCTCTGATGCGACGTCACACCTGCGAGGTATCAGGAGGCGGGAACCGAATCCAAAACCGAAGCTAAGGTGCCATTCAAATATTACGTAACGCTATGGGGGGTGGGGGGGTGTACGGCCGAGCGTTACGAAGTGTTACGAGGGGGTGGGGGGGGGGGTGTCAAATTTCAGGGAAAAAAGCGTTACGTAATATTTGAATGGCCCCTAAAGTAAAGACCATCGGAGATCTCCTGCGGCAGCGTTTCTAACCGATGTGGTAAAGTACAGTACGTACAGTAAAGGCATTCTCATTGATCCGTTGATTAACTATAACTGACCTGCGCCACCCTGCTGTAGCTTGACATGTTAGCAGGTACTCTGACCTTTTTCACAACTTCAAATGGCGTTTCATAAAATCCTGCTGTGACTCGACATGCGGCGCACCATAATCAATGGCTCATAAAACCCGACACTGCTACAGAGGATTATACTACCACCGGAAGCCGGCACTTGGTTGTCCACATAGGGAGGGAAGAAACACACCATGTGGAATGAAAAACAAAATGCTTTAAAATATTCAAGAAAGAAACATTTTTTTTCATTTAATATTCCGTAAGTATTTATTGTACGACTAACGATTGTCAAAATAAGAACCTGCTTTGGGCAATCGCACACTATACCGTCGAGGCCGCTTTTACAGAATAAGAAGGAAATAATTAAAATAATGCTTTCCTATTTACATCGTTGAGTCAATACGTCACAAAATCATTTTTTAAACCTGTAATCACTGGTTGTAGGGAATGCAGATTTGACGATCAGCTGATTTATGTGTGTGTGTGGGTGTGTATTTTAGACTTGGACAATATAAGAAGGAAAATTGCTTTGCAATACATGCCCATTTGCAAGTTTCAGATCAATATCAGTAAGCAGTAAGCACGGCCCATTATTTAATGACACCACTCGACTGTCCAATCAGCGGACGGCTCGCATCGCCTTCGCCCAGAAGACGCCAATACGATGGTGTCGTAAGATGGCGTCGTATCGGCCGATAATCGGATGCTTTTGGGTCCCAAAGTCGGCGAATTCAGATTTTTCGAGTATGGCTGTACGTGATAAACAAAGAGCGCGGTTCGTAGATGGAAAATGCATTAGTGCCGTGGGCATCGGGTCCTGGGTGCGGCGTAAAAGGGATAACAAAGTCGAGTCCTTACGGTATTATTATATAGATGAGCCATATCTCAATTTTTTCTCTGCAGCGCTTTTTTTTCTATGCAGCACTATAATTCAGCTTTTACTCGTGGCCGAAGAAGCTTGACTACTATAATTCAGCTCAGCCTTTAATTGCGAAATGGGCCCAGCCCAGCCGAACCGGCCTCGACCGGCCTCGACACCTAGCCTATAACCTTCCCGGGGCCAGTCCCGACATTTTTAGTTCTTTTTCAATGAATTTACTACGATAATTCAGCTTTTCCTCGCGGCCATAGAGGATTGACTACAATAATTCAGCTCAGCTTTTAATTGCGAAATAGGCCCAGCCTGGCCGAAGCGGCCTCGACCGGCCTCGCCACCTAGCCTATAACCTTCCGGGGGCCCGTCCCGACATTTTTTGTTTTCGAGGTTTCCTCCTATCTTTCACCTTTCAGGAGATTAGTGCGTGCAGACAAACAAACAAACAAACAAACAAATCTTTCATATATATATATATATATATATATATATATATATATATATATATATATATATAACTGTAAGAAATAGTAGAAACTCCAAAGTACGAGCAGGGCGTCTCATTTGTATTGAATAAATAATCGTTAGATTAAATAAGACGTGGACGTAGCTTCAGGACGTCGATCTTTAATTGTCGACAAGCTTTCGACCAACAAAGGTCTTCCTCTGAGTCTACAAAAACAGCAGGCATGTATATCAGTCAAGTATGTATGGTGATATGTGTGTGAGATGTGTGATGTGTGTAGAAAATGCATACAGAAGGAAGAGCCACGCCAAAGTTCACTCACCAGCCCCAAGTTCAACGGAAGTGACCGTTTGCGTTACAGTTAGGGTGCACGTGCATATACAAATATAGAGATATACATACATAAACACACAAGCATATATTCATATCCCATTTATATTCATATAATATATTTATATATTTATATAAATGACATATAAAGGTAGAATGAATGACTGAATGAATGATGAATGAATGAATGAATGGGTTACGGTTAACAATTTGATTGGGTTGATGTGGGAACATGCTTTCGTCATCAAAATTTATGCCATGAGGGACTTTTGTCCGAAGTTTGTGTATCCAAAAGGACTCACGTTTCAGAATCGTGGTGTGTGATCGATTTGTGAATGATTCAATGGCAGAGATCTGAATGTCATTTATAGAGTGATCCGGTTGATTAAAGTGTATCGTGTAAGGTAGAGATTTGCCCTGACTGGTGTGGAAGTTATTGATTTCTGACCGGGTGTTATTAAATCGTGTGTTTTTGTTATATTTATATTTATAGTTATATTTTTTATATTTTATATTATGTTATATGTTATATTTATAGAAGTTAACACACACATAAATCAGGTGACTGATGACACATACCGAGAGCAGACCTTCTGACTTACAAACCCAAACCTGCAACTAACCGTGTCCCACTGGTAACCACCTACTCTGCTACCTCATCCCAATTGCCAAGTATTCTGAATAAGGCCCTTCCTCTCCTCCATCAATCAGAAACACTCGGCACCACATTTCCTCAACCTCCACTAACATCATTTCGACGTGGTCGGACACTCAGGGACCTCTTGGTAAAAGCAAAGCACCCACAGCCCCACAACAAAGAAACTAGGATCCCTGGCTTCTATAAATGCACAGCAAACAAATGCATTATTCACAAGCATTTACTAGAAGGAAACAAATTTTGTAGTTCTAGCACTGGACAAAAATTCCCCATCACCTCCTAGATGAACTGCAAATCTACATGGGTCATATACCTAATCACTTGCCAAAAGTGCAACAAACAATATGTTGGAAAAACTGAGAATACACTCTACACACGATTTAATAACACCCGGTCAGAAATCAATAACTTCCACACCAGTCAGGGCAAATCTCTACCTTACACGATACACTTTAATCAACCGGATCACTCTATAAATGACATTCAGATCTCTGCCATTGAATCAATCACAAATCGATCACACACCACGATTCTGAAACGTGAGTCCTTTTGGATACATAAACTTCGGACAAAAGTCCCTCATGGCATAAATTTTGATGACTAAAGCATGTTCCCACATCAACCCAATCAAATTGTTAACCGTAACCCATTCATTCATTCATTCATCATTCATTCATTCATTCATTCTCCCTTTATATGTCATTTATATAAATATATTATATGAATATAAATGGGATATGAATATATGCTTGTGTGTTTATGTATGTATATCTCTATATTTGTATATGCACGTGCACCCTAACTGTAACGCAAACGGTCACTTCCGTTGAACTTGGGGCTGGTGAGTGAACTTTGGCGTGGCTCTTCCTTCTGTATGCATTTTCTACACACATCACACATCTCACACACATATCACCATACATACTTGACTGATATACATGCCTGCTGTTTTTGTAGACTTAGAAGAAGACCTTTGTTGGTCGAAAGCTTGTCGACAATTAAAGATCGACGTCCTGAAGCTACGTCCGCGTCTTATTTAATCTAACGATTATATATATATATATATATATATATATATATATACAGGTATATATATATATATGTGTATATATATATATACACAGGTATATCTATATATGTATGTATTATACAACAACAACATGCATTTTAAGGCCATTTTTCCTGCAAGAGCGGCGGTTAGCCTTGCGGTCGCCATGACAATCTTCTCCATTTTGCCCTATTTTCTGCATCTCTCCTTGTTAACCCCCTTGCCCGCATTTCTTCTTCCACCATCTTCAGCCAAGTCTTTCTCGGTCTTCCCCGTCCTCTACTTCCTTCTACATTCATTTCCATCACTCTTCTCAACCAGTCACTTTCATCCTTCCTCAACACATGACCAAACCATCTCAACATGTTCCTCTTCACAGCATCAATCACAGGCTCTATTCCCATCATCTTTTGCAATTCATTTGTCTTCCTCTCTCTCAACGATACTCCGCACATCCACCGAACCATTCGCATTTCCACCCTTTCCAGCCTTCATTGCTGCTCTACGTTCATTACCCATGTCTCGCTCCCATAAATCATAACACGTCTCACACATGCAGCATACACCTTTCCCTTCAGCTTCAACGACACTCCCCTCCTCATCAGCATGCCACTCAGTTCCCGAAACTTCTTCCATGACATCTCACTCGAGCAACCAATGCCGAGTCTGATCCACCTTCTCCATTCAGCATGTCTCCGAGGTAGCAAAATGTTTTCACACCTTCCAGCTTCACGCCGTCTTCAAGATCCAACTCAACATTTCCTCCATCTGCAGCTCCCTCTGTGCACACCTTACATTTGAATGTGGCTGCCACACTGGTTAATGACCCTCTCAGACCACTACATTTTTGATGAACCCACTCAGCTCACATGGTACATTGAATGGAGTTCACTCCGATACCCTTCCTGCACACAGCACATGGCCACTTCCCACTTCTTTCCACCTCACCACATGCTTTACCAATTGCCATCACCTTCGTCTTTCCTATATTCACCTTCAGACCTTTTGTCTCCATACATTCCTTCCACTTGTTCATCTTTTCCTTCAGTCCATCCATACTTTCCGCAATCAACACCAGATCATCTGCATACAACAACTCCCACGGTAAACCCTCCTTTACGTTCTGAGCCAGCACCTCCATCACAGCTACAAATAGTAGTGGACTTCGTACCGACGCCTGATGCACTCCCACCTTCACCTCAAACTCACCACTGTTCCCGTCCTTCGTCCTTACAACTGTGCGCACTCTTTTGTACATTGCCATCACTACTCTGATCAACCATTCCTCCACTCCTAACTTTCTCAATGCCCATGTCAATACTTTGCATGGAACCCTATCAAATGCTTTTTTTTTTCTTTTTTTCTTTTTTTCTTTTTTGTATACTGAATCGAGGCTCGTGAAAGAGCTAACATTTACTTCACAAACAAATCAACCAGACAAACAAAACAAACAAAAAGAGGCAGCGGAAAACAAGATGGAGAGAGAAGGGGAAGCACACAAACACAACATTTGAGAGCAGGGAGATGTGTGGAAGGGAGAGGGCTTGGGGGGAGGAGGCGTGGGAAGGTGGGGGGGGGGGGGGGGTGGAGGGAGAAGTATAAAACACAAGGACACCAAGGACCTCCAGGACAGAAGTTGGTATTTCAAAAAAGTGGAATTGGGGTGAAATTAGCGGGGGTAGAAAAGATCAAGGTTTTGGATGGGGGAAGATAAGAGATGGTAGTGAACAGCTGTTTTAAAGACCTGGAGGGTGGAATGGGATTGAAGAGAGTGAGGGAGTTTGTTCCAGAGGTGGGAGAAAAGAGGAATGAAGGAGTGAAGGTGAGCAGAGAGTCTTGATTTTGGCAGTTTGACCATAAGAGGGTTGCAGGCAGATCTTGTGCGACCTGTAAGAATATTTGTGGGACAGAGCCCAGAGAGAGCTGGGTGTGGGGGGGGCAAGGCCAGAGAGGAGTCGGTAGAAGATGGAAAGACCACCAACCTGCCTGTGGTGAGTGAGTTAGAGGCCCTTGGAGTTAGCTTCATCGCGGGAGATTCCAATGATTCTGAATGCTTTGGTTTCAACAGCGTGAAGACGAGCTAGGTGAGAGGTAGGAGCACCAGCCCGGAGGGGATAGAAGTATTCCATTGAGCTGCGGATGAAAGCCTTGTATGTGGTGAGGAGCTCAGGTGTGCCAAGGAAGGACTTCGCACGACGGAGGATGCCCAGTCGGCGACTGGCTTTGGAGGCCAGATTTGAAATGTGGTTTTCCCAGGAAAGATCATGGCAGATAGTGAGACCCAAAAGCTTGAGTGACAGAACTTCTTGGAGAGGATTATTCAGAAAGTGGATGGGAGGGTTGTCCAGTCGGTCTTTTCGGAGAGACATCGTAAGAGTGTGAGATTTGTCAGGATTGAAAGACATGTTCCACTTGTTTGCCCACTCTGTGATTTTGTCCAGGTCTGCAGAGAGTGAGGAGGCAGCAGACTGCCGATCTGAGGGATGAAGAATGGAGCGACAGAGAGTAGAGTCATCAGCAAAGAGATACAGAGGATTTTCAAGAGAGTCAGAGAGATCATTGATGAAGACCAGAAAAAGCACAGGGCCCAGAACACTGCCTTGTGGAACTCCAGCCTGAACAGGAATAGGAGATTAGAGAAACCCATTCAGGGCCACACGTTGACTACGACTAGAGAGGAAGTCCGCCAGCCATGCGTGGAGATTTCCATGGATACCAAAAGAGGAGAGTTTGGTGAGCAGAGCGGGGTGCCAGACCGTATCGAAGGCACGTGATATGTCAAGGGAGACTGCTCTAATTTCCTGTTTGGCATTGAGGACCTCCATCCATTGTTGAGAAAGCAGAAGCAGCATGTCCAGAGTAGAGTGTCCAGGTCTGAAACCAAATTGATGATCAGAGATCAAGCCATTGGAGAAGAGGAAAGATTTCATATCTGAAGCAATGATGGATTCCATGACTTTGCTGATAATTGGGAGAAGGCTGATTGGTCTGTAGTTGCTGGGATCTGTTTTTGCACCTTTTTTGTGCAAAGCGGTGATGTTGGCAGATTTCCAAGCAGATGGAAGATGACCTTGAGCAAAAGAGAGGGTGAAGAGAACAGAGAGAGGGAGTGAAAGAGCGGAAGAACAGGATTTTAGGACCCGTGGGCTGATGCCGTCAGGTCCAGTTGCAGAATCCGGGTCGAGGGTTGACAGAAACTTTTCCACCTTGTCAGGAGGAAAGGACACAGAGTCCAGGAGCAGCTGGGTACGACTGGGTACGGTGGGTACAGAGAGGGATGGGTTTGGGACACAAGATTTAGAGGCAAACACAGAGTTGAGGCATTCAGCTTTTTCACGTGCGGAGTCAGCCGTGTGGCCATTTGAGGTGAGGGAGGGGATGGAGGGGGAACAAACACCAGAAACTGATTTGACCAGACGCCACCAGGATTTGGAAGAGGGAGACAGATAAGAGAGTTCGGTCCTGAGAAGGGAGAGATATTGTTTCCTGGCTCTCCTGAGGGTGGACACACACTTGTTTCGGGCTTTGTGAAAGGAAATGAGATTTCCTTCCGTTGGATTTGCTTTCCAGGAGACGAAAGCAAGTTGTTTCTGGGCAATAGCCCCTTTCTCCAGATCAACAAACCCAAGAAACAACTTCTTCCTCTTCTCCATGTACTTCTCCTGCAACTGCCTTACAATAAAGAGCGTGTCTGTTGTTCCTCTTCCTGGCAAAAATCCAAACTGCATTTCGTCGATCTTCACCTTCTTCCTTATCCTCCTCTCCAACACCCTTTCCAATACCTTCATTCGATGCTCTGATAACTTTATCGCTCGGTATGAGCCACAGTCCAGAGGGTCACCTTTCCCCTTGTATAGAGGGACGAGGGTACTCAGTTCCCAATCCACTGGAATGCGGCCTTCTTTCACCGCCAGATTACAGATCTCTGTCATTCTCTAAACACCCCAATTTCCCGCTGCCTTCAACATATCTCCCACAACTCCTGTCGGCCCTCCCGCTTTTCTCCTCTTCATTGCTTTTATCGCTTCCTCAACTTCCTTCTCAGTTATCTTCTCTGCCGGTCCTAAAACTGGGTTACTCTCTATGTTGCCATCCCATTCATTCTCTGTATTCAACAGCATTTCCATATATCTTTTCCATCTTCCTTTAATTCCATCTGGGTCCACAACGATTTGTCCCACTTCATCTTTCAAGCAACTCACCCCCATCACACCGCACCTCTCTTTCGCTATCTGCTTTGCAATCCTGAATACCGCTCTCTGACCCTCTTCCGAATCCAAGCGTTCTCCGAACATTTTCCTACATGCCTCCTGCGCCTTTGCTACCTCTTTCTTTGCAGCCTTCTTGGCTGCCTTATAACTTTCATGCTCTGCTGTTTCTGCTTTCGTACCCTTCGCCTTCTGCCACTCCTTGAACTTCTTCCTCTTCTCGTCAATCCTCTTTCCAACTTCATCATCCCACCACCATGTTTCCGAGTGCCTCGGTGGTCCTTTTGTCCATCCACATACCTCACCAACGGCTCCCAACAGACTATCTTTCATTGACATCCAACCACTTTCAAGCTCAACCACATCATCCTCTACCCTACTCAGCCTCTGTATGTATTATATGTATGTATGTATTGTATATGTATGTATATGTATGTATTATATGTATGTATGTATGTATGTATATATGGATGTATGTATGTAGGTATTATATATACAGGTATATATATATACAGGGTGAGTCCAAAGTAGTGCCCGATTTCTGTTTATATACAGACTTGGCATTTAATATGGAATTTTTTTTTTTTCTTGACTTGGGTTTACTTTCTGAACTCGGTATATTAATCTGGTGAGTTTCTTTTACGCTTCGGTGATTTCTTTGTTAAAAGAACCATGTCACTGATTGTCTGTCGCAGCAAGAAGTCAATAACAGGATTATATCACAGGTGGCGTGACAAAATGCACGGACAGGTACATTTGACGATTGGCTTCACAATTGGGTATATAAGGGTTGTTGCGTTCTGTATTAGTGGAAAACAACTGCTGCACATCTACAAAAGTTATTGCCGCTTCCCCTGGAGATGGTCCGTCAACTCGACAATGCTCTTTTTCATTTAGTGGTGGCTTTACGAAATTCCGGCAAGAAACATCGTGCTATTGCTCGGCAGTATGGCATCACTCAAGGTCAGGTGTCAAAGATCCTGAAACGAAATGCTCAGAGGGGTGTCCCTACTCCAATACCGAGGTCAGGACGTCCCCGCAGAACCACAAGGAGGGATGATTGCCAGCTGCACTGGTTAGTCCGCAATGGCCGTACCAAGTCAGCTAATCGGCTTAGGGCTGAGTGGCAGCAACTGACAAATGTGCCTGTATCCAGAAGGCTAGTCAACCAACGACTGGTTCAAGCAGGCTATCATGCCAGGCGTCCCCTGAGAAAGCCACGTCTGACCAGACAACACCGCCATCGCCGATTGCAGTGGGCCAGAGAGCACCGTCAATGGCAGCCAGGACACTGGAATCACGTGATCTTCAGTGACAAGTCTAGATTTCTGGTCTATCATCAATATGGCCGCGTCCGAGTGCGCAGACAAGTGCATGAAGCCGATAACGAAGATTGTATAGTGCCAAGAGTCCAAGCTGGAGGTGGTGGGGTGACCGTTTGGGCTGCTTTTCATGCAGGGGGCAAAACTGACCTGGTTGTTCTGAATGGAAACCTGAACCAGTTCAGGTACAGGGTCATTCTGGAAGAAACATTGCTTCCATTTGCTCGTGCAGCCTTTCGAGGAAACTTTGTCTTCCGAGATGACAATGCACGGCCTCATAGTGCTCGCATGATCCAACACTTTCTTGCTGACCGTGGTGTAGAGCATATGGAGTGGCCTGCCATGTCCCCGGATATGAATCCGATAGAGAACTTGTGGGCAGAATTAACACGTCAAATCAACAACTTGGACCAGCAGCCTGCCTCTGTGCGTGAATTGCAGCAGGCTATTGTAACTGCATGGAAAGCGATTCCTGTCCAAACCTTGGCAAATCTCGTGAACAGCATGCCTCAACATGTACGTGCTCTCCTGAATGTTCGTGGGGGTTACACGAAGTACTGAACTGTAATTTTACTGTCCGTAATCCCAGTCGTAATTTAACTTTTGTTTTTGTTAAAAAAATTTTTTGCCTAATGTGCAAAATAAAGAGATACTTCTGGAAAACGCACAGAAGTTTAACACAGTACTGTCCGTGAATTGAGTTCGATATCAGTTTACATCACTTTCAAGGATCAATTTATTTGCTTCGAAATGTCAAATGTGGTTTTTGTTTCTTTTAAAGGTCACATTAACAAAATCTGGAATAATTTCAACATAATTCCAATGAACTTTTGGTTCCAAGTCATCTTGAAAAGTAAGCTCACCCCCACAAAACAAATATTCCATATTAAATGCCAAGTCTGTATGTATATATATATATATATATATATGTATGTATTTCTGTCAGTTGATTGTTTGTTTGCCATTTGTATTACAGTGTACAGGAAGGTATAAATAAATGAATGACATGTTTATCTAAACATTTATTTGCGGGAAAATTATTACGGAAGTGTAGTGTATTACGGAAGGTAATTCATGGTTCAATTTGGTGCAAATTCAGTTCAACTTTCCAAACTCTCAGCAATCACCTGCAAAACAAAAACAAAAATAAATAAATTGAGAAAATTAATTATCTGCAAGACAATTATTGACAACATGACATCCCAGAAAGAATCTGACAGCCGAAAAAACAGAAATCGGGCGCGGGCGCTATTTCATTCCTATATAGAAATCGATCAATATTTATTTCACTTCCTCCCTAATTATTTCACCAATAATCCCTGGTGTTGGGCTAGCGGCTAGGGTGCCGGCTTAGGATAACCAAGGATCCTGGGTTCGAATCCCGGTCGATCGCTGAATTAACGCCAGGGGGGTTGACTCAGCCTGTCATCCTTCCGAGGTCGGCTAATTGAGTACCAGTTCACTGGTAATTCCCTGTTTGTCGTTAAAGGCGGCAAAAAGGGTTGGCGTCAGGAAGGGCATCCGGCCTAAAACATTGCTTCAAATAGGGGACCGAAAAACAACAACAACCACGGTTCCCGAAAAAGGCCAACCCCCGCTTTGCGGGGAAAAATGGCCTCTAAAGGTGGTTATTTCTCCCCATGTTATGCTTGACTTGGTATCCTTAATCACTTTGTTGGTGTCTATCCCAAGTCATTTCGGTATCTATCCCAAGTTATTGCATATTGTTTCTGTTTAGGAAGTTCTGCAGTTTTTTGTCTTCCTACCCACTCTGTCTTGAATTTCATCTTCCACGGAATCAAATTCCCATTTTGCGATTATGCAGGCAAGCGGCACCACGTCGTGGAGTAAAGTTTTTTGGGTTTTTTTGGTGTTAATTTTGCTGCAGAAACATTAAATAAGCTGTTCCTTCTGCACTTGTGGAAGTACAACATCAGAAAGTATGTTATTTCACAAAAAGTAAGCCTTTGGACTCGCATGAAGGCCAATAACCTCGACCAAGGCGTTAATAAGTTAAAGATGTTGATTGCATGTTTGGTTAATACAATGTAGACGTTTAGGTTGTTAAATACAATTGTGTTAAGTGTTTGAATGGATTAAATGAATTGGAGTGATAAAATAAATATACCGATAGATAATGGGATATGACAGTGTGATGGGTCAAATGTCCTCTACTCTGCAACTACCGTGAGGTCTGTCAAATTGATTTCCAGACAGATTGCAGCCTAATCTTGTTGCTTTCAAATCTCTATTGAAAACTGAACAGGTTAGCTCTCCACTTCAGCAAATTAACAAATATCTTGTTATCCCTGACATGTTTTTTTATTTAATTTTGCTGTGTTGACACAATTACTCATTTTGCCAGAATATTTGTTTCCTCAAAGGGGCTTCTCGTGCCATTGGGGAGAAGCAATTTAACAATAATCCACAAAAAGATTCCAAGCTCCTTCCATTAAAATGGACTCCTGGGTTCCCGGCCAATTTTCAGCCAGATAATAGAATCCAATATTAGCAGATGACCCCACAACCTCTCTTTTCCCTTCTTTTGCACTACCTTGTCATCAATTTGACCTCCATGTGACTCATTTAACCTTGCACATACCCCTGATATGGACCTATTAGTGTGTCAATTCCTTGAACCTCAGGAAAGGATTATCTCTTGGCAAAAATCCTTTGGTTTGCCTTCACTTGCCAAGACGTGTTTTTTCTTTTTACAACACATGGATTGCCTTTCTCTAAGAATACAAAATGTGCAACATCTTTTCAGCACATTTCTACAGACTGCTCTCACCAGCAAGTCACTATGTTTCTAAAAGTTTGGATCTTGTCATGGCTGATTTGGATCTTGTCATGGTTTGGCATGCCTGATCAATGGATGCAATGTTTTTTTTGTTTTTTTAAAACTTCATTTCCTTTTATTGTTTCATTTGTAGATCAATACAGTCGGTGATACAGGAGCCTGAGAAAACAACTGATTTATCAATATCTTACCAATAGTTTAAATATCACATAATTTTACCTTATCAATAAATCAATGATATCCTGATCAATGATGGTTTAAACAAGTACCCCCAAAAAACATGTCGAGATGGCATCCCAAAAGAACAACCAAATAAGGTAGGAGTTACTTTAATTTTATTTAATGTTTTTTTGCTTTACTGACTTCTTTCTGTTTTTATTTTGGAGGGGTGGGGGAGAATTATGGATGGTTGTGTAAATAGTATCATATGGTAAATTATCATTCATTTGTGATGTGTAATGTAAATCATGTTTTTCATGCAAAGTCGAGGCTCGTATAACAGCAACACATAAAAGACGAAAACAGAAAACACATAAAAAATATAATAAAGGGGGCGGGAGACATGAAGGGGAGAGAGAGGGAAGCACAACAAGAGTCGAGAACAGGGACATCGGGAGATCTGTGGAAGAGACAGATTAGAGAAAAACAGAATTTGAAAAAGGTGGATTTGGGATGTATTAATATGGGTAGAAAAGGTTAAGGTTTTCGATGGGGGAAGATAAGAGATGGTGACAAACAGCTGTTTTGAAGACCTGGAGGGAGGAGTGGGATTGAAGAGAGTGTGGGAGTTTGTTCCAGAGGCGGGAGAAAAGAGGAATGAAAGAGTGAAGGTGAGCAGAGAATCTTGATTTTTGGCAGATTCACCAGAATAGGATTGCTGGCAGATCTTGTGCGTCCTGAAGGAATATTTGGGGGACAGAGCACAGACAGAGCAGGGGAAGTTATGCCAGAGGGGAGTCGGTAGAAGACAGAAAGACCACCAACCTGCCTGTGGTGAGAGAGTGAAAGACCCTCAGAATCAGCTTCATCACGTGAGATTCCAATGATTCTGAAAGCTTTGGTTTCTGCAGAATGAAGCTGAGCTTGGTATGAGGCAGGAGCACCAGCCCAGAGGGGAGAGCAGTACTCCATTAACCTGCGGATGAAAGCTTTGTATGTGGTGAGAAGCTCACTAGTGCCAAGAAAGGACTTCACACAATGGAGGATGCCCTGTCGGCCACTGGCATTGGAGGCCAGCTTGGAAATGTGGTTTTCCCTGGAAAGATCATGGCAGAGTGTTGAAGTACTTTGGTTCTTGCATGTTATGTTCAAATTTAAATGTACATGAAATAATATCAGTAATACAGGTTGATACTGCAGGCCTAATCTTACTGTAATTCACCAAATGCCCGTCTGTCCGTTCCCAGGTACCGCAAAAACGTCTGAACCGATCACAACGATATTTTGGGTGGGTAATCCTGGGACCCACTGGAGTAAAATAGGCTGTATTGTTTTTCCAATTTTCCCAAACACGATGGAATAATATTTACCGATATGAACAGTGATGTGGCTTTTATTAAAATTCTACAAATACTGTTTATATTTTGATGAGAATTATGAACCTGCCATGAATGCGGAAGTGGACAGATTACGGCAACGTTTTTCATGGAAGTCCTTCATGAACTTGCTGTCCGTGTCTGACATGCGACTGAAGGTGCTATAGGGATGTGGAATTTATTGGTTTCATGCTTTAGCATTCGCCGTATCTGCATTGCCTGCTTGCTTCTGGCCTCCCACCCGTGCATAGCACGGGTATCTCACTAATGTCAGTAATACAGGCATATCTTGTATAATGCTGCCTCTTAGAATGCTGTTTTGTTATCGCATTAATTTACCTGGAAGAAATTTTACGATAAAAAAAGTTGATCAAAATCCATGAAACAGTGCAAACGTTGGGTGTGAGAACACGCACACGTATGAGTCATGCGCACACCCAATCAGGACGTCGTACACTGGTTGGCGCTGCGCCAATCAGCATACAACTTCACCAGTTTAGAATACTTCCTGTAGAATCGTTTTTACTCCATCATGATAACTCTTTTTTTTTCTTTTTTTCTTTTTTTACCTCTGCCACCGAAGATGGATGGAGGTTATATTTTCACCCCTGTTTGTTACTTGCTGGAAAAGATTCCGGCAAGTATGTTGATCGGTTGGTTTGTTTGTTTGACTGTCTGTTTGTTCACAGCACTACGTCTACACCGTTGCACGTAGAATCGCCAAACCTTACACACATATTTGTCTTGCCCTGGAATAGACTGTGCCCAATTGATGACGTCATCGGTCACGTGGTTCGGCTGCCATCTTGGAAAAATCTAAAAATTTTGCACCTCTATATCTCCGAAAGTGCTGAATAAAAAAAATTGAGACATGGCTCATTGTAAAGAACTCTCCATTGGGAATAAATATCTTAATGATGATGTCATAGGTGCGTCCATTATGACGTCATAATTCGACAAGTACAAAACTTCATCCGATCAAGATGAAATTTCTTGAGCATAATCTGGGAATAAATTAGTTTAGATAATGATGACAAAATAGATGGTAATAAACAAGTAATGATGACGTCATCGGTCACGTGGTTCGGCCGCCATATTTGTCCAAAATAGCCGATAAAAAAGTATATTCCGGCAAGTCCTCGGTCTCTGACCGATTTTTCATCTGTCTGTTTGTCTGTGTGTCTGTCTGTCTGTCTGTGCGCAGCACTACGTCTACACCGTTGCAAGTAGAATCGCCAAACTTTACACACATATTTGTCTGGCCCTGGAATAGACTGTGCCCAATTGATGACGTCATCGGTCACGTGGTTCGGCCGCCATCTTGGAAAAATCTAAAAACTTTGCACCTCTATATCTCTGAAAGTGCTGAATAGAAAAATTGAGACATGGCTCATTGTAAAGAACTCTCCATGGGAAATAAAATATGTTAATGATGATGTCATAGGTGCCTCCATTATGACGTCATAATTCGACAAGTACAAAACTTCATCCGATCAAGATGAAATTTCTTGAGCGCCATGTCGGTATAATACATGTCGCCATGTCGGTATATAAACTATTGGAGAAAAAAAATTAATGATGACGTCATCGGTCACGTGGTTCGGCCGCCATCTTGGAAAAAACGAAACTATTGGAGAAAACTATTGGAGAAAAAAAAATAATGATGACGTCATCGGTCACGTGGTTCGGCCGCCATCTTGGAAAAAACGAAACAATTGCACCTCTATCTCCAAAAGTGCTGAATAGAAAAAATTGAGACATGGCTCATTGTAAAGAACTCTCCATGGGGAATAAAATATGTTGATGATGTCATAGGTGCCTCCATTATGACGTCATAATTCGACAAGTACAAAACTTCATCCGATCAAGATGAAATTTATTTAGCATAATCTAGGAATAAATTAGTTTAGAAAACAAATAATGATGACGTCATCGGTCACGTAGTTCGGCCGCCATCTTGGAAAAACCGAAAAACATGATCCAAAATGGCCGATAAAAAGTACATTCTGGCAAGTCCTCGGTCTCTGACCGATTTTTCATCTGTTTGTCTGTCTGTATGTTTGTCTGTGTCTGTTTGTCTGTCTGTGCACAGCACAACGTCTACACCGTTGCACATACGTTGCACAATTGCCAAACTTTACACACATATTTGTCTTGCCCTGGAATAGACTGTGCCCAATTTTTAACTCTCTCGGCCCAAGGCCTCCATTATGACGTCATATTTGATAATTCGACAAGTACAAAACTTCATCCGATCAAGATGAAATTTCTTGAGCACCATGTTGGCATAAACTGGTGGAGAAAATAAATAATGATGATGTTATCGGTCACGTTGTTCGGTTCGGTTCGAATCGTATATTCCGGCAAGTCCTAGGTCTCTGACCGATTTTTCATCTGTCTGTTTGTCTGTGAACAGGATAACTCAAAAAGTTGTGGACGGATTCGGATCAAATTTGTTGGAGAGGTTCGATATGTGACAAGGATGAAATGATTAGATTTTGTTGAAGATCTGGATCCGGATCCCTTTCGGATCCCATAAGATCCCATATTAAAAAGATGATATCCCATAACTTTACCTTTTTCCTTTTAGTTTGCTTATTTCCTGTTGGACTTTGGTTATATAATTGACACTTCTGTTGTGCCTGGATTTAAGCATTTTTGATTCCTTCCTGGACATTTAACTCGAAAGTTTTTTTTTTTTTTTAAGATGTTGCGCTTTAACAAGTCAACAAAATAAAACTTGTCTATTGTATGAATGAAACAGTAAACTTTGGTACAAAAAAGACCCAAAAGTACATCCAGTGAAATTCAAACATTTTGTGTTGTTCTTCAACCTTTTTACATCGTACTCGCTTTTTCAAAACGATACAAGGATTTATTTCCTCATGAAATTGGAAATGCAGATTGTTTGGTCATCTAGCTGCTTGTCTAAAACTCAGTTTTCTGGTTGTGTCATTAGTGAATGCATCATTGCAATAACCTAGAGCCTCACCAAGGGACTGACAAATGGCCTACTCTTTTCAAAATGTAACATTGGATCTTTAACATCCAAAATGGCAAGAATTTACTGCAATCAACTGAACTTTTCCTTTGCCTAACTATATTTCAGAGGAAACATGCAGTTGCTGAAGCATTTAGATGTTTTAACTTGGGTTATTATAATTGGCTTTGGCCAGAAAGCATGTACAATAACCTTGTCATCTTAGCTAAATCTTCCACGATTCTCGTATCTTGCTAAAGCATCCAGGTCTTGCCAACCAGGTTTGACCTGGTCAACAGAATTCTTATCTGATACCCTGGGTCGCAAGGTAGCCAATATAGCCAATGGCGCCGAGACAAGTCTGGCTGTACATCCTGCTAGCTGTTTCGACAATTAATCAGATTCTGTCCGGCATTGTTATCTCTAGCTGGCTCATGATGTGAAGAACCCAGATTCATAGGCCTTGATTTGCCTATCATCTACTAATGTTCTTGTACTTCATGTAAACGTACAACGTGTTTGTCCATCATATACGATTGTCATTGTACTACAATGATATCCACTACAAATGTCTTTATCCTGCTTGTGATTTGGGTACAAGTTGTACCATGAGCGTTATATAAATGTAGAAAATTAATTTTAAAGTTAATTTTTCACAATTGGTTTATAAATTAAAGTTTCATTCATCCATTGCAACACAGAAATATCTCCAGTTGAGCAGATGTGCTCACTTTTCTCATTAGCTACGTTGTGGCTTTTTGCCCTCTTCTGGGAGTAATTTTGATGAACCCATAAATGAAAGGAAGTGCAGGGGAAATGAATTGCTAGTAAAGGTCATTTGCCTCACTGTATTACCTATATGAACATAGCCATACCACATGGCACACAATATGTATTCCAGCATGACATGCACAGCAATATATATATATATATATATATATATCTTACTATAATTCACCAAATGTCTGTCTGTCTGTCTGTCTGTCTGTCTGTCCGTCTGTTCCCAGGTACCGCAAAAATCGCTGAACCAATCGCAACGAAATTTTGTGTGGGTAATCCTGGGACCCCCTGGAGTAAAGTCGGCTATATTGTTTTTCCATTTTTTCCCCAATTTTCCAATTTTTCCAATTTTCCAGTTTTTCCAAACACTATGGAATAATATTTGCCGATATGAACAGTGATGTGGCTTTTATTGAAATTCTACAAACACTGTTTCGATTTTGATGATTTGCGTGTGATATGATTTGACGGATGTTTATATAAATCGTTTAAAATACAAAAAGCCTTCAATTTCTGATATTTGGCCTTTTCATTTGGGCCTCCTAATTGAAGCCCCGCCCGTAGGGCGGGTATCGTTGCTAGTATATATAATATATCACAAGACACATAATATGTATCTAACTATTTAAATTGACAATGTTTTACAATCTGCACCTGTACAAAATATGACTGAACTGAAACAAAATGTATTGAACATAAGGATGTGTTCTATGATTTGCCATGACCTTTCCTTTTATTTAAATATCGATTTTAACAAATGGTCCTGCTGTGTGCAGTCTCATCGTTGCATTATAGTCCCTGTGACTTGAGATGTTGTGTGACGAAGTCCGTGACATGTTGAATGTCAAAGCATGTGCATAGATTAATTGAAGCAATTTATTGCCTTGCATCAGTCTTTAAAACTCGCCTTTCTTATAGCATACAAAGTGTGCAAATCATTCGTAGATCATTGCTTCTGGCAACAGATGAAACTTTCTTTGGTACTCTGGTAACTATTCCACTTGTATTTTAACAATTATTCAGCTCCAGGTTACTTACAATGCAATTTTGTTTGATTGGAAGCTGACAGTTGAAAATATTTTGTTTATACAAGGAATTTCAATGCAGGAGGAGGCCATTAGGCCCATCAATCCTGCTAACATCATAACCCTCCCCAAATCCACACTGTAGTGTATCAATGATTTTGTTTGCAAATTAATCAGGCTTTTAAAATTTCTATTGTTACACAGCTTCATCCTATACTCAAAGCATTCTGTATGGTTAACTAGCAATTCACTATTTTTCCAGGATTTGAACTCCAATAAACAGCAGATTTCTACTTCTTAATTGTCAGAATTAGTTGAGATAAAGTTTAACAGTAAATAATACTGAGCTGGTGGCTTGGGATGGGTTTATTTGAAGCTTTTTGTTTGTTGTTAATGTGGACACTTGTGATAATAATTCTAAATTATTCACACTATTTTCTTCAATCCAAACTGCCATGTCTGTAATTCATTATTTGTACAACCTCTGAATCTTCGAATTATGGAGTGAGAATTGAAAATGTTGAGGAAATTGATGGTGTTCAAAACAATTAAAGTGCATCAAAATATTTAAATAATGTACAGACTATTTAGCAATGCATATTTAACCTGAATCTGTTGAAAACTTATAGAGACAAATATTTGGGGGCATTTTGTCCCAACTGAATCAGATAATATCCTTTTGAATAACGAGAGTGATGCCTGGCTATATTGTACGTTGTACTTTGTCCAGTTGCATTGTATCACACGATAGCGAGAGCTAAGTCCGTCAGCACTGTACCAGTACGTCCAGACAGCGAAATCTCGCTCTCACCCTCACGAGTGTTAATTGAGTATGTATGAGTATTGGACACTTGAGTATGTATGTATGTATGCATACATGTATGCATGCATGTATGTATGTATGGACAATATGCATGCATATATATATATGTGTGTGTGTGTGTGTGTGTGTGTGTGTGTGTGTTTGTGTGTGTGTGTGTTGATACTGTATATATATATATACTAGCGGGGTCACCCGTGGGAATCCCACGGGCATGGATGTGTGTGACGAATTTTATATATATGTCTGAAGTGCGGTGCTATGCACACAACTTGTTTGCCAAGAAGAGAAGCAACAACGCGTGTAACCAAAAACAGTCTTTATTCAAAGCTCAAAACTATAGCACTGAACTCCTCGGGGCTGCGAGCCCCGTGTATATCCCGAGGCCACGCCTACCCCTCGGGCGTGGCCGACGCCCTCTTGGTGTGCGGAATGATGTCATCGCGCCAGCGAGTTATCGTGTCCGCCACACGCGCCCCCCCAGAATTCCCGCTCACCTGAAGGGTCAGTTTGCGGGGCAAACGGATGACCCGGCCAAAGCGCCCTCTGGCGGCTGGCGGCGTCTGGGATGCCGGAATGCCATCTGGGATGCCGCCGGCTGCACCTGGGATGGGTGCAGGACTGGGGGGCGGCGTGCCTGGGCGGTGCCGGGGGTCCGCCCGCCGGGGGGCGGCCCCGACGCGGGGGCCGAGCCACTGGCGGGGGGTGGTCCACGTCGAGGTGGGCTGGCTTGAGGCGGTCCACGGAAACGCGGTCAGGAGTACCGCCGATGTCCAGGGTGAAGTGTTTCACCCCGGTCTCCAGCACGTGGAAGGGCCCGTCGTACGGGGGCTGCAGCGGTGTCCGGTGGCCGTCGTGGCGGACGAACACGTACTCCGCCGTGCGAAGCTCCGGGGCGACGTGCGTTGGCGGCCGCCCGTTGTGCGCCGTCGGCACCGGGGCGAACCTCTGGGCGGTCTCCTGGAGTGCGGAGCGTGGCTGCGCCGCGGACCATGGTGCCGTGGAGTCGGGGAGGAACTCGCCCGGCACCCGCAGCGGTTGCCCGAAGACCAACTCCGTCGCGGATGCGCGCAGGTCGTCCTTGGGCGCCGCCCGAGCGTCATGTTGAATGCAGTGCTGAACAGGTGGGTCTTGAGTGATGTTTTGAATGTGGTGAGTGAGGAGGAGTCTCTGATGGTGTGAGGTAGTGAGTTCCAGAGGGTGGGAGCAGCGATGGAGAAGGCCCTGTCCCCCCAGGATCTGAATTTGGTTCGGATGGGGGTGGGGGGGGGGGTCAGGAGGTTGGTACCAGCAGAGCGGAGGTTGCGGGTGGGAGTGTGTCTGGAGAGGAGGTCAGCCAGGTAGGATGGGGCCAGGTTATGGAGGGCTTTGTAGGTCAAGAGGAGGATTTTCTACTGGATTCTCTGGGAGATGGGGAGCCAGTGAAGCTTGTAAAGGACGGGGGTGATGTGGTCACGGGTCCGGGAATGGGTGAGTAGACGGGCAGCGGAGTTCTGAATGTAGTGGAGTTTATTGGTGATTGTTGAGGGTGAACCATAGAGGAGGCTATTGCAGTAGTCCAGACGGGAGGTGATGAAGGCGTGGATGAGGGTTTCTGCAGCCGTGGAGGAGAGGGATGAGCGTAGACGGGCGATGTTTTTCAGGTGAAAGAAGGCTGTCTTTGTGATCTGTTTAGTGTATTTGTCGAAGGAGATGGTTTGGTCAAAGATGACGCCAAGATTCCGGATGAGAGGGGAGGTGGATACTGGGATACCGTCGATGTTGAGGGCAAAGTTATGGGTGGATTTTGTGAGCGTTTTTGGGCCAATGATGATTATTTCAGATTTATCACAGTTAAGTTTGAGGAAGTTGATTTGAAGCCAGGATTTTATTTCAGAGATGCAGTTTGTCAGGATAGAGTGGGTGTCGGTGGAGACGGACTTGGTGGAGATGAAAAGCTGGATGTCATCGGCGAAGCAGTGGAATTGGAGACCATGACGGCGGATTAAGTGACCGAGGGGGGACAGGTAAAGGATGAAGAGGAGGGGGGCAAGAACTGAACCTTGGGGGACACCTTGGGGGAGGGGAGCAGTGGGGGATTTGCAGTTATTGATGGAGATGAACTGGCATCTGTCAGAGAGGTATGATTTAATCCAAGAGAGGGCAGTGCCGGGAACGTTAAAGGTGGATTCAAGTCGGGTGAGGAGGATGGTGTGATCGATGGTGTCAAAGGCAGCGCTGAGGTCGAGGAGGACGAGAATGTTGAGGTTGCCAGCGTCAGAGGAGAGGAGAAGGTCGTTGGTGATTTTGAGGAGAGCAGTTTCAGTACTGTGGGTGGAGCGGAATCCGGATTGGAATGTTTCATACAGGTTATTGGCAGAGAGGTGATGTTTGAGTTGAGTGGCTACAGCGCGTTCCAAAACTTTCGACAGAAAGGGTAGGTTGGAGATGGGTCTGAAGTTGTTTAGGGTGTCAGGGTTTAGACCAGGTTTTTTTAGAATGGGGGTAACAGCAGCAATTTTGAGGGATGGTGGGACGATGCCTGTAGACAGGGAGGAGTTTATTGTTGCAATGATAAGTGGAGAGAGAGCAAGGAGGGAGGCCTTGACAAAGCTGGAGGGGATGGGGTCAAGAGTGCAGGTGGCAGTTTTCATTCCTATGAGGAGTTCAGAGAGGTCATTAGGGGAGACCGGGGAGAATTGAGACAGGGGAAGGCAGGATAAGGGGGGGCAGGTGGTTGGAGGGGGAGCGGGTGCGGCAGTGGTCAAGCTGTTGTAGATGTTGTCAATTTTGCGTTGGAAGAAAGAAAGGAAGGAGATGCAGTTGTCTACTGTGAATGACTGGGTGGTGGTATCCAGGGGGCGGAGGAGTTTGTTTATTGTCGAGAAGAGTGCTTTTGGGTTTCCGGAGCCAGAGTGGATAATTTGAGAGTAGTAGGCGGAGCGGGCGTGGGAGAGGGCATCTTTGTAGTGTTGTAGGTGGTCCTTGTAGGCTTGGGAGTGAACTGTGAGACCTGTGAACCTGTGAGAACTATATGCACATTATACACATATATACATCTCCACACATACATACACACACACACACACACACACACACACACACACACACACACACACACACACACACATATACACATACACAAAAACACACATACACAAAAACACACACACACACACACATATATATATATATATATATATACACATACATACACACACACACACAGAAGCAATACATGTCGTTTTGTGACGATTGTCATCAAAAGTAAACGGTGAATTTACTCGGTTTATTCGGTTCGGCTCGGTTCACTCGGTTTAAAGAAAAAGCGATAATGTCGAAATGTTGCCGTCTGTGTCATGTTGGGCGGTGTATGATACCTGTTGGCTGTTGGGCGGTGATATATTTCCTGAACCATATTTTACTTCCGGCTAATAATGTTGAATGAAATAAAAACGAAGAAATATATGTCGTTTTGTGACGACTGTCATCAAAAGTAAACGGTGAATTCACTCGGTTTATTCGGTTCGGCTCGGTTCACTTGGTTTAAAGAAAAAGCGATAATGTCGAAATGTTGCCGTCTGTGTCATGTTGGGCGGTGTATGATACTTGTTGGCTGTTGGGCGGTGATATGGTGTATTTTAAAAAATATATCTCTGCGTTTTCCCGCGTTGCTGACACCGAGTCTAAAACCATGAATAAAAATGAAATCATATGGTGAGTTAGATTGGAGATAAAGGTGTGAGAGAGACTCAAGAAGGCCTTGAAGTTACAGGTGTTGGAGAATTCATTTCGTTCTATAAACGGCAACTTTCATCGGATTTTCTTCCCGTTTTTTTTCAACCGAGTCTAAAACTATGTTTGCGACTGTGAAAAATGAAATGATATATCGAATTTGATTTGAAATAAAACTGGGAGAGAGAGCAAGACACCACGGGCCTACAAAACAGGCCTCAAAGCTATGCGAGTTAATAAAATGGTGGATATTTGTTTATAATTATATGAAGCCACTCCCAGAATGGGTGGAGCTATGGGTGGAGCTACTCTGCAAACCGAGTAAGCCACACCCCGGACAGACACCCAACAGACAGACAGAATCATCTACGGCTATTATAATATATATATATATATATATATATATATATATATATATATATATATATATATATATATATATATATATATATATATATATATATATATATATATATATATATATATATATATATATATGTGTGTGTATATATATATATATATATATATATATATATATATATATATATATATATATATATATATATATATATATATATATATGTGTACATATATATACAGTGGAACCTCGACTTACGAGTGCCCCAACTTACGAGTTTTTCGAGATACGAGCCGTCACTCTGGCAGTTTATTGCTTTGAGATGCGAGCCGAGATCCGAGTTACGAGCTTTCGCCACCCGGTCACGTGGTTATCTTGCCGTGCACGTACAGTATCTCTGTCGTAGTATAGCGCTGCATTTTAGATTTCGCATTTCGGTTATTTTGAGTTTACGCCGCCAGGTGGGCTCCGGTCACGTGGTTATCTTGCCGTGCACGTACAGTATCTCTGTCGTATAGCGCTAATGATATATAACGCTGCCGATAATGATATGATAATTTATGATAATCTATGCAGCACGACGTGGTCCTCACGTCACACAAGGCGCCTTTGCCCGTTTGCCGGCGCAAAACGGCTCTCTCAGGGTCAAACTCGGTATCCTTTTGAGCGCACGGTTCAGACCTTCAAGAAAAAGTTTATTTTGTAAAAATCGAGCCACGCGTTCAAAAGATATGACCGGTTTTGTTCGCCGGCACGTCGGCGCTCGAATCGAATCGAGTTAAAACGAACACTGCCGTTGTCGGGTCCGTCTGAGACAACCACCGGGCCTAGAACGCTGGGACCGGTCTCGTTGGATAGGCCTGGATCAGATCTCGAAACGCTGGAAGCTGCACCTCTCTGTGATAATCTTGTGGACCATGACAAGAGATCGTGCGACACGTGGTTATCATGCCGTGCAAGTACAGTATCTCTGCCGTCAACTTGTTCAGAGTGCCGGCGATAGCTCGCCTTCTCTTTGTGGAAAACACGGTGAGATCCTTAACATCCAACAACTAATGGGACGCAAACGGGGCGCCCAGTTTAGCGGTACACCCATTGATGAATCACCCTGCCTGTGATTCACCCATGACAGGTTATAGCTGGGTCGGGATTCAAACCCAGGCTGGACAGTTTAGAGTCAAGTGTGCGTACCTCCAGTCCAGGCCATCCTGCCAACTTGTATGCTGCATACAGGTGAAATATAAAGCGCGAGATATTTTTATATATACTGTATATTTTAAAAAAAATTGGTGTGGTTTTTGGCGGGCTGGAACGGATTAATAGCATTTCAATGCATTTCAATGGGGAAATTTGATTTGAGATACGAGCAATTTGACTTACGAGCTCGGTCACGGAACGGATTAAACTCGTAAGTCAAGGTTCCACTGTATATATATATATATATATATATATATATATATATATATATATATATATATATATATATATATATATATATATATATATATATATATATATATATATATTGTTACGGTTTCCACGCGACCCTCCTGCCCTTACCAAGGGGAGATTAAGCCCCTTGTTCTTTTTGGGTCGGCGCAACCGAGAGACTTGAATCACCCCTCCCAGGCAAACGCAAGGTAGGGTTTTCGGGACAATTCTCGCACGTACCTAAATACCTGCGCCACCGCGGAAGCAGGGAATCAAGCCTCGCACGAGACACGCGTAATTTGAGTACACCGAGCGGAATGCGTACCACGTGGTCCGTGCAGTTACCTTTGGTATTGGAACCCGATTAGAGCGGTTTCATTCGTAGCACGCTTAGTCAATGATGGAAAACACAAAAGCGGTAGAATCAAAGGAAGAACACAGGTTCAATTATTATTTACACTATTATGTACAAGGATCAGTAGAAAGCAGAGACACAGAGCAGTCTTATACAGTCTTATACAAATTCCCAGACACGGGCCCGATCACACTCATAGGGGGAAATGAAGGGAGGATGATGTTCACTCACCGAACGCGCAGACTTGGTCGTCCAGGAACGGCTCCGCCCGGCGTGGCTCTCCCCGGTCACAGCACGTCCCGCGATGAAGGCAAGCAGGCGGTGGGAGCGATCCTTGCAGCGCGTCTCTCGAACAAAGGGCAGATCAGGCAGGCTTGAGGGAAATGTATGCGTCTCTCGCCAGGCTTGGCGGTTCTCCACAGTGTGTTTAATTACCGGCGCGCTCTCACTCGCGTACCCCAATAGAGGCTCTGCCTCAAACTCAACCGAGCGTCCAATTTGTAAGAGCACTTATAGCTTGATTCATGCGCGTCTTCTCTCAGAATTCGTAACTTGCTCACAAGCGCCTCTGCCCAAAACTACTCAGAACTCCGAACTTGTTCAAGCGCCTCCCTCCACAGAACTGCGGTGGGGGCTTCACGCAACGGGTTTTATTGCCAACCCCCTTAGCTCTCTCGAATGTTCTAACCACGCCTTGTGCCGCAGTGCCGCAGCCACTCCCTTCGAGCCCTGATTGGCAGCTCGCTCTTACCGTCGGCTTCTCCTCCACCCTCCTTTGGTCTTGCTTCGATTTGCCAGGCCTGCCTCGTGTTAATTTGTGCCAAAAAGCCAAAGGCGGCATAAGGCGGCATAAGGCAATGAAAGGACCTAACTCTCATTATTCTACTCAACGCAAGACTAACACAAGAAAAGGACTATGCTTACACATACTAAGAAATAACTGAACTATCGCGAGGCTATGTGTTGTAATGTGACTAACTATGAGGGGGAAAATTAACCTTTATTGTACAAACTCAAAACCGCAATATATATATATATATATATATATATATATATATATATATATATATATATATATATATATATATATATATATATATATATATATATATATATATATATATATACACTTACAGTATATATATATATATATATATATATATATATACAGTATATATATATATATATATATATATATATATATATATATATATATATATATATATATATATATACACATACAGTATATATATATATATATATATATATATATATACACATACAGTATATATATATATATATATATATATATATATATATTGGGTATATATATATATATATACCGCATCTCCAGTATATAACCGTGAGTGGTTATACATTAGGGTGGTCCAAAAATTTGAAGATTGGATTTTCATTTCTCCACAAGCCTGCCCCCATTCCTATTGAAGAAAGTAGTTTGTGGTGAAAATGTGAGCTTGATTGGACAATATTTAGAGGTTGCTCAAAATGTTGACAAATGTTAATGAATAATAAGATACAGAATTTTTAGCATCATACATCAATTCATGGATAATTATCTATTTTCAATTACTCAAATTATTTATTATTGTTGGCTTGCACTTGTCTTCAATGGTATGACCAAGAGATTGTGCAAAAGCACTGGCCACAAACACGCCGATCTGAGAGATTTGCTCTGTCCAGAGTTGCCACTATTGCTGGAGTGGTCGCCTTGATGGGAGCCTTTTTCGCCTGTTTGGCAGACGATGGACTTGGAGTTTGAATTCATTGTCCCCTGAATCGGAGCTTTCAATCTCAAACATCATCATCATCAACTACAGCCGATGTTGATGGAACAGATTGCATTGCTGTTAGAGTCTCAGCAGCATGTTTCTTCTTTCTTTTATCTTCATTATCAAGCCTGATATGCTTTCTGTTCTCCTTCACTGCCAGAGTGTTGTCCACAGATCCCATACGTGAACTTGAGGGATCCTCACGCTGCATGATAAGGAATGCTTTGTCTTCTTCATTCGTCATTTTCTCAAGCGCATCATTTGGTGAGATATCGAAGAGGGATTGAAGATCATCTTTGAACATCTGCTCCTTCACTCTATAGTTTTCGAATGTCTTGGTTCTATTTTTCTTTACCAGTTTGTAGGCATCATACAACTTCAAAAGTTGGCGCTCACGGGAATCTACTCTCTGCACTGGAATTCGTGCTTTCTCCCAGTGTGCACACACAGCTTGTACACTAAGTTTGGCACTTTCACGAACTGCATGGTGTTCTTGTATGTGATGGTACACCATTTTCTGCAATGTGTGTCCTTTGGTTGGTATTCCCCCACACATTATTTCCTTTTCAGACTTGCTCAGCAACCAAACTGTGGAAGAGCTGCGAGTTTCTGCCATCTGAAAAAAACAGGATAAATTAAAAATGTTATTTTTTGAGCAACCTCTAAATAAGTTCCAAGTGACCTCATATTTGGTTCATATGATCTTTATAAACATAAGAACAAGGGCAGCCTTGTGGAGCATGGCTTTTTAATAGTATTAAATATTACATATGTCTGTGGACCACCCTATTATACATATATATATATAACCACTCACGCAACTATATAAATTATGCTTAGTGTCTCCTCGGTGAGGTAGAAAGCTGAAATTGTGCATGCTGTTGCAAGTCATAGCCATTGGCATTCCTGGCAGGAAAAGGCACGAAAGTCGGAAATTTTCCGTGTCAAATATATCCGCAAATAAAAGTCTGGTGCATTGTCTCGGGCCTAGACAACATAACTTATACTGGAACTGGTTGCTAGGCAATGGTAACAAACGCCACTTCTCACTCTTATTTTGTAACTTTTGCCATATTTACGTTTAAAATTACTGTAGCTGTAAACTTTTTTAAAAAGAGCTCATTCTTATCACTAAGTATTGATTTACTTGACTGATTTAGTTGTTTCCAGAATGAGAGCACAATGGCTTTTAAAACAGTCAAAGGAGACCTGACTTTATACATTAGAAAGGAAGAAATTACAAGTATTTCCTGTGTCTATGTCCGTGATATATGATGTGCTTAAGTATTGATATGTTTCAAATATTCCTAATTACTAAGTAATCATAGTAATGCTGTCACGTTTCAAATCATGCATATTTAATTATATTGCATTTTGAGTCACATGACGACATTTTGTAGTCATTGTTTGATTAAGTTAATTATGAATATTAAACATTTTCATTTTGTCTTTTGACTTGCATGTCATTATAACCTAGTACTTTTAAATATAAAGCTCTCTTACAATCCACATAATCAGATATATGAAGCTTATACTTATTGCCAAAGGTGGATGGAGATTATGCTTTCACCCCTGTCTGTTTGTCTGTCCGTTTGTTTGTTTGTTTGTTTGTGAACAAAATATCTCAAAAGGTTATGGACGTATTCGGGTGAAATTTGGCAGAGATGCGTATGTCACAAGGACGAAATGATTAGATTTTGGTGAAGATCCGGATTTGGATATTAGAATTGTTAAGTGATTCTTCACCATTGGGAGATCGAGCCAAAAACGATACATAGCAGGATATCTCAAAACGTTGTGGACGGATTTGGACAAAACTTGGTGGACAAGTTGGGTGTCTGACAAGGACGATTCGATTTTGGTGAAGATCTGATTATGGAATCGGATATGAGAATTATTTATTTTTTTAACTCATTCTTCGCCATTGAAAAAGGCTTGCTTCAAAAAGGGGACCGAAAAACAACAACAACCACGGTTCCCGAAAAAGGCCAACCCCCGCTTTGCGGGGAAAAATGGCCTCTAAAGGTGGTTATTCTTCGCCATTGAGTGATATGGCCAACCAGGCGGAGGTATGCTCTCTACTGAGTACCGTTCTGGTTATGTCTGCTTGTAAGTTGCACCCGCGTAGTTGCTTGCAGTGTGCAAGCATGCTCCACCAGCACATATGGTACAAAAACTTCATTGCAATTTGTGAAAAATACAGAATCACCGACTCTATAATGCATCTAATCTTCTGCAATGCAAACCACAGCATCAATCAGTTGGAAGCATTTTTTGGGTGTATAAACTTTCGTTTTTTTATATTCTTTCAAATATTTTCTCCTCGAGTTCTAAAACATTAAGAACAAATGATACTTGCATAGTTTTGCCACCTTTGTTTTTCTCAACCTTTTAATTTAACTTCAATCTCAACAAATAATTTTCTTAATCTTTGATTTCCTAACTATTTTTATTGTGAATAAAAATTGTTATAATAACCTGATGGGCCTTGTTTCTCCAGCTTCCTGTAATCCAGTAGCTTTTTTGCCTTGTGCTTTTTGCAGAAGCTGAACAAGCATCTTTACTTTGCAAAACAGCATTGGAAAGAAGCCGAGCAAAAGCAATATCTTGCACCTTGTGCACTTTTTCTTATCAGGTGAGTGTTTCTTTGGGTTTGTGTATGAAAAAAGACAATGATAAAGGTGTTTTCACTGAGCTCCATTTTCATGCTTGGTGCAGTGGAATTCCTAATATTTGAGGTTGAATACAGGGGATGACAGAAATTTGAATTTGCAACTCAAAAAAGGGAATGTTGTTATCATCATTCGCTTTCTAATTTCTGCTTCTCCACTCACTTGATTTGTCATTCAATGTCATTGAAAATAGTTGCGTGAAAGGTGTTCTCCAAAACATTCAATTTACCTTACGGTTTTGGTTCATCGCATAACACAGCTTTTATATATTGTCATGTAAACGTTCATGTAAATGATTTTGTGTTTTTTATGTTGTCATCACAATGTCTGTTTTCCTGTCTATTTGAGGTGGAGTCTATTTGAGGTGGACACTCTGTGAATCTTTATTCATATCACCTGTCTTTTTTCAGTGATGCCCTTGCAGAGTGAGGCACGCTAAGCACCTATGATGGGGATATTCTTTGTGGCTGCCTATCTCACTTGGCTTGCATGGCCTTCCCGCTCCATGCTTGGGCAACCTCACAAGCTGACTCTCCTTTTCTTGTGGCCAACAGCAGCTGATGCGCAAGCGGCAGGCAGCAGGTTATACGAGTGGCGTACAGGTATGGAAGATGTAATGCCAATGCTCCAGATTTTCTTCCATTTTCTCGATTTGAAAGATAAAAAATAATTTTTTAAAACATCAATCTGTTCTTAATATAAGCTCTAGCAGTAGAAATATTGCATTAAGTATGATATAGTATTCACTTCCAAGGAAATATTTTCATGCTTTTCCAGGATAATGACTTCGGCGAACGAATGTAAGCTTCTTTTTAAGAAGCACTTGATCTTCAACTTATTTTAATGGACATTTAAAAAGAACTGTTTTCCTCCAACCTATCCACTGTGTTTGTTGAAATCAGTGTTGGGTTTTTGAGATAAGCTGCACAGGGCAGCACTGTGGCATTCCATGTGCGCCATGTCATGGTGGGACACGAAGGGAGCCTTTTCAAACAGTGACATTCTCTGACAAGCCAGTGTCCCTTGTTATTACTGCTCTTTCCCCATTTCCAGTAATCTTTTTATCATTGGTGAGATAACAAAACAAATTGCCTGCAATGGATTAACTTTGGGTCTTTGTGGCATTTCATAAAGGGTAAGTTGTATCTGTGCAAGATGTTTTACTTGAATAGCATTGATAAGCTATGAGAACTGTAGCACAGAATATTTACAAAGGGGCTGTTTTATCGGGTTAATTTCTGCATCAAATTAATTATGCAGTAAACTCACATTTTATATTAAAAAAGAGATACTGTAGTTATCTTGTGCCATGACCAGGAAGGAAATTGCAACAGAAGGTTTTTCTTCATCAACCATACACACACGCGCGCACACACACACACACACACACACACACACACACGCGCGCGCGCACACACACACACACACACACACACACACACACACACACACACACACATATATATATATATATATATACATATATATATATATATATATATACACAGATGTTTGGTATTACAGAACTTTAATATACAAGAAAACAAACATCACATAATGACAATAACACCGGAGAAAGAACTAGAAGAACTAGAAGAATAGATGAGAACTAGTGAATTTATAAGCATGTCTAAGCAACCGCGACACCGATTGGTTCTTCAGTTATGACATCATTGGTGTTCTGAACGCCCATTGGTTGACTCAGTCACCACTGTCCATGGCTCGGATTGACTGGAGTGGAGTTGTCAGCCATGACGCACCATTTGCATCATTACCTTGGACAGCGTTGGGGAAATAACTTTAATCTTTCGTATTGAAAGAGAATGAGAGGATGCACAAATTCCTCCGGACACATCATAGGGTCCGTGTAATGGATGAAGGTTGCTTCTAACATACGTAGAATGTAACGTACCTGGCTGTGCAACCTCGTGTAATCTTCACCTCTCGCCGTCTGCTCACATCAGTCAACAAGGATGTGCTGCCGACCTTACAAATCTGCAATGTTATCTATGAGTTTAAGTGCCGATGTGAAGCTCGGTACGTGGGCCGTACAACCCAAAGGTTGGCTGATCGTATCAAACGGCATGCCCTCCTGGCGATTCGAGGAAAGAACTTGGGAGTGAGGACTCACCCGGTACGAGCATGGAAGAACGTTCAAGAGCCAGCGGCCATTTCTTCTTCTTCTTATTCTCCTGCCATTGCACGTTGCCAACCCCGATTGTGCAGACCAGTACAATGCAGATATGTTCAAGATATTGATCTGAGGTCGCAGTAAGTTACATCTACGTATGTTAGAAGCAACCTTCAGCCATTACACGGACCCTACATTGTGTCATCAAAAGGAATTTGTGCATTCCCCAACGCTGATTAAAGATTAAAGTTATTTCCCTAACGCTGTCCAAGGTAATGATGCAAAATGGTGCGTCATCTCTGACACCTCCACTCCAGTCAATCTGAGCCCGGGACAGTGGTGATTGACTCAACCAATGGGCATTCAGAACACCAATGAATCATGACTGAAGAACCAATTGGTGTCGCCGTTACTTAGACATCTATCTATAATTCCATTAATCTCTGTGTGTATGTGTGTATGTGTGTTTGTATGTGTGTATGTGTGTATGTTTGTCTGTGACCGCTGTTTCTCGACAACTACCGGTCCGATATACTTGAAACTTGCCAGGTATATTGCTGGGGACCCGAGGATGTGCCTTTTCAAGGTTTGAAATTAATCGGACAAGTAGTTACCGAGTTATGGCGATTTCTTTACCAAACACCGCAAGCCGTTCGCTTTGGACCAAACCATTTCATGTAAATAGAGGGGGGGGGTTCTGTGGTCGTTGCGAATGGACCAAACCATTCATGTAAATAGAGGGGGGGGGGTTCTGTGGTCGTTACTGCCACGTGGTTTCAAAGTTTTTTTTTGTTGTTGTTGTTTGCACGCATGTTTTTTTGCACCCACGTACGGGCACGCCCTAGGATGTTTACACACACACACCCCTACACAAATTTATTTATTTATTTATTTTTGGCAAGGAACGGGCACCCACGTACGGGCACGTCCTAGCTTATATATAGTACGGGCATGCCCTAGTGCTTATAAACGCATTAGTTCGCATCTCTTCCGGTCTCTTTGCTGTGAATCACCTTGAAGAGTACAGCACGAAAAGCTTAGGTTATTGTCATTATATCGTGTTTGTTTTCTGGTGTGTTGTGTGTTGCGTGTGTATGTGTATGTATGTATATATATATATATACACAGTCACGTGAAAAAGTAAGTACACCCCATGTAAAGTTTTGACTTTTTCAACATATTTCAACATACAGCTATTTGATCTTCATTTCAACAATATTGATAGATAAAGGTGATATAATATAACAAATATCATGAAACATTTACATTTTGTAGTCCATTGTATAATTTAAATAAACATAAATGCAAATTTCGCATGTGGAAAAAGTAAGTACACCCCTACATTTATCACTACTTCAAAATACCTAAAATTAGAATCAGGTGCATCAGCTGGGTGCAAATGATTAGAACATCGTTAGCGAGGATCTTGGAGGAACCTGTCTTATTTAAACATCAGACATTTAGCCACGCCCCCAGACGTCACTACGCAGTACGTAGTACCAATCATAACATCTTCATTTCATTGAAATTATTATGTTTGTATGCAACAAAACACTACTAAACTAAATCAAAATAATAAACACAATCAGACACAACTTGAGCCACACATAGATGGGATCTGGGATTACTGTTATAACTCTTAACCAAAATGTAATTATTGCTCAGTATGATTAGCTAAACCACAGAAAACACAGAATCATTACAATCAACGGATTGTCTCTGCACCAACATTACAAGGGCTGATTTCTGATGGTCGTTATTCACTATCACAATATCTCAATGGTTTTCCCGCTTGGAGTTTGCAAAAAAGCACCTAAAGGACTGTCAGACTGTGAGAAACAAGATTCTGTGGTCTGATGAAACCAAGATTGAACTGTTTGGATTCCGTCTGGCCATTTTCTGAAAAGCTGATGTTGTGTAGGTCATCAATAGATTCCACACTGCTGGCAGCATTGTACAGCATGAGAAATCACTTTTCTTTAGCATGTGCAATGTCCTCTTTTGTTGCTGTGCTGTTTTGAAATACTTTTGATTATGCTCTGAATTCTCTGTCATTCATCACTTTCTTAACTGTGAATATTTTTTCAATGCTGTAGATGTGGCTGGTTGTGTCACAACGTAGTAGTGCATGAACAAACTAGAATGAGCAATCAAAGATTGCATACCATCGTTCAGGCTTGTTTTGTGTGGTTTTGTTGTACGTATTTTATAGACATACTCACATTCTAAATGCACATACTTTATGGATGTACTTGCATTCTAATTGTACATACTTTATAGACGTACTCACATTCTAATTGTACATACTTTATAGATGTACTGACATTCTGATTGTACATACTTTATAGACGAACTCACATTCTAATTGTACATACTGCGTAGACATACTCACATTCTAATTGTACATACTTGATAGATGTACTGACATTCTAATTGTACATACTTTATAGATGTACTAACATTCTAATTGTACATACTTTATAGATGTACTAACATTCTAATTGTGCATACTTTATAGATGTACTAACATTCTAATTGTACATACTTTATAGATGTACTAACATTCTAATTGTACATACTTTATAGATGTACTAACATTCTAATTGTACATACTTTATAGACATTGTAATTGTATATACTTTATGTATGTACTCACATTCTAATTGTACATGTATAGACTACATACTTTGTACATACTTTATAGAAAAAGATAACGTGATAACGTGGCTACCACTGGTTGGCATCTGTGGCTTACGTTAACACATTCTATGTGGACAGACAGACAGATAAACGGACGCAAATGCAATACGCTCTCCTTTGGCGAGGGTATATACGACAGATGATCACATGATGGGCTCAATACCGTGACCAGAGCTTCTTTATCCCAGGTTATTCTCTTTTTGTGTTAACGTTTTGGTTCTGATCTGAAAAATACTTTGTTAGTGTTTTGATCCTTTTCTGTTAACTGGACCCGAAACATCAGTAGATCTTGTTGATGCAATGGCAGTTTGAACTATCAATGTATCGATGTCTGCCTTCACGTGAAGTGCCCTCATACCCGCCTTTTCAAAGTTTATACCGAGTAGTTGCATCAACTGCTATTTATTTTGCTCGTTTGAAAAAAATTAGTTTCTTAACTGTGTAAAGCATATTTGGCTGAAACGTAGTGGCTCTGCCAAAGTGAGCTCGTCTCCTTGGGTGTGCAGCATCTTTGATACTTGGGCCAACCTGATACCTATCAAAAACAATGGTATAATTCCTGTACTATACTTTCGTTTTACACAATATACATACATATAGTGTACCTAATACATCATAAGTCTGTTGTTTTGGCCAACAAATCTAGTGCAATGGTGCTTCCCCGTCGGTGAGGATCTTTTGTCTGCTTGATCATCCTGTGCGTCCTCCTTATCCAGAAGGGTAAACAGGTAATCGGCTAGTGTGGCTTTGTTTGATAATCTGGGCAGTTTTGGTGACTCGAACAAGGCTGATGGATATGCACACACTTTATTCTTGAATATGATGCATTGCCACCTTCTTACTTTTCTGCTATAATAGCAAGTCTTCGAAATAGCAGTTGAGGATATATTCGTCCGTCATTGTATCCTACTTTGATATTATTCCTAGAGTCAAGTGTGATGGGCAGATTGTGCTGTTTGCCCTTGTATGTTTTCCACTATTCCTTTGCCTATCTGACAAGCCCTGTCGATGTTCACCACATGATCTGCAACAGCTCCAGTTGAGTAGACCATCTCATTTTGATAATGAACAATTGTTGAGAATGACGAATGTTGCTAATTAACTCATCTGAGTTTTGCCGAGAGACAACTTTAGAAAAAGAATGTAGGCTACTCAGGATTTCGATAACGAGCTACATTAACTACATCTGCATCCTTTTTGGTTTCTTGTTGTAATTTTGCATGACTTTGTTGATGAACTTCGCGAATGTAGTGCGATCACCTTTCGTGACTTCTCATGTGTCCGGTACTTCTGGTCCTTCAATCGGGATGCTCATTACTTCATTTACGTATATGATTAGGCAGAAGGCGACTTCTTTCAGAATAAAAAATTGTCTTCAATGAAGAAATATAACGCTCAACTGTAGCTGTTGTGACTGGAAATAGCAAAAGTTGAATCTCTTCCTCTCTTATTCCAGGAAAGATAGCACAGAAATTAGGTTGAGGCTCTAGTGATGATAAAAAGAAGTTTATGTCAAATCCTCATTCATTACTCCCGCCAAGGAGTAATGCATTCACTCGTGTCCGTGTGTGTGTGTGTGTGTGTGTGTGTGTGTGTGTGTGTTCGTGAACAAGATATCTGGAAAAGTTCTGAACGGATTTGGATGAAAGTTGGTGGGATGATTGCCCTTGGAATAAGGAAGAATTAATTAGTTTTTGGTGAAGCTCAGGATATTTTTCCTGATCCAGGAATTTTTTGAATGATTTTTTTACCATTGAAGACAGGGCTCATTTTAAAAAAAACATTATCTTCTATATATTCTATATTTAACATTGTGATATGAAAATAGTTTTCATATTTGTTGTAAATGTAGTTTAAACTCGTGGTTATGCGTTTGAGCGGTGTATTTTTTTAGCAGTGTCGTCTTCAATGTTCTTCTTTTTTTTTTTTCTAATAAAGACATTCTGTCATTTTAAAACTACCAAAGTGTGTATTCGGTTTCCCCGTTTCATAAAATGTATCGTTTGATACGTATAATGCTTTAAAACTGGGGGTTTTTTTGGTTTTTTTTTTTTACATCAGAAGAGATATTAAAGCGCGGTGTTACGCGCGCTGCTTGCGAGCAAGGAGGAAGCGGACAAGCGGTAACTTATAAGCGTCTTTATTTCATGAGCTCACTGTAACACTGGCGCGCTCCGGGCTGCGCGCCCGGTGAATATCATGAGGCCACGCCTACCCCTCGGGCGTGGCCACCGCCCACTTGGTGCGCGGAATGATGTCACCACGCCAGTGGGCTTTTGTGTCCGCCACACGCGCCCCCCCCAGAATTCCCGCGCACCTGGAGGGCCAGTCTGCGGGGCAGACGAATGACCCGGCCGAAGCACCCCCTGGCGATCGGCGGCGTCCGGGGTGCAGGGATGCCAGGTGGGATGCCCCTGGCTGCCCCTGGGATGGGTGCAGGACCGGGGGGCGGTGTGGCGGCGGGGCTGGGCGGTGCCGGGGGTCCGCCCGCAGGGGGGCGGCCCCAACGTGGGGGTCGGGCCACTGGCGGTGGATGGTCCACGTCGAGGTGGGCCGGCTTGAGGCGGTCTACCGAAACGCGGTCAGGAGTACCGCCGATGTCCAGGGTGAAGTGCTTCGCCCCGGTCTCCAGCACGCGGAAAGGCCCGTCGTACGGAGGCCGCAGTGGTGTCCGGTGGGTATCGTGGCGGACGAAGACGTACTCCGCCGTGCGAAGCTCCGGGGCGACGTGCGTCGGTGGGTGCCCGTGGCATGCCGTTGGCACCGGGGCGAACCTCTGGGCGGTCTCTTGCAGAGCGGAGCGCTGCTGTGCGTGTATTTCCATGGTGCCGTGGAGTCGGGGAGGAACTCGCCCGGCACCCGCAGCGGTTGCCTGAAGACCAACTCTGCCGCGGATGCGCGCAGGTCCTCCTTGGGCGCCGTCCGGAGGCCCAGCAGGACCCAGGGGAGCCTGTCGACCCAGCCGCCGTCGCGGAGGGTGGCCCAGAGCGCGGCCTTCAATGAGCGGTGAAATCGCTCACACAGGCCGTTAGCCTGGGGGTGGTAGGCCGTGGTTCAGTGCAGCCGGACCCCGAGCCCCTGCGCGACCGCCCCCCAGAGCTCTGAGGTGAACTGGGGGCCGCGGTCAGACGAGATGTCTGAGGGGGCGCCGAACCGGGCGACCCAGGTGGCGATGAAAGCCTGCGCGACATCGGCCGCCGTTGTCGACGCCAAGGGCACGGCCTCCGGCCACCGGGTGGTGCGGTCCACCATGGTGAGGACGTAGGTGAAATCCCGCGAGGGGGGCAGAGGTCCCACCAGGTCCACGTGGACGTGGTCAAACCGGCGTTCCGGCACCGTGAACGGGGCCAACGGGGCCTGGGTGTGCCGGTGCACCTTGGCGCGCTGGCACGCGAGGCACGTCCTGGCCCAGCCGCGGACGGCCTTCCGGAGGCCATGCCAGACGAACTTGTCAGCGATCAGCCTTTGGGAGGCCCTCGCGCCCGGGTGGGACAGGCCGTGGATGGCGTCAAACACCTGGCGCTGCCAGCCCGCGGGCACGATGGGGCGAGGACGCCCGAGGGAGACGTCGCACAAGAGGGCCGCGCCCGCGCCGTCGAACGCCACCTCGGTGACGCGGAGGCCCGTGACGGCGGTCCGCAAGGCCTGGACGTCGGGGTCAGCGGCCTGGTCCGCTGCCATCCGGGCATAGTCGATGCCGAGGTGGACTGCGTGGGCGACGGCCCGGGAAAGGCAATCCGCCACCGGGTTGTCCTTCCCCGCGACGTGCTGGATGTCCGTCGTGTACTCGGACACGGCCGAGAGGTGACGCTGCTGCCGGGCCGACCACGGCTCGGTGACCTTGCCCATCGCGAAGATCAGCGGCTTGTGGTCGACGAAGGCAGTGAACGCACGGCCCTCGAGCAGATGGCGGAAGTGCCTGACCGCCAAGTGAAGCCCGAGCAACTCGCAGTCAAAGGTACTGTAACGGCGTTCGGGCGGGCAAAGCTGCCGGCTAAAGAACGCCAGCGGTTGCCAAGCTCCACGCACCCATTGCTCGTGCACCGCGCCCACCGCGTAGGCCGAGGCATCGGTGGTGAGGGCGATCGGTGCATCGGGCGCCGGGTGCGCGAGCATGGTGGCGTTAGCCAAGGCGAGCTTCGCGCCCGTGAACGCCGTGTCCATCTGCTCGGTCCAGGTAACGTCACCTTTGCCCGGCTTACCTCGGAGAGCTTCGTGCAGGGGGCGCAGGAGCTGGGCGATACGGGGCAGGAACCGATGGTAAAAGTTCACCATGCCCAGGAACTCCTGCAGCCCTCTGATCGTGCGAAGGCGCGGAAACCCCTTCACCGCCTCCACCTTGGCCGGCAGGGGGACGGCTCCGTGCCTGGTGACACGGTGCCCCAGAAAATCGATTATGGTGGCGCCGAACCGGCACTTTGCGGGGTTCACATTCAGGCCATGCTGGCCCAGGTGTTCGAAGAGCGTGCGGAGGTGGCGTAGGTGCTCTTCGCGGGACGCGCTGGCGACGAGGATATCATCCAGGTAGACGTAGACAAAATCCAAGTCACGCAGGACGCTGTCCATCAGTCGCTGGAACGCCTGAGCCGCATTCTTCAGACCGAAGGGCATGCGCAGGAACTCGAAGAGTCCGAATGGCGTGATGACCGCCGTCTTCGGGACGTCCTCCGGCCTGACGGGGACCTGATGGTAGCCGCGTATGAGGTCCACCTTCGAGAAGAAGGACATGCCCGCCAAACGGGCGGAAAAGTCCTGAATGTGGGGGACGGGGTAGCGGTCGGGAGTCGTGGCGTCATTGAGACGGCGATAGTCCCCGCACGGTCGCCATCCCCCGCCGGGCTTCGGCACGATGTGCAGCGGCGACGCCCAAGCGCTCTCTGAGCGCCGAACGATGCCGAGTCGCTCCAGGGTAGCGAACCCCGCTTTTGCCACCGCCAGCTTCGTCGGCTCGAGGCGGCGTGCCCGGGCGTAGACCGGTGGCCCGACGGTGGGGATGTGATGGGCCACCCCGTGCTTGACGGCCCCCGCCGAGAAGGTGGGCCGCGTGAGGGCCGGGAAGCCGGTGAGGAGGCGGGTGAATGCGTCCGCTGCCGGAAGCGTACAGACCAATGTGGCCGGAACCGAACCGTTCGGCAAGCCGCTTGGCAAGCCGCTCGTTGAGCTGGGCAATGCACAAGCGAGCGAGCTGAACGTCTCGGCCTGGACAAGACGTCTGCGCTTGACGTCGACCAGGAGCCCATTAGCGCACAGGAAGTCCGCGCCAAGCAGTGCCATGGGCACGTCGGCGGTGACGAACGTCCATCGGAAAACCTGCCCTCCGAACCGCAGAGAGAGGCAGCGTTTTCCGTACGTACGGATGGGCGTCCCGTTCGCGGCAAGCAGCGTGGGGCCCCCACCCGCGGCGTGCTTGTCTGACGTGCCGGCGGGAACGACACTCACCTGCGCTCCCGTGTCGCACAGGTAACGGTGCCCGGAGAAGGTGTCCGTTATGAACAGCAGGCTGCTCGAACGGCCGGCGCTCATCGCCACTATTGAGCGCCGGCCCAGGCGTTTCCCGACCTGTTGAAGGAGCATGGCGGATGACACTGCCGAGCTTCGTGGCCGAACTTGGCGTGGAACCAGCACCAGGTGGTGGAGCTGGAGGAGCGCGGCTGGCTCCGCCAGGCCGGTGGAGTTGGCGGGTTTCCCCGCGGTGGCGGTTTTGGCCGCGGCGTTGGGCGGGGCGTGGCGGCGGTCAGGAGGTGCGTATCAGCATGCTGCGTATGCTGTATAAGCTGATGCTGTGGATCAGCAGCATCAGCAGCAGCATCAGCAGCATCAGCCACGAGGGCCGTGACGGCCACGCCGACTCTCGCCCGCGTGTCCGAAGCGGCGAAGTACTTGTCCGCCTCGGCTGCCAATGCTCGGGGTTCCGTTAGCCCGGTCCCGGCCAACGCGAGGCGAACCTGCGCTGGAAGTTGGCGACGGAAAAGCGCCCGGAATAGAGAACCGGGGGCTTCGTCGCCCAACAGTGACAGCATATGGTCCATTCGGACCGACGGGCGCGTGTCACCGAGCTCGGGGAGATCCAGGAGGCGGTCGGCCCGTGCGTCGTCCGTGAGGCCGAACGTGGCTAGGAGTAGCCGCTTGAGTGCCTCGTACTTGTGGCCGTCCGGTGGGTGGCGAAGGACGGACACAACTCGAGCGGCCGTGCCGGGCCCGAGGGAGGCGACGACGTGGCAATAGCGCGTGTCATCGCCGGTGAGGCGCCGAAGCTGAAATTGGGCTTCGGCCTGGACGAACCAGACTTCGGCCTGAGCCTCCCAAAATTCGGGAAGTTTGATGAAGTTGGCCATGGCAATGGCGTCGCGTGTGGAAGGATCGCTCCGGCAGATCCAACGTCAAGGGGGTCACCAGTAAAGCGCGGCGTTACGCGCGGTGCTTGCGAGCAAGGAGGAAGCGGACAAGCGGTAACTTATCAGCGTCTTTATTTCAGGAGCTCACTGTAACACTGGCGCGCTCTGGGCTGCGCGCCCGGTGTATATCATGAGGCCACGCCTACCCCTCGGGCGTGGCCACCGCCCACTTGGTGCGCGGAATGATGTCACCACGCCAGTGGGCTTTTGTGTCCGCCACAATATCAACATTTAGCTCAGCGAATGTCATTCGCGGTGTCAGTATTTGATGAACTTATAAAGACTTAGTTCCAGATTTGTCAATGGCTGAGGTATATTAACAAACGAATAAAACAAATTTGGCAAAATTCCAACTTTTTTTTTTAAAGATCGCATATTCACCCAGGGTTGTGAGAGGCTGAAGAAGAAGAAACCTCGCATGGGCTTCCCAGACCAAATAAATAATTCTGGTTCTAGCTCTGCGATTTTCAGGTTTATTACTCCCTCCAGGGAGTAACGCATTCGATCGTGTCCGTCCGTGTGTGTGTGTGTGTGTGTTCGTATGTTCGTGTGTTTGTGAACAGGATATCTGGAAAAGTTCTGAACGGATTTGGATGAAAGTTAGTGGGATGATTGCCCTTGGGATAAGGAAGAATTGATTAGTTTTTGGTGAAGCTCAGGATATTTTTCCTGATCCAGGAATTTTTTGAATGATTTTTTTACCATTGGAAGACGGGGCTCATTTTTTAAAAAACATTATCTTCTATATATTATATATTTAACATTGTGATATGAAAATAGTTTTCATATTTGTTGTAAATGTAGTTTAAACTCGTGGTTATGCGTTAGAGCGGTGTATTTTTTTAGCAGTGTCGTCTTCAATGTTCTTTTTTTTTTTCTTCTAATAAAGACATATTCTGTCATTTTAAAATTACCAAAGTGTGTATTCGGTTTCCCCGTTTCATAAAATGTATCGTTTGATACGTATAATGCTTTAAAACTGGGGGTTTTTTTGGTTTTTTGTTTTTACCTCAGAAGAGATATCAACATTTAGCTCAGCGAATGTCATTCGCGGTGTCAGTATTTGATGAACTTATAAAGACTTAGTTCCAGATTTGTCAATGGCTGAGGTATATTAACAAACGAATAAAACAGATTTGGCAAAATTCCAACTTTTTAAAAAAAGATCGCATATTCACCCAGGGTTGTGAGAGGCTGAAGAAGAAGAAACCTCGCATGGGCTTCCCAGACCTAATAAATAATTCTGGTTCTAGCTCTGCGATTTTCAGGTTTATTACTCCCGCCAGGGAGTAACGCATTCGATCGTGTCCGTCCATGTGTGTGTGTGTGTTCGTATGTTCGTGTGTTCGTGTGTTTGTGAACAGGATATCTGGAAAGGTTCTGAACGGATTTGGATGAAAGTTGGTGGGATGATTGCCCTTGGGATAAGGAAGAATTGATTAGTTTTTGGTGAAGCTCAGGATATTATTCCAGATCCAGGAATTTTTTTGGAAATTTTTTTGGGAAAGATTTTTTTCTGTTTTACTGCATTGAAGCTTTTATTCTTATTCTTAAATGATGTTTTTCTCCTCTAATTCCGAGATATATCAAAATAAATTCTCTGACAGTTAGGGCTTACTTTCTTTTTCATTTATTGTTTTGGGGAGAGCCGAGAGGGGATGTTAAAGAAAACGTGTTATTCCAACTAAACCCATGGCGGGAGTATGCTCTCTGAGTGGCGTTGAGTGGCGCCAGTTGAGTGGTTGAGTGGCGTTGGGGTGAGGGAGGGTGAGGGATGGGAGGGGGAGGGGGACGGGGTGGGAGGGGGGAGGGGAAGGGGGGAGGGGGCGTTGAGTGGTTGAGTGGCGCCTCACTGAGTGGCGTTCTAGTTTATCCTATAATATTCTACTCTGTGTTCAAATTCTATATTCTGGCCTGATCATGTGGTAGACTCATTTCTGGTAGTGCCTCACTCTAGTCAACTGTCAGTGTTTTATAAGACTGGTATCTGTAAAAACTACTCGTACATATAGGTTGAGTAGAATACAGAAGTCACTGGTGTCGATTGGAAATGAATTAAGTCTGTGTACTTTTGGAGTTTGCTTCATGAAGTTTCTTGGCCTCATCAGTTAGGAAGTCAATACAAAGGCCTTTACTAGTCAACTTGTGCACTGAAATAAGTCTTTGCTTTTTCCAGTATGTTTTCATTGTATATCTCTGATTGATCCAAGTGTAGCTTCTATTACTCGATAAAGATCTACTACTGTTATAACAGATACCTGGGTGGAATTGTTCAATGACCCAAGTGGTTTTAACAGGAGGTTTATTAGAGAGAGAATCACGATTGTCTTGTCTGAACGAAGAAGCAAAAGTAGTCCACCAGCCGCACTGCTCAGATCCATCCCATCTTGGAGGACGCTTTCCAAAGCCAGTAATAACGATTTCAGTGATTTCAAGACAACAGTCAAAGATCGCTCATTAGAAAGCCAGCGGGTTTTACCAGGTTGGACTCATTTGAACTTCAGTCGCAAAGCGTCTTCTATTATTTCCAAGGTGTTCAGTCAATTTGACACTTGTTAAAAAAAACGTTATACAACTAAGACGTCAAATTTATCACTGTTTTAATGTTCTTTGGATATTCTGCAGCTTGTACTCGTGCTAAATGGAGTTGATGGCCTCTGCAGTGTTTATAGGAGAGATGAGATTTACACTCTTTTCTGGAGCAAAGCTTGTACCTCACCATGTCCACCAGAGAAGTTTGCAGCTCCATCAAATGCATAAGCAGCCATCTGTTTATGGTCTAATTTACAAGCATTTTACTCTTCTAAGATGTGGGTCATTACAGATGCAGCCAGTGTGTTTTCTATAATCTGAACATTGGGGAATCCATCAACTGGCCTACCAATAACATCAAGAAAGCGTACACAATGACTCAATACTTCATGCGTATTTGCATCAGTGCATTCATCAGCCATGTCAGTTTCTTGAATGCGGTGAGAGAGTTCTTCACTTTTACAACTGCTGAGTCTTTCACTGTTGCACCACATGCTTCTAACCAGTCAGTTGAGTTTCTTGCGGAAAGATATTGGGAATTTGTCGCTCTTGTTTGAAATCGGTGTCAAACTTCAGGGTTAAAAAGTGACATTGTACTTTTAACATTGGCCTCCAGTTTGTAATATTTCTTATCTCTTGCTTGAATAGAATGTATGCTGCAATAGCCATGTTTGTTCGCTTTAACTGTTGTGTCTTCAGCATTCTTAACATACTCATTAAATATTTCTGAATTTAGCTTTGGCAGTGACTGGCTACCAAGGCTTTCCGCATATCTCGTGCGGAAATGCGGATCAGAGGCTCAGTGTTTTGTGACCTTTTCATGTAGTTCGTCAGCATCAGCTTTGCTGATCAGTTTGGAGAACCAAGATGCCCCACTTTTACCAACTGCAGCAGTGGGAAGCGTTTCTTATTCATCAGCCTTTTTTTGCAAGATGTGCACAAGTCACCATCTTTTGTAACTTCAACAAATGGAAAGAGTTTGACTGACATGCATACACAGCCTCTATGTTGTGGAGACAGTGGTTATTCTTCAGTAGTTGGCAGTATTTGTGCTGCAGGCTATTTGAATGGTGATGCACTACTCAAACCTCAGATGGAGATGGTGGGGGTTTTTCTTGTCGTTCATGGAATATTTATTATCTTGGTTAATTGTTAAGGCCTTTGAGTGGAAAGAATTGTTCAATTGTTTTTTGTCTTTTCATTTTCACTTCCACCTGTACCATAAAATAAAGAGGTATAAATCAAACTAGAAAAGGACGTGTTGAAAAAGCATTGAATTATCATAATTTTACTAGCACTGACCCACAAAACATTTATAGTAGTTTTCATGGGCATTTGAAAAATAGTCTTCTAAGTTCATTAAAATCGAATGGGCTGATGGTCATCTCCTCTGCTGATTTGGGAGGCCCCCTGATATGAAATCGAAAGATCTACGACCGAGTGATCCTGCAGACCATCAAGTAGAAGGGCTGTATTGGGTTTCAGGGCAATCGGTTCGTAAATAAGGGACAAGTGGGGATCTGAACTTTCAGGGGTTAACCACCCCTCCCCCATCCCCCCCCCCCCTCACCCTCCTCTCTCTCTCTTGGAGCCCCCATGATCCAAAATCTAAAAATAGAAGCCAGAACTATTGTGCGGGCCATTGAATACAAGGGCTTTATTGGGTTTCAGAGCAATTGGTTGGTAAATAAGGGACAAGTCGGGATCAAAAGTTTCAGGGGGTAATTCCCACCTCCTTGGGAGCCTCTTAATCTGTTGTTTTGCTCATCTACTGTATATTAAAAGTGTGTATAACATTAAATATTGTCATGAGGTCATGGCTGGTTTGTACCCAAGCAAAAAAGAAACTAGATCTCCTCTGCTAATCTAGTACTAAACTAGCAAGAGCAGATCAGTTTTCGAGCAACGTTTCACACGCTTCCCAGCGAGCTTCCGCAGGCCAATAGACCCCAAACATCAGCCCTTTTCCGCTTTTATTACCCAAGGCGACGATTCATTTTTTGTCATGTTCCAGTGCAAGAGGTCATTTGAGGAGTTTTTATTTTGTCTAAACTCAAGGAAAAAACGCCAATCGCATCAACCATGGTCTGCTCTGCTCTTATTATTATCTACTCGTGATCTGGTATTGTATGTGTGAGCATGAGTAAATGTGTGTGCTCATTCTTGTTTTTGTGTTTTCAGGACACGAGCATGGCCGGGGTGCATGTCCAGATTGGACATGGTGACATATGGGTTGCGTGATTGGTGGAGTTTCCATTGGGTGTTGTACATGTGTGGGCGTGGTGTTGGAGATCGAGAGTTGTTGTTTTTTTCTCACCTTGTCCAGCTGTTTGCACCATCCAGCTTTTGCCATTTGTACAAGAGGTATGTACTGTGTGTTTGTCCATGGTCTTCCCAGTTAGACCACCCTCTCAGATCTTGTGCCATGCCTCCAGAATCCATTTGTGTCGTTTATCGTTTTTATTTATTTATTTTGTTTATTTAAAAGTTTATCTAATTTATTTTATTTGAATCAGAAAATGTGATGGCATCAACTTTATAAGATGCAACAGTCCATGCCGGAGTTGCCAAAGTCTGTGCTGCAATGTGTTTGTGGGTTTATGTGTTGCACAACTTAAAATCCAGCAACCTGTTGGTGTGGGTTGGTTTATTGTATACCAACATCCTTAGGTAGTCACCAGGCTTCCGGTAAACCTCCACACCAAAAGAGACCAATTTGCTTTCTTTACCAATTTCATCTGTGAAGCTAATGTTGGGAAATTCTAGGCCAAGTTCCCAAAGAGGGTGGTCTACCATGTGTCTGTCATCCACGTACCTGTTCCAGTATCTTGGCAGCCAACTGTAAACACAGCATGGTATACATATATTGTTAGGGTTAGTTGTTAGGGTAGGGTTTGACATAAAAACTTGCGTTTCTTTTATATACATATATATACATATATACATACATACATACATACATACATACATACATATACATACATATACATTGCTAAAGTGACTGTGTGCAAAAGCTTAATCTTCACAGTGCCAATTTGGCATTTGAATCAGTTGTCCATTGTGTTGTGATGTCGTCCATGACATTGTCTGAAGGCCTTGTCTGACTCTACAAGCTTGATCCTCATCAAATATTGTTCAAAGGAGATTAAAAATAGTGAAGAATGAGTGTCGGTTGGTAAATGCGTATTAAGAGAAAGATAACTTTTAATTTAAAAGGATTGGTACTGATGTTGTGAGTTTGTAGATAAAATGCTGATCTTTGAGTTTCCCGGATTCATTGATTCCGTAGAAGAGCGTTAAACCACAAAGCAACTCTTTCATTTCTCAAATCATTGATCATCGTATTTGTCATACATTTCATTTGGGACATGTTTTGCTGCAAATGCAAACGAAATAGTGATATTCCAGTTTCAAAGTGAAGAGCGAGTAAATATACACTTTCAGAGCAACATTTATTTTGAAGAAATCACCCGAGTTGGAATCTGGGGGAACCTGCGTCCCATTATTGGAACACTTTATCGAGAAAAACCTATACTAAGACCATAGCAAAGGCATGATAAATGTCAAAGTGACATGCCTGACTTCCTATTTATGTTTTTTTGTATTTGCAGCATAAACATGGCCCACATGAATTGTCCAAGATAAATATGATGATCAGTGATTAGAGAAACGAAAAAGTGATGTTTTCGACTGTTCTGCCATCATTTTGTTGATCCTCTGACACAGTCTCTCCCGCAGGCCTTCTATATTAGCTCGGTCTACAATGCAGCTTCAACAGACTTCAGCTTTGGCTCCAGTGTCAACTTCTGCTCTGCCACTGCACAGGTTAAATATATACTTGGCAAAAAAAGAAACGCAAGTTGATAAGACGCATTTTTTTTAAATGTGCATTGTTGTGCACAAATTTATCAATGACAAAGATTTGTAATACCATTTTAAGCACCTGTATTTTCAACCGCATTTCTTGAGCGTCATGCCTCACTGAACCACCACAATGGGGGTTGAATGGATTTTCAAACAATCACTTACTGTGGCTTCCAAGGCTAAATTGCATTAGAATGTTTATGTTCCTGTGGTAGTCTATGGTCCATGGAGGCTTGAACCGAATTCACTCAGCAGACGACAATGCCACGAGTTGTTAGGGTAGGGTAGGGTAGGGTATGGTAGGGTTAGGGTAGGGTCAGGGTAGGGTTAGGGTAGTTGTTAGGGTAGTTGTTAGGGTTAGTTGTTAGGGTAGGGTTAGGGTAGGGTTAGGGTAGGATCAGGGTAGGGTTAGGGTAGTTGTTAGGGTAGTTGTTGGGGTGAGTTGTTCGGGTTAGGGTAGGGTATGGTAGGGTTAGGGTAGGGTTAGGGTAGGGTCAGGGTAGGGTCAGGGTAGGGTTAGGGTAGTTGTTAGGGTAGTTGTTAGGGTAGGGTTAGGGTAGGGTTCGGGTAGGATCAGGGTAGGGTTAGGGTAGTTGTTAGGGTAGTTGTTAGGGTAGGGTTAGGGTAGGGTCAGGGTAGGGTTAGGGTAGTTGTTGGGGTGAGTTGTTTGGGTTAGGGTAGGGTAGGGTTTGACATAAAAACTTGCGTTTCTTTTTTTGCCAAGTATATAATTCATCCTCTCCAGCTATCCCTGCCAGCTCGAGCCACAATGTTGTGGAAGGTGTTTTAATATGGGACCAAAAGAACCACACCAGAGACGCCATGTTGAATTCCAAATGTCCAATGGTGTGGTCCTTTTGTTCTCATACTATAGCACCTACCACAACATTAGGTAACCTTTCCTTCCACCTATCTTGTGATAATGACACTACTGTTTCCTTTTCGCTAAAGATGTGAGCGCACCCAGTTGCCCTATTTATCTTGTGACCGTGACATCACCAGGATGCCTGGTGGTGAAGCACAGGACCAAAGCTGTTGTACATTTAATGAGATCAAATGGACTGCAGCCTGTTCCCTTCTCGACAATGTTTACACAGCTGCTGAGAAACAATGAATGATGGTACCTGTGCTCAAGCCAAAAGTCCATTCCAACAGATGCACAGATGGTGGACAGGCAAGAGACACAGGACGAGATTCACACTCTACAGGGAGCGTTTTAATGTAAACGGTTTGCCTCATTAATGAAGATTCACAAACATCCATATACTCCTTTGCTGATTACCTTTCTGCCTCGCTATGGAATGGGCCCACACATGAATAAACTTTTAACATGTAATTTTCCATATAAACCGATGAACAAAAGCATTCAATCATAGCTATACGTCCCTCCAAAGGACGGTGCATTCTCTAATAAAACACCCTGCGTGTGAACAACCAGTCCGACGGTTCATAGTTCGGTCAATGTAATCAAACTGAATCGCCCAAGTTGTAAGTTTGCTACACCTGCTTCATCTGTCACGCCACCATCAATCAGAGACGAGGAATCTATATATCTCAACTCCGGATTACCACTAACGTCGTGGGTTCCGTTTAAGCAGCCATCTTGCATCCCATCTCTAAATCTGGTTGTTGTTCTTTCTTGTTATTACTTGCAAAATCGAAGATTTTGGTCAAAGGTCAAAGGTCATCTTGAGGTCGAATTTCTAAAATTGTAATTTTTCAGCTGATGGACTTGAAAATGAAACAGCAATTGCATAGAGCCTCGGTGAATTGGGAAACCAACTATTTTTGAGGGCAAAAGGTCAAAGGTCAACTCAAGGTCAAACTTCTAAAATAATCAATTTTCATCTGGAAAATAATTATTTTTAATCCAATTGACCCGAGCTTTGATTAAGATCATCAATTTTAACCTTAATAAAATGGACAATTTGATGTATCCATGGCAACCTTTTGTTAGGGGGGGGGGGTGTTTAAATGATCTATATATACATACAAACCATCATCTCACCATCCGTGATCGTTTTTCAGGAACATGTTCTTGCTAAATTATAATCGTACTAGTGGGGTCACCCATGGCAATCCCACGGGCATGGACGTGTGTGACATTTGGACATCTTCATTTAGTTGCTGCACATTCAGTTTTACAAAATGGTTACTGGCAATTCATCAGATCCACAAATGATGTAATCTACACAATATATTTACTTCTGATAACATGTGAATGCATGTGCATGCACATGGGAAATACAGTTTGAAATGTGTCATTACATCTCATGTAAAATGTGACTTCAAGAACTCAAATCCTCTCCCTCCCGGCCCCCACCCCTCCCACACATCATGCACACTGCACCAGGGAGTGGCACACACACACACACACACACACACACACACACACACACACACACACACACACACACACACACACACACACACACACACACACACATGGGAGAGTGGGTCACACACACGGGGGAGTGGTGGGGGGTGTCAAAGGGTAACTTAAGGTCAAACTTCCAAAATCATCACTTTTTATCTGAAAAACCGTCAATTTTCATTCGATTGACTTGAAAATTGAACAGCATTTGCACATTGAGTCACAAAATAGGGAAACCAACTATTTTTGAGGTCAAAAGGTCAAAGGTCAACTCAAGGTCACCCTTCCAAAATCATCATTTTTCATCTGAAAAATCGTCACTTTTCTTCCTATTGACCCGAGCTTTGATCAAGATTGTCAATTTTAATCTTGATGAAATGGACAATTTACAGTATCAATGGAATTTTTTTTCTTGGGGGGGGGGGGGCGTATTTTGCAAGTATCGTGCTCCGCATGACGTCTTCTTGTTGTTTTATTCTTCTTGTTTATACATAGCATAGCCTACATTCTGATACAAGGGCCTCAGATCAATTAGATACAATTATGATTAAATATGAATATCATAGCAGCATTTACTCTTTTGCTCCGTTTGTATAAAGCCACTCGTATAATAAAGCAAGTCAATCTATATTCACAAAATATTCCTCCCACGTGTGAGCCAGTGGTGAAAGTTTATTTAATGCCACTTGCCAACATTGCTGTCTTTGTTTCATTATCTTTATGCTTGACCAGTTCATGCCTTCTGAAAGGGAAGTGTTTATCTTTGCACTGAAATAAATTAATGATACACGAGCAAATTAGGCATATTTAAAGAGCCTGATCAGTACACTGTGAGTACTGCACTCTTGTAATTTCTTCATTTACTTTAACAGCAGGAATTAGTTTAAGAAAAGTAACATGTTGTTTGTATTGCTGCCTGTGCTTTAATCTCATCTATGGGATGAAGTAAAACAATGTTTACAAAGATCCTTCCCTGTGAAACATTAAACCTCCATGATGGCACCACAATTTCATCAAACGTCATCAAACATCCTTAATTTCACAACAATTTCTTCCTCAATTTGAAATTTTGAAAGGTGTAGACACTTTCCGCAAAGCTCTTTTGCATGCTGTTGATGGATTTCGTTTTATAAATCTTTTCTGGATTATTTCAATTCCATGTAACTATTCTCGCAATTCAAAAGGGCAATTCATCAATGTGTGCGCCATCCTCGGATGGACGTTAAGCAGGCGTCCCGTCTACTGGCATTTGGTGGTGGACATTAAAGATCCCATGGTGTCCTTTGCGAAGAATAGGTGAGCTATCGCCATCACCAAGGTTAAACTCCAAATTCCTGCCCGAACTACTCGGTCCAACGTCACTCTGAGCCAACCGGTTTGGGAAAGACGTGGGCTAAGCTTCTCCCAGCCATTTCCACAAGAACGCAGGACTAAATTGTGGCCGTTAAAGGAGAAGATGAAGAACATCCTCACAATTCAAAGAAATGTTTGCTCTCCAGCTCTATTTATCTGCTTTACCTCTCATCATCTTCTAAGATATTTGCCTGCATTCAGAGCTTTTCTGTGAAAAACACGAATTCAATATGTAACATTGGGATAGATTGGGTCCAGCAACAGGGGAAAGGCAGAGCAGATGAGTATTTTCCATCTCTTGTCCAAGATTGCTTTTTTAAATTGAGGCCTATGAGGGGGTTGGGGGAGGGTAGGGTGGGTGCAGTTTGACCTCTTTAAATAATTATCGTAATATGGTGTAGATGATGGAGGTAGGAGAACATCTGGGGACAAGCAACCACAACATAGTAAGCACAACTTGATTGTTGAGATGTAAAGTTTGGGATAGTGGTGTGAGGCTGTTTGATTTTAGGAGTGCAGACTTTGAGGGAATGAGAAGTGATTTGGGAGCTTTAGATTGGGGAAAGTTAATGAATGGGCTTTCTCTATCAGAGAAATGGCTTCAAGTAGCCAATGTGTAGGGTGCAGAGTTGTAGTCTGGGATCCGAGGCCTGGAAATGTGTAAAAAAGTGATTTTGAAGTGACACCCCTGCTATAAAATGTTTGACCCCTAGATCATGTCTGTGGGGGTGTTAGCCACCAGAAAAGTGACTTTAGCAAGGTAGTTTGGATTGCGCGAATTCTGTAAGGACGTTTTTTAACTTGGGGCGTCAACTGTAAAAAAGCAAGAAATTTAGGGGTAGGGGAAATTCAATTGACCATATATCCCATAATACAGGGGTGAGTGCAACAAATTACCACTCATTATTTTTGTTATAAAGTTGGCTTTTATATGAAACATGATTCAACGTGATTGGACCATCCATGAGGTCAGCAGAGGTCAAAAGGTCACGGAAAGTGGGTTAAGCTGAAAATTTAGCTCCTTTATCAAATAATTCACATATGTATATGTCACAATATGTTCTTTCCATCCCTCTACTGTTTCTGGCCTATATTGATCGTAATAGTGATGGTTTACTGTGGTGGTTGATGCTTTTCATCTTTTGTGTGGTGCTAGTGATTAATTATGCTACATTTGTTTCAGCAACTTGCTTCACTCTTGCTGATCTTTATGATTACCATCGATCTTCAGCCTCCCTAGCTGGAGCAAGCTTCCTTCTTGTCAATTATTATTTACCACTCAACCAACGACATATCGAAATTCCCGTGTGGAAGCACTGAATGACATATCGAAAGTGAAACCGGTAGCCATATTCCTTTTTCTGTCAGGAGCTGAATGGAATGCTGATTCCCATCCAAAAACCGTAAAGTAAGAGCGAAATATGAACTTAGAATAGTTAGATAAGAACATTATATAGTTAGGAATATTTTGTACATATTTTCCTGTCATTCAAGCAATTATCGGTTCACTAGCGTTCGAGAGAAAAGTCTTAGTAAATTTGACTAGTTTCCTCATTGATTATTTTCCACATGTTTTCCTGTCATTCAAGCAATTATCGGTTTACTAGCGTTCGAGAGAAAAGTATAGGTAAATTTGACTAGTTTCCTCATTGAATCTTGAAATGTTATAACGTTGTGAAATCATGATATTTACGAATCTAATATATTTCACAGTCGACCCTGATTTACTACACGTGATGGTGTTGATTGGTTTTGTGTGGCGTGGGGAATATGTTTCATTCTGGCCTGGCACCAGGTTCGCCCGAAGATTCGCCTGATGCGAATACAACATTATTAATTTTGTTCCATTTGTGGATTGTATGAAGTCTTAGAATGTCTTTTTATTTCTTGCAGGTGCTGACCCCTGGCGTATAAAGATGGAACCTGTGGCTGTGATATCTGGTAAAGGAAACAAACGCAAACTCTCTTCTAGTGTAAGTGACTATTCGAAATGTATCGTCTGCCAAAGTACAACAGATGATCAGGGACCTCTGTATAACCTGACGAAGAGAGGGTTCACAACATTCAAGAACGCGGTGGAAATAAGGAAGGATGACGTTTACAGCAGAGTGTGGGACGATCTGCAGAATCAGGACCAATTTCTTTCAAAAGGACCAATGTGTCACGAAAAATGCCGCAGTAGTTGCACCCTCAAACGGACTTTGGACAATCTAGTATCCGCCAAATGGTTTAAAGCCGAGCAAGGAGAAACATCAGGTGAACGGGAGGGCAGGAGGAGTTTAACGGACTTTAAGGCAGTGTGTTTCCTGTGTGAAAGGGAACGCGATTCCAAAGGCGATAGGACATTAACTTTAGTCAGCACAGTTGACAGGCAGAAGTCAATCCATGATAAGGCAAAGGTGTTGAGGGATGAGGCGGTCCTTTTGAAAATTGAGGGCCATGGTGATTATTGTCTTGACCTCATAGCTAACGATTTCCGCTATCACTTGAGGTGTATGAACAATTTCATGAACAGACGATGTAAAGCTTCGGAACAGACATGTGACAGTAAAGGTGTCACTGAATATGACAAAGGCTTCCAAATGCTTGTTTCAGAAATTTCACCTGGACTTCTTATTAACAAGCATGTCTACCACCTTGGCCAGCTGACCAATAGATTTACGGAACTTCTCTCACAACAGGATGTAGTCAGTAAGAAACCCTACAGAACTGATAGGTTGAAAAAGCGATTGTTGAAGCACTTTGAGTCTGACATTCAGGTCATCACATTGAAGGGTAGAGATACGTTAATATGTGCATCTTCTTTGACCGTCAAAGAGCTCTGTGATGAAGTAGTCTCTCTGCAGACTGAATTAGATGAGTGTGAGCTTCTTCCAGATGACGAGGAAGAGGTGGTACTGCTCACAAACGTGTCATACAGTTCATACCACGTGGCAAAACACTTAAGGGCTGAAGTGAAAAAATTCAGAAAGGTAGGGTGTGCAATCCCAGTCAGTGATGAAATTGAAATATCATATGAAGGTGCCTCTAGTCAAGTCCCGGTCGACTTGTACAATCACTTGGCATGGTTACTAACAGAGGGAGATGAGTGTCTCGGTGAAGATGGCAAAGTCGAGCTTACCAAAGATGATGAAGAGAAGGTACTGAATTTGGCACAGGACATTGTAGGATGTCTTAGCAGGCAGCCACTTCCCAAACACATCGGTGTTGCCCTACATATTCTGAAGCAAACACGTAGTAAAAACCTGGTGACAATGATTAACAAATTTGGACACTGCATCAGTTATCCCACTACTCAGCGACACATCACAACAGCCGCCAATGATGTTTCTGAACAAGAAGAAAGGGAAGGGTTGTTCATTCCAACAAACATCACACCAGGACACTTTACCCACTACGCATTGGATAACTTAAACTTCCATTCAGACACAAGATGGTGGTAGTTTTGATGCTACAACAAATATAATTTATCAGTACACATTTGAGGGAGAAGGAAGTGGGGAGGTAGTGGGGGCAGTGCCCCTTAAGAAAACCAGGAAACTGACTATCAGTGAACCAGACAAATTCGTTCCAGTAAGTAGTAAACTGACACTGAAGGACAGAAGACAGGCTAGGTCATTACGTGATATTGAACCTCCTCATGATGACAAGGGGGAAGCCTGCTTTCTAGCTGACAAGAACATCGTTTGGTTCCTACTGAGGTTGTATCCAACACAGTTGATGACGGGTGAAAACGACAAGGACACTGGTAGCCTGACATGGAGCAGCTTCTTTGAATACAGTTCTGGGCAACATACAGAGAAAACAAAGATTGGTTATGGACCATTGCTTCCACAAAACCCAACCAACGCAGATGTAGTCCAGACCTTATTGGACTACTTTGTCTCCTTGAGTCTTAAGATGGGTCAGACTAAGACGGTGGTGACTTGTGACCAGGCGATATATGACATAGTAAAGGGGTTGTTTAGGAAGGAATCGGAAAAGTACAAAGATGTTATTGTTCGACTTGGAGGATTCCATATTGCCCAGAACTTGTTTGGATCTATTGGATTTTTCATAATGGAGAGTGGCATAGAGGACATTCTGGTTTCTAGTGATATCTGTGGTCGAGGTACAGCCAATAAAGTCATGGCAGGAAAAGATTATTATAAGATGGTCCGTAATCATTCATGGTTGAGTGAGGCATTGTTCATGCTGAAGTGGGAGGCATTTGAGAAATGGCTGTTGTTCGAGAAGACTGAGGAGACACTTTCTTTGCTTTCGTCTGCTTGAAAGTCTTAGAAATGCCTTTGACAGGAAAGAGAAGGACGAATTTGCTGCACTCATGAAGGAAGTCATGAAATGCCTAGAGTCACTGGAGTCGCTCTGGGGAGATTTTGAGAAGGGATTAGGAGTGACAGCCCATCTTTGGAGCATGTACATAGACATGGTGCTTATTCTAAGGCGTTACATCCATGCTGAGAGAGCTGGGCTGTGGCAACAGCACTTACAAGAAGTACAGAATATGCTACCCTATACCATTGCTTCCGGCCATAGTAAGTACATGTCCTGCCTTCCGATCTATCTCAGTGAGATGCAAAAGCTTCCAGAAACAGCACCAGAAGTGCACGAGGAGCTTGCAGCTGGCAAATTCACAGTTCACCAGACTGCAGGAGACTTTAATGGTGTGTGGACAGACCTTGCCCTTGAACAGACCTACAATAGGGAAGGCAAAACAAGCCTCTTTAAGGGTATAACACAGTCTGAATCAGCACGAGAAAAGTACATCAAGGCTCTACCGTTCATGACCTCTGTCTCTGAAAGTGCAAAACAGATGGCACACATGGCCTCGCCGCAATCTGACCACCACGAGAAGCTGAGGAAAGACGACATGGAAGCCGTGTTGCAGATCAAACGGACCGTGGAAGAGAAGATGCAAAACCCATTCGATCCTTCACTTGCGACAGATAAACTAATGAACATATCCACAGGTCAGATTCTTGCAGCAACTACCCTGGTAGATGCAAAACGTCTAGGCTTGGAGGCAATGGATGCTGCTACGACGACGAATGCAGACAAGATTGTCCAACCGAAGATAGAAACATTCGCCACGCATCTGAAGAAAAGTAAGAAAAGATGGACACTGTGAAAGAAGTCATCAGAGAGGAGAGTGCAGTGACAAGGGCACTTTGTTTCGCACAGGACCTGAGTGATGAGGCACGGACTGAGGCATTTAGTTACGAATGGCTTGAGTACCCTCCCTCGTTGTTTGAGCCAGAGAAGAATGGATTTTCCATGCGCAAAGGTTGCAAATCCAACTATCTATCCACTCTACAGGCAGAGGTTGCCGAGTCATGGGAACCGTTAAAAGAGTTGCCTCCTTCTGCATCGGATGCAGTTTATGTAGTCGATGCAATGGCATTCATCCAGCGGTTCAACACACTTGGTTCGAGTACATTTGACCAACTTCAGGAAAGGTACAGGAACAAACTCTTGAACATGAAACCCAGACATTGCACTGAAGTGCATTTCGTGGGCGATCAATATGATTTTGGGTTAAAGAGTCGAAAAGGGGATGAACGCCAGAGACGGGAGTCAAATACCAACTTGCCAGAGTTTGTTCCAGCAGACATCATGAAAATCCCTGATTGGAACACATTCCTGTCAAACCCTTGTAACAAGACCAATCTGCTGTCGTATCTTGCTTCACGTTGGTCCCAGGAGTCATCCTGGCCTGATGGCTTCTGCCTGGTCCTTGGGGTCAACGCCCAGGCAACTCGTGTGACGCAGACGGAACATACCAATGTTGATGAGCTGTACTGCCCTAACCACGAGGAGGCGGACACCAGAATCTTTGCTCACATTGCTAGCTGTGACAACAGCGTAGTTGTCATTCAGGCTACAGATACAGATATCATCGTCTTGTCAATGTATAATTTCCCTCGGTTGACAAACGTTGTTGAGTTATGGGTGGAAAAGGATGATCTGTTCCTCCCCATCCATGACTTGGTGAATGAGTTGGCCAAAGCAGTTGGAAAGGACGTATTGGCACTCACAGACACACTGCTCATCTCCTACATTCTGTCAGGTTGTGATTCGGTGAGCTATCCTTTCAAACGGGGTAAGAAGAGAGCAGTGAAAGTCGCACTCCAGCATGTTGACAAACAGCCAGCGTTGTCCAATTTCATCCGACATGAATCCGGACCTTCTGCACATGATCAGGTGATAACTGAAGCACGAAGCTTCTTTTGTGATCTCTACGGCAAGCCAGGGTATTCATCCCTGGATAAGCTCCGCGCCCACTTGTTTGCATCTAGCAAACTAGATCTGCGCTCCCTTCCTCCAACAGAAGATGCTTTTCACTTCCACGTGCTCAGGAGCCTTTGTCAGATCAGCTTATACAAGCAAGCTTCACTCAGCAATCCAGTGCTTCTTCCACCTGAAGAGTATGGCAGGAGTGTGGACGGTGACAGGTTAATTCCTGTCATGAAGAGCAAGCCATCAAAGCCTTCTGCTGCGAAGTTGAAGTACTGCAAATGTAAGAAGAAACCGAACTGCCTGAGGAATTGCCCTTGTGCGAAAGCTGGAGTACCATGCATCATTGCATGTGCCTGCAATGGCGACAGAGAAAAATGTGGACGGCTTCTGACTGATGACGGTGATGATGATGAGTAAATAGAGGTAATGACACTTTTCCAGACAGTATGTGGTATGACTTGTCATTTTAAAACATGTTGAAGAGTACCATGCAAATAGATCGTGTGAATGCCCGATTTTGGTGATTATTTTTAAGTTATGCAAATCTTAAGTGACATACATGCCAGTAAGTTAAGTTCAGTCGGGGCATTTCTTTCCCAAAAACATCAGAGGGGTACAAACAACATATTTTGGGTGTAAAAGTTTGGCTATATTGAGCTTGAAGTAGGAAAAATGTGATTTTATTTCCTAAAGGAGCTAAACTTTTAGCTTAACCCACTTTCCGTGACCTTTTGACCTCTGCTGACCTCATGGATGGTCCAATCACATTGAATCATGTTTCATATAAAAGCCAACTTTATAACAAAAAGAATGAGTGGTAATTTGTTGCACTCACCCCTGTATTATGGGATATATGGTCAATTGAATTTCCCCTACCCCTAAATTTCTTGCTTTTTTACAGTTGACGCCCCAAGTTTAAAAATGTCCCTACAGAATTCGCGTAATCCAAACTACCTTGCTAAAGTCACTTTTCTGGTGGCTAACACCCCCACAGACATGATCTAGGGGTCAAACATTTTACAGCAGGGGTGTCACTTCAAAATCAAATTTTGAGGTCTCGGATCCCAGACTATTGGTCTATTGAAGTGAGATGTAAAGGTAGAGGCAGAAAGTGGATCAGCAAGGATGTACTTCGTGTAATTAAGGATAAGCAGAAGGCATTAATTCGGTATAAAACGACAAGATTAGAGTCTGACTCACATCGGTATGGGAGTAGACAGAGATTAGTTAGGAAAAGAACTTGGCAGGCCAAAAGAGAATATGATAAAGACATAGCCAAGAATATTAAACATAACAGCAAGCCTTCATTAAGTATATAAGGGGTAAGGAAAAGGTTAAGAGGAGTGTGGGCCTATTGAGGAATAGCACAGGAGAATTGGTGGATGATGAGGGTGACATACAAGCCTTACTAAAATAAATTGTTGCTTCTACATTTACACAGAAACAGTCAGAGAAACTTCAACCAGCTGAGAATATCTATCTCGGGGTGAGCAATGGCTTTTGGAAAGATCTAAGTGAGAGTAGAGGGAGTGAAGAAACAGCCAGAAAATTAAGGGATGACAAAGCTCCAGAACCGGATTTTATCCATCCAATAGTATTGATGGAGGTGGTGGAGCATATAACGTGATGATAACAGATATCCTCAACAGCTTGTGAAGTCGGGACAGGTACTGGAGGATTGAAGAGCAGCAAATGTAACGTCGTTATTTAATAAAGTCTTAGGGATCATAACACCTCAGAGATCAGTACTGGGACCATCCTTAATCATAACGTAAATCAATATGGATTGTGGGGTTAAGAGTCGCTTTTTAAACTTTCAGATGACACCATTGGAGGTGACAAAGATAGCAGAGAGGTTGGGTGATCAGATTCAGGAAAGTCTCGATACTTTAATGGATTGGGTACTGTAAATGATTGGCAACTGTAGTTTAACATCAGGAAATGTAATGTTCTGGGATTGGGTAAAAACAATGAAAATAGGGATTACATAATGCAAGGAGAAATCATCTCAGAGAGTGTCACACAGGAGAAGGATCTGGGGTGGTAATAGATACAGGGTAAGCAGAAAGGGCAGTGTCTGCCAGCTATAGGTGGAGCTAACAAGGTTTTAGGTTGTATTCGTAGGGGAATAAATTATAAATCATGGGACCTTGTTTTAACATTGTCTAGGAGTTTAGTGAGGCCTCATTGAGAATATTGTGTTCAGGTTTGGTCACCAAAGCTCAAAATGAACGTAGCTGCCATAGAGAGGGTTCAGCGTAAGGCTACTAGATTGATTTCTGGTCTAGCCAAACTTAGCTATGAGGAGCATCTTAAGGAGACAAGGCTTTATGCATTTAAAAGGAGACGATTATGAGGAGATTTGATCGATATTGTTACGTTTGTGGGGGTAGGCATGAAATACCTCATTGGAAAGTCAGAATCATATAAATTAGCATGCCCCGAGTGTCGTGAAGAAGAAGAACCCATCTCGATGTGCATAAGTACATAATAAGAAGACATAAGTTTGTCTGGGTAAGAGCGTTTGCATGTCGCCATAAAGGGCGTGGCTTTGGGCTAATTAATTATTGGGCTTAAAGATTAATTCCCCAGTGTGTAATTTGCCTCCTGTGGTCTCCCTTTGGTTTTATTGCATTCAGCCAGCCAAGAAATTGAGGGCTAAGTAAAACAACAACAACTATAACAGAAGGACTCGTGCGCTCAGGGCACCATCAGGGCCGACAGGGACAGCATTTGCAGATCGGCAAGGAAACCCTGACGTCATCTGAAAATTCCCGAACGACGACTAGAGTCAGCCCCCGACTACTCGTAATGAGGAAGCCACACGCCCCGGCCTTCATGATTGGTGGAGGTGTGATGGGATGATTGAGTAGCGCTCGATGACCAACAGAGTGTTACGTCAGCGTGGAACATTTGAGAGCTGAAGGGAAAAGACGCTGTCTCGCCATTTTGGCTCTCTCTCTGTCCTGGCGTTTGTTGGAGGCAGTCACATTTCCTTCTTCTGGTTCTGGCTTTCGTTGGAGAGGGTCGCATTTCTCTTGTGGGCTGGCTTTCAAGAGAATGGCTGTGTTTGCCTTTTTCTCTTTGTTCTGGCTTGGTCACGGGCGGTGGCGCACATTTGGCTTGTGTGCGCCTGTGGAAATAGACTGAACAAGAGAGGTTTGGGGCAGTCGGCATCGCGAGAATTACCTCATGTTGGGACGACGAGGAGCACGACTCCACGCCGTTTTGTGCGCTTCCCACGCGATAGTTTGGAGGCGACGAACGACCGGGCCTTACTAGCCATTTGGGGGATGCAAAGCTGAGTGCCGGCCCATTACCATATCATTTTATGTTCTTGTTTCATTCCCTTGCTTGTATATGAGTCTGAGTGGAGACGTCTCAAATTAGGAAAAGGTTGTTTTTTTTTAACCCCTTTTAAAACAGGAGTAACCTGTTTAACCAACATTTTATTTGGTTTAAAATTACTTTTAATAAATTCATTATTTGTTGAATTTTACTTTTCTTGTCCTGGTTCGTTTCTTTGTTTGTGCGTTCGGATTAACCCAGTGTCGGCCGTCCGTCCCAGGTAAGACTTTGAACCTTCCAGCACGTGCCAGAAATAATCCTGCCAAGTTCGAAATACACCTCGGAGTTAAAGCTCGTTCCGTTCATTCGTCCTCTTGGGGTGTTAACCCCGGGGACGTGACAATATGTTTAAGATAATGAAGGGTGTCGACAGAAATAAGTACAGAAGAGCTTTTCAGCAGAATAGACAGTGATATGACCAGCTGACATAACCTGAAAGTACATAAGATGAGAGTTATGATAGTATTATCGCTGGGTCTATCATAGAGTAGTTGATGAATGGAATTGTCTCCCTGGAAAGTTAGTGGCAATAGAGGGGGTAGATCGGTCAAAGTTGGTATTAGAGAGTTACCTAGAAGCATTGGAGATAGGTGGGGTACAGGGATATTGGCAGGGCATGAAGGTAGCTTGTGTATGGATGGGTGATGGTTTCTGGTGTTGGTGCAGTTCAGAAATGTTGGGCCGAATGACGTCGCTCTGTGCCAAACTTCTTTGTTTACCCTTGTATCTTGGCTTTTATCTTAAGTGACCAATGGAGAATTAGCATACCAATTTCTGTGCTTGTATCACTATTTCACTTGCCTTTTCTGCTATTAGATATGCCATACAAGAGAGAAGGCCTTTCATTTTTATCTTCCTTTCTGATGATTTCTGCTTCGACAACGCAGCCGAGTGAGACTTATTTTGCAATTTTGAACCAGTCTCCAAGCCATGGCCTATTATTGGGATGTACGTACTATACCTCATCCAGCCTAATAACGTTTTCCATTGGTATATTTCCATTTCTGAAATCATGTCATGACAAATGTTTCTTCCAAAATTCCATTCTCCAGAACTATAGGTTCATTTCTAAACATGCAATCATCTGATTCGCTATCCTTTATGAGCTACCCAGCTTTTTTTTTTTCTTTTTTTTTTTTGTATACTGAATCGAGGCTCGTGAAAGAGCTGACATTTACTTCACAAACAAATCAACCAGACAAACAAAATATATAAAAAGAGGGAGCGGAGGACAAGAGAATGGGAAGCACGCAAACACTTGAGAGCACACAACATTTAAGAGCAGGGAGATGTGTGGGAGGGAGAGGAGTAGTGTAATAATGTTGCTTCTGGGACACCTCCGTTTAACATGGGAAATCCCTATCTAATGTCATTTACCCCCTTGTCTTTTTCAAAAATCATAAACACCTCTATTTCTCCCACCCTCATCTTTATGAACCTTTTGTCTGTAGTACCTATCCTTAATGTTGTTCATTAGACCACTCAAACACTACAAATATTTGTTTTCTCTTATAGACCTATCATCCTTCTTCTACATATCATCTGGCAGATTAATCTTTGGCCCACTCAAACATTGACCCATTCACTTCCATATTAATTCTTTCCCTCCCTCATTGCCCCTAAACACCTATATTTCTCTCACCCTGTTCTTTACGAACCTTCTAACCTTTTGACATGTTATCCTTATTCATTAGACCACTTAAACACCTGTGATCCTTCTGACCTCATGGACCTTTTAACCTTTTACTCTTAATATCATCTGGTGAATATAACCCACTCAAACAACGACCCTACAAATATTTGTTTATGCGTGGGAAATAATTTAATTCTCCTACAACTCTCTTCACCATCTAATATATTAACAAAAAATATGTTTGAGTTTGGTTCTTTATTAAGATATTTTAACTGAGCTAAGATAAAATGGTAAACCTCCCTCAATGTTCTTGCTTGAGCGCCTCCAGTGCCACATACCATTTTTAAATTAAAGTATATATTTTCCTGACAACCATCAAAGTTTTCCGTCCACTCAAAAATATTTCCATCTTTTTTACCCAATTCACCGGTATTTAAATTAATTCTCTTATTTGTTTTGTGAACTTTTTTACCAGTTGCCTTTTCAATTATACCTATTTGATATTTTTCACATTCATTATGTTTTCCATTTATATACCAAGGTTGATTACACCTCCACTCTTTAGTCTGGTTGATACTTGGTTCTATCATTTATATAATAGTAAAAAAGGCGGCGGTAGCCCGTTAAAATCCCCAACCCCCCCCCCCTTTTTAACTTATCACTTATATATATCTTATCACTTATATATATCTTATCACTTATGTATATCTTATCACTTATATATATCTTATCACTTATATATATATCTTATCACTTATATACTTATATAACCATAAGGGAGACTATCAATTCCATTTTCTAAAATAAACCTCTTATCATCAAAAGCCCCCAATGCTTTCTTATTTATCTCTTCTGAATATAATTGATGTTTATAACTTCTTATTCCATTAATCTTTCTAAACTCTTCTTTCTTTGTTGTTAAACAGTTATAATAATCCTTAAAGTTTATTGTTTCTTTAATAACATTTTTCTTTACACCTTTTAACTTCTTATCAGTCTTTTCAACGTTATTCACAATGTATTTATAAGCATAAGCCTTTGACCTCAATCCCACAAATTCACTCATAACATTTCCTCCTAATTCATCCTTGAACTTTCCAATCACCTTTTTATTTTTAGAAGAGAACAACTCACTCTCTGGACTGTAATTACTCGTGTCATAGATATTAATGTCTCTTTTCATGTCTGAATAAACATCGTTGGTATTAATTTTCAAAATAAAACTATCTGTATCCATATAAAGTAGATTAACATCATTTTGATATTTCTTCCTCAAGTTATTATAAAAGTAATCATACATTAATGACTTTGATAAATCAAGAATTGTTGTTCCAATATAAATAGGTTTGTTCATTTCAATACTCTCTTTAATCAAATGGATCGCACAAAAGTTCTCAGTAAAGACCTCAGCTCGAGTAAAACTCGGTCTATTAATTAATTTTGATGCTTGTTCCCAAGATGTTGATAGTCTGATATTTTGTCTTTTCCTCACATTCTCCATAGTCTTACCAAAGACCGCATTATTCATCAATTTATAAAAGTCTTTCTCAAAATCTGTTTTTGACTCTGTTCTTCTTTGTGTATTAAAATCAATGTACCCCTTTAACCAATGACTTTGATTGAACTTTAGAACCCTATGGATCTTCTCTACTCTTAGACCTTTTGATAAATATTGTCGCAAATTTCTTTGGTGTAGAACATAATTTTTCTTGTTATATAATGTAGTAAGTAATTTTTCTGTTGATTCACCTATATCAAACGATCGTTGATAATCACTCAACCATTCTTTCTTTGGACTTGCTTTCTCACAAGCAAATGGGAGATCTTTGTGTAGGTTATGGAGTTCCTCTGGATATTTTAAATCAATTTCAAAATAATAACCAACTTTTTCTTCATCCAATTCTTTTTGTGTAGAGATACATACATCTTGTAAAACGTTTTTGTAGTCTTTTTCCTTTACCCATCTAAGTTTTCCATAAGGAAGAGCCTGAGACATTGCCCAGCCATACAGGTTGTTCGCGTCATAGTACATCAAGTAAGAACTCTCTTTCGTTGGATCATAATTTGGAAGATATTTGTTATTTGCTTTTGCGTATCTACTCGAGCAGACTTGTGAAATTCCACCTCTTTTTGCCTTTTCAATCATCAAAAGCATATCAACATCGGTTATCAAATCCAAATCTTGTTTTGTCATTTTCAACATCGCACTCCAGGCCAATCCAGGTGCTGTGTAGTAGTGAGCAGGATCCAATCCATATCCAGTGCGACAAACAGATCTAAAGGCTTCAAATACATCGGCCAATAAAAGCACATCAGTTTTGAGATACAAATCGTGATACTCGCCAAGATTCTTGATGTTATATTTTTCCCAAACATTTTGTGCGTGTACATAATCTTTATCAGATATATGACTATTATTTAATTTGTTATAGAAATTTTCTTTTGAAGGAAGTTGTGTTTCATTGAATCTCTCAAATGAGTCCATATAGTCATAGGGGTAAATTCCCTTTTGTGTTAGAAAATCTTTATCTAAAAAATACTCTGAAAGACATGGAAACTCTTTTAGATTTTGAACCAAGTTAACCAATGGACTTGCCATGAATTTAAATGTATCAAGAAATCTGATATGAGTAATAGGAGATGTGTGAATTGTTTTTGTGAATGAAATGTATTTCTGATCCGTGTTTGGAATTGCTGAGATACTTCCAGAAGTCTTTGAGAGTTCCTTGATAAATAGATGTGTATCATAATGAGCGTTGTTATGAAGAAAGACAGGAATGAAAGAGGGGAGTTGATAATTAATATTACAACTTTGATGAGCCGGACCTCTATATTTACCAGTGAGATGACAATGGTCTCTAACCTTTAGACCTTTACCAATTTTCTCCTCACAAATATGACAGACATTGTTTTTTATAAATTCCCTTTTTTCTTTACTTGTTAAGGACATTGGTTTATTGGTTTCTCTCATTATCTTGGTTAATCGAACACAGTCTTTTTCTAGTCGTTTCACAAACTCCTCTGGGGTATTTGAGCCTCTATACATCTCTAACTTGTTATATTTATCACCAACGGATGATTTGATATAATAACAAAAACCACAAGGAGTATGTTTTTGATATTTATTTGTGTATGATTCTTTTGGATCTTGAGAAGCAGTATCAATTTTTTCTAAAATACTTTCAAAATCAGCATATATAACAAATGGATGTTTGATCTTTTTATTTTCATCTTTGAATGTGATCTTTGAGCCTTCTTTAGGCATATTGATTACCGTTGATTTATGTTCGCCACAATAATTTGAATGTTTATCTAATCTTTCTTGTGAATTGAAGAAGTTAAGACAACGCAAACAAATATATATTTTATTTGTTCTCTTACAGACTTGTGGTTTTATTAATTTAGCAATATCTTTGATGTATGTATAATGTGAATTTTCGTCTGAATTAAAATATAGAAGATTAATATGAGTTTGTTTACAATTGTCAGAAAGCTTTAAAACCTGAATGTTGTTTGTTTCTGTTAGACCATAAACATTAACTGATAAATTATTCATCTTTTCAAATTTAGGAATATCATTTAAAGTCATCGGAAACTTTAGATCTTTCGTATTTAATGTATTCTCATATTTTTTATAATGAGATACTCTTTCATCATGAAAATGTGGAGGATGTAAGTGTGCTAAAATAGACCAGAGAAAACATTTATTGTCTTTATTTTTGATATTGATAACTGCTTTTCTATTTTTGATAACACTGGGTAAATCAATGTAAGAAGAAGCTTTTAGAGGATCTGATTTAAGAATATGAATGTCTATGTAAATAATTTTTCCTATATTGAATCCACTTCCTACGATTGAATTATCCACATCTTGCTCTTGTTTAATAAGTTCATCATAGACTCCTGATGTTTTAAAATCTTGATATGAAGATATAAAGTGTGGCTCAGTTCTCATGTATGGTGCATCTATAACTCCTTCATCCTTTGTCATTTCTAATTTTACTCCCATATAAAATTTAAGTGGCTTCATTTCCTTTAGTGTTTTTTCAATCAACGTTTGAACAGCAGGTTTAACTATTTCTACAGCATCAACTATAGACTCTGGTTCAGGAGGTTTGAAGTTAAAGACTCTTATTTTAATATGTCCTTTGAATGCTCCATCAGAGTTTTTAGTTGTGATAAAATTTGATAAATGTAGATTTGTTTTAAGATGTATTTTGAAGCCTTTCTTGAGGATATTTTTATTACATGTAGAACAGTGTTTTGTTTCAGGTGGAAGAGGGGAAAGTTTGTTTAAAATGTTGTATGTATGTTTTGCGGTGAGAATATGTTGTTTATAATATTTTACTTCCTTCTCGCAAGTATCACAATAAACCATATTTATAGCGTGAGAAAACGTGGTGTTTTATATATATCACTGTGCTTAAAATAAAACACTTTTGAGCTTTACAGCTCCGTTTTATATATATCGCTGTGCTTAAACTAAAACACTTTTTCACTCAGAATCATCTAAGTCATAACTATCACATGAATACTCAGAATCATACTCAGAGTCATCAATAAAGCTACTCTCATAACTATCATTTGAGCACAAACTATTAGTATCATAACTATCATCTGTGTTCAATGAAATACTATCATCACCATCGTCCAAGTTCAATGAAATACTATCATCACTATCGTCTGAGTTCAATGAAATAGTAAAATCTTCACTGCTGTATTGACTCATATTTAATTAGCAAGAAAAATATTCCCATCAATATCTATATACTTTCTTTCATTAACAGATTCAATCTCTACAATTTTTATATCAAAAGTTATCTTTAAATAATCTCTAACTATCATAGAACGAAATAACATTTCACCAGAAATATTAACATCATTCATTTTACTTAGATCTACACCCTTTGGATTATTAAAGAAAATACAAATGTCTCCTCTAGAATTATTAATGGTCTTATCATTCTTTTTCAAAGTATCGTGGTCAATCACTTTTTCAAGCTTTGAATAAATTGCCAGGAGTAGAGGAGAAACTTTTGTTAGATTTACTTTAATGGATGTCTTTCCAGGTATAGTTAGAGCTCTTCCTTTAAATGAAATAGAGGGGCTCATGTTATTTTCCATAACTGGTTTTACCCAAAAATTTCCATATTTATCTTTGTTCAATTTAACATCTTTGACATATTTTTCTATATCTTCCACCGAAGTAGAGATTGATTGAAATTTGTCTTTTGTGCTTTGAAACATTGTATTTATTAATGAATAAACTTGCGTTTAGTTTAAGTAAAAATTTACCACATAAATATGATAAGTTCTGAAGGATATTTAGAATTTCCAGACTCTCCATATGATAAATTAGAGAATTGTCCGGCTTGTGATAGAGTGGGGCTTAATGATGAGGATTCATATAAACAATGTATTTTCTGTGATTTAATTTTAATTAATGATAATAAGAAATATAAAAAAATATATAACTCTTTTAAATTAGAACCAAAAATGAATTACTTTACAAGATTAATAAGAGAGATGAATGTTAAGTATTGTGATGATAATACACCATTTCTTTCAAGGGAAGAGACTAATTGTATTGAGGAAATGTATAAGGGTTTAATGATATTTATTATTCAAAATAATTTTAATGGAAATGTTAATACAAGATACTATATAAATAAAATAATGGATTATTTTGAAATTAAACCCGAACTCAGGATAAAATATAGAGTTTCTCAAATAGCTCAAAAAAAGTTGGATAACTTGTTTTCCAAATATATAAATGAATGATTTTTTACCCGTTTGGGAAAATAAGATAAAATTTAATAAGCATAAAAACATTCCAAATTCATTGAGATGTCTAATAGTTGGTTCAAGCGGATGTGGAAAAACCTGTTTACTTTTAAAGATGCTCCTTGGTTCTAATTTTTTAGATTATGATAATTTAATAATTTTTACAAAGTCAAGTTTTCAACCCGAGTATCAACTACTCTCACAGGGTTTTAATGCGGGTCTTAAAAAGGAAGACATTATCGGTTTATTTAAACTTCAAAACAAACTAAATGATTATAATATTGATGATATAATACAATTATTTTGTGATACACAGAAATCAAAATCGAAACCCATAACTTGTATTCTCAGTGATAATACGGATGATATACCTTCACCTCAAGATTTAGATAAATCAAAAAAGAACCTTGTCATCTTTGATGATTGTGTTAATGAGAGAAACCAAACAGTAATGGATAGCTACTATACAAGAGGGAGACATTCTTCTTGTAATTGTATATATCTTAGTCAATCATATTTTCAACTCCCTCGACGCTCAATAAGAAACAATGCCAATACTTTTATTTTATTTAAGTTAAATTCAATAGATGTAAATAATTTTTGGAGAGATAATTGCTCTACGTTATGTAGTAAAAAAGAATTTGAAAATTATATGAAACACACGATTGGAAAATATAAATATATTGTTGTGAAACAAGATGAGATACTAAATGATATTTTTCAATAAATAAATACAGAAAATGAATACTGAAGAAAGAGAAAGAAAGTTTAAGGAACATCAACAATTAGTTTCAAAAGTTGTTAAACAACAGGAAGAGATAAAGAAGAAACGGAGACAGAAACTAACTGGTGAAGAAGCCTTTGAAAGAAAACAAGAGAAATTCTTTAAACCACTTTTGAAAACTCAACACCCTACAGTTCCCACGGTAGAATTTACTCCGAAAAAACTTCAAATGCTCAAAGATTTTAGTCAGATAACAAAACAAGAACTTGGTGAATTAGAATATGATGACGAGGGATTATTTCGGAAACTTGAGCAGGTAAATCAACCCCCTAATTATGTTGTGGAAGCTCTTCAAAACAATGAATATTCTGCGGGTTCAAAAACCAGAGCAGGTCTCATTCCAACAGAAGAACCAGCAGTGTTTCATCTTGTGGAAGAAAAGGTATTGATATTTAATGATGAATTGATGTTCTTGAGTTCTACTCAACCAAATGTTAAATTAACTCCAAGATTAATGTTTCTTCTAACAAACCCCGGATTCAGCGGTTCAAAATATTTTGAGGAACCACTTGATATGGAAAGAGAGGAAGATAGGGTATATATTGAGTTGTTAAATACACTTGATTATGGAGTTTCTGTTGCTGGTAAAAGTAAGAAGAATGAGAAGGAGAAACATATTATTGATGCTTTAAGTAAGCTTGGTTCGGGTGTTAGTTTTCTTCCAAATGACCCATCACAATTAGTTAATAGGCTATTATTGTTATTAGGTAGTAAGAAGGCTGGAAACAACAATTGTTTTAATGAATCCTCAGCCATTTTAGATCAGTTGATGAACATGAAAATAATTAATAAATGTCAATACAAAGATATTTTATTAGATATTAAATAAGATGAGAAGCACAATTCTTAGTTTTAATTTCACAACGAGCGATTACACAGCTTCATTCCCTTACCCACTACAACTTGACCCCCTTACCTCATATGAGGCATCTTTGTTGTCAATGGAAACTTACAATACCCTTTTTAATATCACAGAGAAAAACAACAAGTTTAGTTATAATCCAGGCACTGCCTACAAAACTATAACTGTTTCACCTGGAGCTTACGAGATTTCTCAAATATCTTCAGAAGTCTCTCGCCTTATGAAAGAAAAAGGTGATGAACCAAAAAATATTGTAATAGATATTCAAACACACACTTCAAAATCAACTATTAAACTGAAAAATAATTATAAAGTTGATTTCACAATTGAAAATTCGTTCAGAGAGCTATTGGGTTTCTCTTCAAAAAAGATTGAAAATAACGGGACGTTTTACAGTGATAATGTTATCCAAATATCCTCCGGTATAAATTCAGTATTAATTCATTGTGATTTGATTGATGGTGCTTATAACGATGGAATAAGAACAAATACAATATTTTCATTCAGTGCATACTCAACCCCGATTGGTTATAAATTTAATATGGAACCAAAAAATCTTGTCTATTTACCTGTGTCAGGAAAAACCATATACAGAGTAAATTTTAGGATAACCGACCAAGATAATCGTATGATATCCTTTAATGATGAAATTATATCCATCAGAATTCACCTACGTGAAGTTTTTCAATAAATAAATAATGGTTATTGTAAGAAAACACGAGTTGGGAAAATATAAAATAATTACAGGGGAGGGCATGTTCCTTTCACCAGACTATACAAGGTATGTGGGTAAAGGATACTATAAACCTAAGAGACAACGGGGTGTGGGTCATCAATTTCGAAATAAAGGAGATGGGATAATTGATACTCTAATGGGTATTGGTTCAACCATTCTTAAACATAAAGACCTAATTGGTTCAACTGCTTCTCTCATGGGAAATGTAGCAGGTGTTGTAAAGAGTATAAAAGATGCTCAAAAGGAGTCCCATAAATTACAAGCAATCAAAGAAATTAAAAAAGGTAAAACTCAACTATCTTCACAAGAACGACAAAAAATCATTAAAATACTTGGGTCAGGGTTTCAACAATTTTAATACTATATAAATACAAGTATGGAAGCGATTGATAGTATCTATGATTTGGATGATACGATTATCATTTCAAACTCTACTAAAAAGGAAGACTATTTTAAGGTAAATGCTATTACAGGAACCGACTGGAATTCAAACGGAACAAAAAGTTTTGAAATAAATAATCAACAAACTTACTTGAATATAGCTGATAGTTTCTTGCTGTGTAAATTTAAATTCACTAAGGCTGCGAATAATACTAATGCTACACTCGTAAATGATTTCTTCTGGAAAATGTTTGACAGTGTTCGCCTGTATATTGGAACACAAGAGGTTGAAGCGGTTGATTATGTCTCTGCTACATCTGAAATGATGAAATTTACACTATATTCGTTTGGTGATAGAATGGGTAAGGGAGCTGTTGAAGGCTTTATTCCTGATATGTCAACGGGAACAAACACAGACCCTGGTTATAGTCAAAGGAAGTCAATGTATAATGATGACGCAAAAGCTGAGAATAGTTTTACCGTAGCAGTACCTCTTAAAGGTATATTTGGATTTTGTGATTATGATAAAGTTTTGTATGGTCTTAAAATTAGATTCCAACTACAAAGGAATGATAATGTAAATAGATTGCTTTTTGGGACTGAAAATGCTTTTGGCGACAATAATAAATTTGTTATTAATGATTTGTCTTGGTATATCAATGAATATACTCCTAATCTTAAAACGGAGGAGATGTTAAATAGAAGACTTAACTCAAAGAAACCGCTAAATGTATCATACCTTAAAAGAAGATGTCAACACGTTAAACTGGAACACACTACCTACACTTGGAATTTGGGTGTTCTTGAAGGAAAGCCACGATACCTATGGCTCATTTTTAAAAAACCAGATGGAGAGGAGGGTACTAATAAGAATAATGCGCTGAGTGATAATGCTAAGGTGAAACAACTTCGGGTTTCTCTTGATGGCACATTTTATCCGCGAGATAGATTGGAAATTGATTGGGAAAAAAATGATTATGCGGAAGCCTACAAGTCCTACCAAAAAGTGTGTGAAAGTAATGGTAATAATGATCCTATTTTGGATATGGTTGCATTTAAAGGTTTATATACAATCTACGCAATTGACCTGAGTTCTCAAAAGGAAACTATAAAGTCTAATCGAGTGGATACTTCTCTATACATTGAAAGAGGGGAGAGTGAAGAGGTTAATGCATATTGTTTGCTTTTGGAGGAAACAGAATTACAGATTAATACAGATAATGGTGTTATGATTAATATCACATAGGTTTTTTCTCATAAATAAATGGTTGGGGTATATGTTAATCAAATCAATCTTAATAAATTAACATCTTGTATTCAAAATCAAAAGCCTTGTATTATTAATGTTAATACAATTCAAAGAAAAGGAGCTGTAAGAATTGATGTTTTACTCACACACACACAAGTAAAAACACTAAATGATGTTGGATCACTTAAAATTAAAATGACGAAACCTATGTTAAAGAAATATTCAATAGATGAGTCAAGAGGAGGATTTCTCCCGTTTCTAATTCCTTTATTTGCTGGTTTAAGTGCGGCGGGAGCATTGACTGGTGGTATTTCAGCAGCGGTAAAAACTGCTAACGAAAGGAAGGCACAACTAAAAGCTCAAAAAGAATTGGAAAGACATAACAAGGAGTTGGAGAAACAAATTAGTGGAAGTGGTGTAATTGTAGATTTTGCTCAAAAACTTGAAAGTCTACCTGATAAAGCTAGATTGTTGGTTGGAGATATGCTTTCCTCTATCGCTCAAGCGGGTGTTAAACTAACTAAACGGGGTAATGGATTGTATCTTTCTCATAAATAAATGGATAAATGGTTTAAACAATTTGGAAAGAATACAACGTCAAATATAGAACTAGCTAAGTATTGTAAAACACTAAAAATTGATAATGTGGTTATTTGTATGAGAGATGAATTAATACATATAAATAAGAATACAAAGAATATTATTATGAATTTAGACACACAGAATGGTTCTCATTGGGTTTGTATTCATAATAGTCAGGATAAATATTATTTTGATAGTTATGGTATGCCACCACCTGTTGAAGTAATACAATTCTTACAGAATGGTGTTTATCAAACATTCCAAGTTCAAGAAATTAATTCTAAATGTTGTGGCCAATTATGTTTATATGTATTATTTCAACTCAACAATAATGAAAATTTTTATGATATCATTTTTTATCTAATATAAATGACCTATGTTGGAAAAGATGGTTCTATCTTTGGAAAATCCTCTCAGGATATTGATTTATCAAATTATTATACAAAGGCACAGGCTGAACGACAAAAATATAGTGTAAGTAAAAATATTAATATGAAGAATACTTATAAATTAATCAATTATCCAAACCCTACAGATGCGAATGACTTGATTAGATTCAGTGATTTATCACAATATATATCTTTAAAGAAAACAGCACGTTTTGTGAAACAAGTAAAATTTACAACCACAACACCTGGTTATACTGACCATACACCTTTCCTCATTGAATTTAACTACCTGCTTACAATTGAATTTTATAAAGAAGGACATTTAGTTAATATGCGAATTAATAAATGGGGGTATGATATGCCTGATTTAGGGTATAATTGGTCTTTTTCAATAAACTTAGAAGACCTACATGATTTAAATCAGTCTCGTAAAGAAGAATATTATCCACTTGGTGAAGATAAGGATTTATGTGGAAGTACAATTAGTAAACAACAAATACGTGATTTTAAGAAAATAAAAATATATGATAGTATAGCGATGGTTCGCATGACAAAGAAGGAAGGTAATGAGATAAGGATAGAAAGCCGAGGAATACAAACCGATTTGGTAGTGGGAAGATGGGGTGGTATTACCTGTCATAATATTAATCTCACATATATTTCTGATACATAAATGGCAGGAAGAAGACTACAAGAGAATTATAATTTTTGTATTCAAGGATACCTACAAGAAAAGGGTGCTCGGTATTACATACCTTATGATTTGGAGCATATACATGGGAATTTTGTCATAAAAAACTGGCCTTATACTGATATTGTTAAACCCACAAATAGAGACTTGTTTAAAATATTAAATAAAAATGAACTTCTCAAAGTTATGAAATATAAAACTCTTTTAGAAATCGTCAACAAATCTTATTGGTATCCTATTATGAGAAAAATAATTATAGATACAAGAATATCTCAAAATCCAGATGAGTATATGTATAATATTCTTTGGGGTTTAAACTCAAGGGTAGCAAGGGATGAGGAAGGAGTTGAAGAAGAGAAGGAGAAAAGAGAGAAAAGAGAGAAGGAGGAGAGGGAACAAAGAGAGAGGGGGGAGAGGGAGATGGAAATCAGTGAGATTCATAAAAGATTGAGTGTATTAAAGCAAATAAATCAATCTCAACGCACCGAAGAGGAAATTAAAGAATTAACAACTCTTATGAAGATAATGGTTTCAAAAATAAGAACGTCAATGTCTTCAATTTCAGGGAGGAGATTTAAACGAGAAAGTGGTGAAGAAGAAGAAGAAGAAGAAGGAAAAGATTATGTGATTGATGATGTTGGTGTCATTGACTTTAGTTAGTTTTTATTTGTAAATAAATGGAGGAGAGAGTGAAGGCATTCCTTAGGATTCTTTATGTTTTAAAAATAAAGATTGAAATGTATATGTTGAAAACCAAAAAGGTTTTGATACTCTGTCGGAATTTTTCTGATAAATAAATATGAGTTATTGTCTCAAATGTAAAAAGAAAACTAAATCTAAAAATATCTCTTATGTTAAAGCTAAAAATAATAGAGTTTATCAAAAAGGAATATGTCAAGTATGTGGCTCTAAAAAGTGCCAATTCATCTCTCCTAAAAGAGGAGGAGACATACAAAAGTTTCTGTCAGGAAGTAAATTTACAACAACTGGAATTCCAGGGGAATTACACCTTCCAGGGTATTCTTTCTGTGGTCCAGGAACAAACTTGGATAAAAGATTAGATGAGGCTGACAATCCTAAACCTTGGTCTAAACCTACAAATAGGGTTGACGAAGTGTGTATGAAGCATGATATTGCTTATGGGAAAACCACTACGTTGACTGAAAAACATAAAGCCGACAGCGAAATGTTGTATAATTTGTCTTTGATACAAAATCCAACGTTGAGAGAGAAAGTTGATAGGTTTATTGTGAGAAATTTGATAAATGCTAAATTGAAACTTGGTCTTGGTTATTCCTCAAAAAACTATTAGGCTCTAATGATGCCATCAAGACTGAGGAGCTTTTGGCTGAAGAATTACACAAACCTATAATCACAAAGTTTAAAAGAAGGAAGGTTTATTCTAAATACACTGACCACATATGGTCCGCTGATTTAATTGAATTGAATAATGACAGGGGATACAGGTATGCTTTAACCGTTATTGATTTGAGGAGTAGATTTGCCTGGGTTGTCCCTTTAAAAAATAAAAGGGGTGATACTTTAATGTTAGCCTTTAAGCTAATATTTGATCGGGATAAAAGGAAACCAAAGAAGTTATGGACTGATGAGGGAACAGAGTTCTATAACAAAATATTCATGAAATTTCTTAAGGGGAAGGGTATTAAATTATACAGCACCTTTAATGAAGGAAAGGCAGTTGTTATTGAGCGTTTTAATCGTACTTTAAAAGAGAAATTATATAAAAAATTCACACAACTCGGTTCTCAAAAATGGGTGTATTTAATTCAGGATATTGTAGATAATTACAATAATACAGTTCATTCATCAACACAATCAAAACCATCAGAAACATTTACAAAATTAGAATATGAAAAGGAGATTAATTTGAGAAAGCCCAAGTTTAAAGTTGGTGATATTGTAAGAATATACAAATGGAAAAGTCATTTTGAGAAAGGTTATACACAAAAATGGACTCGTGAATTATTTAAAATCATTGATGTAATGGATACAGTCCCTTGGACCTACAAATTATATGATTTAAATGGAGAAGAAATCTTGGGTTCATTTTACTCACAAGAATTACAAAAAACACAAGTAAGCAGGTAATACCCTTGAAAATAATAAATAAATAAATAAAATGTAATGGGGATACGTTTTTAAATCTGTGAACCCCAAACACAGAATCCCACAACTTTTTAGTTGGGGCTTAACTTTTGTGTGTGTATAATGGGGATACGTTTTTAAATCTGTGAACCCCAAACACAGAATCCCACAACTTTTTAGTTGGGGCTTAACTTTTGTGTGTGTGTGTATGTGCGAGTGAGTCATAATAATATACAAACCCTAACCCAACCCAAGCCCTAACCCAACCCCATCCCTAACCCAAACCCATCCCTAACCCAACCCATCCCTAACCCAACCCCATCCCTAACCCAACCCCATCCCTAACCCAACCCCATCCCTAACCCAACCCCATCCCTAACCCAACCCCATCCCTAACCCAACCCCAACCCTAACCCAACCCCATCCCTAACCCAACCCCATCCCTAACCCAACCCATCCCTAACCCTCACATTCAAAATCCCAACCCTAACCCAATCCCATCCCTAACCCAACCCCAACCCTAACCCTCACATTCAAAATCCCAACCCTAACCCAACCCATCCCTAACCCAACCCCATCCCTAACCCAACCCCATCCCTAACCCAACCCCAACCCTAACCCTCACATTCAAAATCCCAACCCTAACCCAACCCCATCCCTAACCCTCACATTCAAAATCCCACCCAAACCCTAACATAATCTTTCTTTTCTTCTTTTTTAAATACGTATTTCTTTTTTTTTTTTTCCTCTTCCTCCAATTCTGTCTTTCAAGGCTTTTAAGTTTGAAGAAGTAGAAATGGGAAGAAAGAATTTTCCAGCATTTTCTTCCTCGAACTTTCTTGATATTGCTTAAATCAAGCGTCATTAAATAAAGAACATTGTTCATTGCTTTAGAATCCAAAGAGTCTCCAAGAGGAACCCCACAGGTAGAGTCTCCAAAATAAAACCAACTTTCCAAGTTCCCAAGGTATAACCACATTCCTGTTGAGCCTCCAAGATAGGTATCACATTCCGAGTCATCAAAACAAAACCCCCATTCCGAGTCTCCAAAAATATAACCATCTTTCCAAGTCCCCAAGGTAAAACCACAATTTTCAGAAATATTGGGGGTTTCCGTGATAAGTCTCACATAGTATAACTGCGGACCATCAGGGAAAACTTCCCTTTCCCAATTTTTTAGGGTTTCTATGATGTGTCTCACATAGTATAACTGCGGACCATCAGGGAGAATTCCCATTTCACAATTTTTTAGGGTTTCTATGATGTGTCTCACATAGTATAACTGCGGACCATCAGGGAGAACTCTCCTTGCCCAATTTTTTAGGGTTTCTATGATGTGTCTCACATAGTATAACTGCGGACCATCAGGGAGAACTCTCCTTGCCCAATTTTTTAGGGTTTCTATGATGTGTCTCACATAGTATAACTGCGGACCATCAGGGAGAACTCTCCTTGCCCAATTTTTTAGGGTTTCTATGATGTGTCTCACATAGTATAACTGCGGACCATCAGGGAGAACTCTCCTTGCCCAATTTTTTAGGGTTTCTATGATGTGTCTCACATAGTATAACTGCGGACCATCAGGGAGAACTCTCCTTGCCCAATTTTTTAGGGTTTCTATGATGTGTCTCACATAGTATAACTGCGGACCATCAGGGAGAACTCTCCTTGCCCAATTTTTTAGGGTTTCTATGATGTGTCTCACATAGTATAACTGCGGACCATCAGGGAGAACTCTCCTTGCCCAATTTTTTAGGGTTTCTATGATGTGTCTCACATAGTATAACTGCGGACCATCAGGGAGAACTCTCCTTTCCCAATTTTCAGAAATTTGTGGGTCTCCAATGTATGACTTGTATTCTGGCTCATCAAGGTAGAACTTGTTCAGTGGGTTTTGTTTTGATAACTCACAACAAGTATCATCATGGTAAAACTCTTTTTCAGGATTTTGTGGATCTCCAAGGTATAACTCTTTGGCTGGGTCATCAAGGTAGAACTCGTTCTGGGGGTCTTGGTTGTTCAAAATGTCTTCAAACAAAAAAATAACTTCATCCCAAGTTGTGTTAAAAGCAGAATTTTCATTTCGTATCTCAGATACAATTTCCTGTGAAAGAAAATAACAATGTATTAATTTAATACAATATTTTTTATTTGTATAAATCAAGCTCTATGAATATTAAAATAAACTTTGTTAACTCTTACACGAGTCTCATCTTAAAAAAAAAAAAAAAAAAAAAAAAAAAAAAATTAAATAAATAAATAAATAAATAAACAAACTTACCTCCATTGATAAGAGGTTCGAGTCCAGTTCATCAATCTGAAGGTTGAGTTCTACACAGGTAGTAGGACTCCATGGAATAGCAAAGTTATCCCATTCCATTTCGGCATAGTAGTCCATTCTCAAGTGAAGCAGAAAGCGTGTTTGAAAAAGCCTGTGTGGTCGGTGCCTTTTATAAGGACTGGGTGTGTCTTCCTGTGGAAATTCCCTGGGCGTGTCTTAACTGGAAATGATGTGATGGAAATTCCCTGAAAATGATGTAATGTATTACCTGGAAATGATACAATGCTGAAGAGTTTATAAAGTGGGTGGGACTTAGCAAAAGTGGGAGGAGCTTAGCAAAAGTGGGCGGGGCTTAGTAAAAAGTGGGCGTGGCTTAACAAAAAGTGGGCGGGCTTAGTAAAAAATGGGCGTGGTTTACCAAAAAGTGGGCGGAGCTTACCAAAAAATGGTATGTGGCACTGGAGGCGCTCAAGCAAGAACATTGAGGGAGGTTTACCATTTTATCTTAGCTCAGTTAAAATATCTTAATAAAGAACCAAACTCAAACATATTTTTTGTTAATATATTAGATGGTGAAGAGAGTTGTAGGAGAATTAAATTATTTCCCACGCATAAACAAATATTTGTAGGGTCGTTGTTTGAGTGGGTTATATTCACCAGATGATATTAAGAGTAAAAGGTTAAAAGGTCCATGAGGTCAGAAGGATCACAGGTGTTTAAGTGGTCTAATGAATAAGGATAACATGTCAAAAGGTTAGAAGGTTCGTAAAGAACAGGGTGAGAGAAATATAGGTGTTTAGGGGCAATGAGGGAGGGAAAGAATTAATATGGAAGTGAATGGGTCAATGTTTGAGTGGGCCAAAGATTAATCTGCCAGATGATATGTAGAAGAAGGATGATAGGTCTATAAGAGAAAACAAATATTTGTAGTGTTTGAGTGGTCTAATGAACAACATTAAGGATAGGTACTACAGACAAAAGGTTCATAAAGATGAGGGTGGGAGAAATAGAGGTGTTTATGATTTTTGAAAAAGACAAGGGGGTAAATGACATTAGATAGGGATTTCCCATGTTAAACGGAGGTGTCCCAGAAGCAACATTATTACACTACTGAGAGGGCTTGGGGAGAGGAGGCGTGGGAAAGGGGGGGGGGGGGGGAGGGTGGGAGAAGTATAAAACACAAGGACTTCCAGGACAGAAGTTGGTATTTCAAAAAGTGGATTTGGGGTGAAATTATCGGGGATAGAAGAGATCAAGGTTTTGGATGGGGGAAGATAAGAGATGGTGGTGAACAGCTGTTTTAAAGACCTGGAGGGTGGAGTGGGATTGAAGAGAGTGAGGGAGTTTATTCCAGAGGCGGGAGAAAAGAAGAATGAAGGAGTGAAGGTGAGCAGAGAGTCTTGATTTTGGCAGTTTAACCATAAGAGGGTTGCAGGCAGATGTTGTGCGACCTGTAGGAATATTTGCTGGACAGAGCCCAGAGAGAGCTGGGGGGGGGGGGCAAGGCCAGAGAGGAGTCGGTAGAAGACGGAAAGACCACCAACCTGCCTGAGGTGAGTGAGTGAGAGGCCCTTGGAGTTAGCTTCATCGTGGGAGATTCCAATGATTCTGAATGCTTTGCTTTCAACAGCGTGAAGACGAGCTAGGTGTGAGGCAGGAGCACCAGCCCAGAGGGGAGAGCAGTATTCCATTGAGCTGCGGATGAAAGCCTTGTACGTGGTGAGGAGCTCAGGTGTGCCAAGGAAGGACTTCGCACGACGGAGGATGCCCAGTCGGCGACTGGCTTTGGAGGCCAGATTTGAAATGTGGTTTTCCTAGGAAAGATCATGGCAGATAGTGAGACCCAAAAGTTTGAGTGACAGAACTTCTTGGAGAGGATTATTCAGAAAGTAGATGGGAGGGTTGTCCAGTCGGTCTTTTCGGAGAGACATCGTAAGAGTGTGAGATTTGTCAGGATTGAAAGACATGTTACACTTGTTTGCCCAGTCTGTTATTTTGTCCAGGTCTGCAGAGAGTGAGGAGGCTGCAGACTGCCGATCTGAAGGATGAAGAATGGAGCGACAGAGAGTAGAGTCATCAGCAAAGAGATAGAGAGGATTTTCAAGAGAGTCGGAGAGATCATTGATGAAGACCAGAAAAAGCACAGGGCCCAGAACACTGCCTTGGGGAACTCCAGCCTAAACAGGAATAGGAGATGAGAGAAACCCATTCAGGGCCACACGTTGACTACGACTAGAGAGGAAGTCCGCCAGCCATGCGTGGAGATTTCCATGGATACCAACAGAGGAGAGTTTGGTGAGCAGAGCGGGGTGCCAGACCGTATCGAAGGCACGTGATATGTCAAGGGAGACGGCTCTAATTTCCTGTTTGGCATTGAGGACCTCCATCCATTGCTGAGAAAGCAGTAGCAGCATGTCCAGAGTGGAGTGACCAGGTCTGAAACCAAATTGATGATCAGAGATCAAGCCATTGGAGAAGATGAAAGATTTCATATCTGAAGCAATGATGGGTTCCATGACTTTACTGATAATTGAGAGAAGGCTGATTGGTCTGTAGTTGCTGTGATCTGTTTTTGCACCTTTTTTGTGCAAAGCGGTGATGTTGGCAGATTTCCAAGCAGATGGCAGATGATCTTGAGCAAAAGAGAGTGTGAAGAGAACAGAGAGAGGGAGTGAAAGAGCAGAAGAACAAGATTTTAGGACCCGTGGGCTGATGCCGTCAGGTCCAGTTGCAGAATCAGAGTCGAGGGTTGACAGAAACTTTTCCACCTTGTCAGGAGGAAAGGACACAGAGTCCAGGAGCAGCTGGGTACGACTGGGTACGATGGGTACAGAGAGGGATGGGTTTGGGACACAAGATTTAGAGGCAAACACAGAGTTGAGGCATTCAGCTTTTTCACGCGCGGAGTCAGCCGTGTGGCCGTTTGAGGTGAGGGAGGGGATGGAGGGGGAACAAACACCAGAAACAGATTTGACCAGACGCCACCAGGATTTGGAAGAGGGAGACAGATAAGAGAGTTCTGTCCTGAGAATGGAGAGATATTGTTTCCTGGCTCTCCTGAGGGTGGACACACACTTGTTTCGGGCTTTGTGAAAGGAAATGAGATTTCCTTCCGTTGGATTTGCTTTCCAGGAGACGAAAGCAAGTTGTTTCTGGGCAATAGCCTCACCACAAGATTCCGTGTACCATGGACGGGAGGAAGGGTATGACAACTGAAGACGATATGGGATAAATCTGTGCATGAGCGAGAGCAATTTACTTTAGAAGAATTCCCAGGAAGAGTTGTCAGAGGCAGTAGAGATGGGGGACCAGTCCAGATGATTGATGGCTGCTTGAAGACCATGCCAGTTGGCCTGAGTGAAATGCCAGACTCGTCGACGCTGAGGAGGCTCGCTGAGAATGGTCAGAGAGATGTCCACTTTAACAAGCACATGATCAGATGAGCCGATTGGAGCAGAAGAAGAGCAGCAGACATTTTCAGGGAAGTTAGTCATAACCAAGTCCAGAAGAGAAGATGCTCCGTTGATTGAGATCCGGTTCGGGAAATTGACAGATTGTGTCAGTCCCAGTGAGTCACAGAAGTCCTTTGCTGAGGAGCCATGGCTGGTGAGAGTGGTAGCCACACCCAGCCAACTGGCATGGTAACAATTGAAATCACCACATATGAGGAAGAGAGAGTTGGGATGGGTAGATAGAAGTTGGTCCATGTTATCAGACAGCTACACAAATGCTGGCTTTAATGGACTTGCCATCACTTTATTCAAGCAATGTCAGACAAGTCTAAAATTGTCCGTCTCTTGCTTCTCTTGGATATTGCTGTACACCGAACATAGTTTGAAGTAAAGCAGCTTCTTTCAGCTTTTGCTTTGATAACTCATGTTGACAATACATTCATCTTCATTGCCCTGCGTTTTCTTCCAGTACAGTTAAAATATAAGCATCTCACCAGGCCTGATATCACTGTAACCTCGAAGCCCCAGATAAAGCCATGAATCACGAATTGTTCTCAGCTAGTCAATGCATACAAGTTGACATCGGCAGAATAATGAAAACACCACCATATCAATTTCAACTCAATATTTTGTAGTCTGCACTCATGGAGTGCTTCATGGTGTTTTGGTTCAGAACCAAAGTAACTCATTTAGATCTCGGGGATGTGAAAGCGTGTTATATTTTTGCCATAGCTAGTGACCTTTTCGCAGGATCTGTAAAACACTACCAGCTACTTGCTAAATGTTAATGGTGGAAAATCAGTTTTTATTTTGACACTCCTTTGGTTTTGCTTTCACTTGCTTCTCTTATATAGTAGAACCTCATTATATTGAACAAGTGCTGTATTTTCTGTGGACAGATCAATCTATGACAGTTTAATGTTTTTAACGTAAATAAAAACAAGGAGAAAAAAGACATAAAATGTTGTAGCCCCCGTTGTTTTAGTAATTTTGCTGTACGGAGTTAAAGGCCATCAGCCGGCCATCTTTGATCGGATTACAAAACAAAATCTTCTGCATATGTATATTCTCGTGTATTGTCTTTGTGCCAAGTTTGAGCAAAATTGCTAAACGCATCTCCGAGAAATCGTTGGGGACACGTTTAAATAACAAAATGGCCACCAGTCGGCCATCTTGGATCTGATCTCGAAAATAAATGACGTGCTTATATAAGCCATCATTCCTTATCTGTTTGCCAAATTTGAACAAGATCAGTAAATGCATACCCGAGAAATGGTTGAGGACATGTTCAATACTGGGTTGTTTTTTTTACAACTAAAATGGCTGCCAGTCTTCCGATCGGCCATCTTTTATCAGATTGCAAAATAAAGCGAGGTTCACGTGTATCACATCATGTACTATGCTTGCGCCAAGTTTGAACAAAATCGGACCATGCATGTTTGATAAATTGTTGGGGAAACGTTTAAGTAACAAAACGGCTACCAGTCAGCCATCTTGGATCTGATATTGAAAGGAAATGACATGCATATGTAAGCCATCATTCGTTGTCTGTGTGCCAAGTTTGAACAACATCGTTAAATGCATGTCCGAGAAATGGTTGAGGATGTGTTCAATATAAGGTTTTTTACAACTAAAATGGCCGCCAGCCAGCCATCTTTGATCGCATCGTGAAAAAAAAACATGTGCATATGTATACCATCATATATTATCTTTGTGCCAAGTATGAACAAAATCATTCCATACATCTCAGAGGTATGGTTGCAGACGGACGGACGGACGGATGGATGAGGCCCAATCCATAAGCCCCTGTTTCGGACTAAGTTCAACGGGGGCTAATAAATGGCAGCCTTTAACATTCATTCCACAGGAGCATGACAAACTGTGGTGATGTCCACGGCACAGTGTTCAACAGTACAAGATCTTTGCTGGCATGAGATCTCAGAAGGCAACATGGCTAAAAAAAAAGTATGCTGTACACGGAAATTGGTTCAAGCACGAGCTTTCAAAATTTCGAACTATTGATTGGAGTGAAAATAATTCAGAGGATGCTTCGGCACTGAAGTGTATCCAGAGGTACGCTCCTTCCACCTGTAGTTCCTCTAGTTACTCTATATGGTTCAGCTTGCATTTCCCCTTTGGCTATAATATTTCTAAACTAAGTGGCCATAATAGTGAGACTTAATTACTCCACAATGGCTGAAAGTTTTTTATATTTCTTCTTGAAAATACAAGAAAAATCCCTCCGTTTCACTGCACATTCTAACAAAGTGAACTTTAAATTGACATTTGTTGCAGCAAAAGTTTTTATAATGAGTGTTCGTTATATATAACAGTACTCTCCTTCTTGGCTTCAAGGGAGAGTGCGGAACGCATGAGCAACGGATAACTGACTTTTCCCGTCTTCTTGTCTGAAATGTTTGCCCATGTATATTGTTTCCCATCCCTAGCACATCCCATTTTTGGATCATGACATATTTCATCTTCCAGTCTTACATTTTTTTTGCCTTAAGTCTATTTTCACAACTCTATATATGACGATGTGGAGTTCTGTAAGTACAGAGCAGCCAACATGAACACCGGATAATACTTTTCTTCAACTGACAAATAATGGCCACAGTGACAGGGAAATTGAGAAATTCAGTGTAATGGAAAATTTAATGACACACACAACAAAAAAAAAAACTGAAGATTGTTAGATTCAAGAACTGCGGAATATAAAATCATTTCACAAGACGACCATCAAAACAATACATGCTTCATCTTATTTCAGGAAGCAACAATCGTGAAAGAAAATAACATGATTTAATAAAGTCATTGTCAACTCCACCGCTGCTTCATAGTATTTCAGAGCTCTTATTCAAAGTCAGAAAGAAATATAAATTGGAGAATTTCTGCATTTCTTGTCTCCTCGAGCTTTCTGATGTCTTCGTTCGTGAAGATTTAATACGCTGATGGCTAAACTCTGTCATTAACAGTCAAATTAGTTTTGAGTGCTACAAAGAGGACCTGTCTAACAATGACTGGTATTTACAATACAGCTGGTATACTGGTATAATGGTATAATGACTGGTATACAATTTACAAAAGCAGCAATATATTTACACAAATCAGTCTGGAACACCTATACAGCTGAGTAGGTCATGTGTCTGTTATGTGTCAGCACTCAAAGGAGGCTGCTGTCACCATTTAGTGCCTCAATAAATGATGGCTCAAAGCATTTTCCTCCGGCATTTCTGAGAATAAAGTCTCCGCTGTTGCCTCGTGATTTATCTGGTGTCCAGAAAATTGAATTTCACTTCTTGTTTCTGAACTGCAGAAAACTTGAAGTTATTTTAACTCTCAGAGCAGCTTGGATGGTTTCATCATTTTACTGTATTTGGATGTTCTGTTTGGGATGACTGGAAAGCTCAGAGGTGTCATACTGGTTTTGGCTTGGTTTGACTCCTGCCCCCAACATGAAACCGTCATCTCGGTTCACGGGCAGGGTGTTGTATCCAAAAATACTATTTATTTACTTTGGGGACATTAACCCTACTTTCCCTTTTCCAAGGATTTGAACAGTATGTTTCACAAAGAGTACACCAATGTGTGGACTGTGGACCCTTACCAGATTCTAATATCTCTGTGGTTAAGGGTTGCTTTGGCAGGACCCTCTGATGGATTAGAAACATACCTAGGCTGGGCCAGATTACCGCATCGGCCAACTAGGCCAGGGCCTTGGATCCAACCTTCAGGAGGGCTCCAAAATTATGGGTTATAAAGACTGAATGCCATTGGTTTACTTGCAATTGAGAACACATTCATGACATCCCTATCATTTGATGACATCGTCGAGGAATTCTCCATCAGGAAGACACCATGGAGGATTCTGTGATCTTCCGTCAAACAGGTAATAAATTATTAATTTCCAGTCATTACCTCCACTACCAAAGGTGGGTGGACATTATGTTTTCACCCCTGTCTGTCTGTTTGTGAGGATATCTCAAAAAGTTGTGAACGGATTTGGATGAAACTGGGTGTACAGGCTGGGTGTGTGACAAGGAAAAAATGATTCAAATTTCTTGATGATCCGGATGCGGATCTGGATCCCAGAATGTTTTTAGTGATTCTTCACTATTGAGAGATGTGGCTAAAAACAATATGAAGCACTATATCTTAAAAAGTTGGGGATGGATTATGACAACTTGGTGGATGATTTGGGAAGGTGACAAGAACAAGCCAATTCGATTTTGGTTCAGGTCCGGATGCAGATGCGGCCTATCAGTGGGATACAAGACAGACTGTTCAGCCTGGCGGAGGAATGCTCTCTACCGATTGCGGTTCTGTTTCACTTGTATGCTTGCTTTTATAGTATAAGTTATTTTAACTTTTTTATAGTTATTTTAACTTATTATAGTTATTATAGTTATTTTAACTTTCAAAGTTTTATACTTTTATAGTATAAAAGCAAGCTTGCATTGGGAAGAGGTAATAAAACGGCAATTTTGGTGGATATAATTTATTATTATGGATAGCTCATGAAAGGTGGTGCAAAGACAACATGTCCGAGTTGAACAAAAAGAAAAAAAAACGTTGCTATTATTTTGAAAACGTAATAGGCCTACTTAATGAACTAGAACGACACTCAATAAAGAGTGATGGATATCGGTATTTGGTTCATTTAGATGCATGAATGAGGACTGTTAACCTGAATTCTGAAATTGTATCAAATTCATTTACGTGATGGATACAATATGGTTTGATCTTATCATGCCACTTATGGACAATCATGAGTGAGTGACCGGATAGAGCAAGAAGATCTGTCAGGAAGTGATCAAGAACAGTTTGGTCAAGTGGGCTGTGTTCCTATGGTAATGAATGAAAGAACAAGACCAAAAGTCTAGCAGCTGAGTAGCCGGGCTTGTAAAATATTGTAAACCACAAACACGTATTATTCGCTTTTTAAATAGTCGCTAATGGTGTTTACAACATTAAACCAAGAAATTTGGAGGAATCCCGACATCCGTGAGGTAAGTTTTACTTACAGAACTGAGTGAAGGTCTACTGTAATCTATGTACCCCAAAGGGGTTGGAGGTGTGTTAATTTACCAAGCAGCTAGCTAGCGCTTGCCAAGCCAGCCGTTCCTTGAGGGTTTTGAATGGAGTGCTTGCTCGAATGCTTAAACCACTTGGCGATCTCTCCACAAGAAACTTGATAAATGAACACACACCCAATGTTCTTGAGACCCGACCATAGATCGACTGTAATCTATATACCCCAAAGATGAATGGCCCTTCCTGCAGCTCCGGTAGTGAGCGGGTTTACTAGTAAATGAAAATGTCGGTCGTTGGAGTCAGCCGTCATAATGACATCATAGACATAATGACGTAAAGGACACAAAACTGCCGCTACTTTAATATGTAGATGATATATTTTAACTTCCAGTACATTTGCAGTCACTACAAAGGGATTAGTGTCATGATTAGATTTACTATAATATTAACGTTACATTATCATTATTACGAAAATGATATTACTTTTAAAAAACCGCTGCTAATTCCCTACTTCTTTGGTTATTAATATTAGTGCAGAAAATCGCTCATCACTGATCATGGACCATACACCACTTCAATCCATTAACCTTCCATTCACGACACTTGGATTAAAGTATTATGGTTATATTTACTTTATTATTATTATTATTATTATTATTATTACGAAAACGATACACTACTGTATTAAGAAACCTGGGCTTAATTTGTCTGAGCAGTCCGAAGATGAGTCATAACGCCTAAAGGTGGGTTTTCACGGGACACGCGAACGGTTCGCGAAGGATGCGTATGTCGAAAAAATGGCAAAGTCCAACATTCGTATTTTAGGCTCCAAAAGTTCGCCAAACATGCGCGGGGGTTCGGAAGCATCGTCAATTGTTCGCAGGAGTCGTTTTTTGTTTGGCGGGTATTTCAAAAATGTTTGAAATGGAGTTTCAATGGATGAAATGGAGAAATGGATTTCAAAAATGTTTGAAATACCCGCCGAACAAAAAACGACTCCTGCGAACAATTGACGATGCTTCCGAACCCACGCGCATGTTTGGCGAACTTTTGGAGCCTAAAATACGAATGTTGGACTTTGCCATTTTTTCGACATTCGCATCCTTCGCGAACTGTTCGCGCGTCCCGTGAAAACCCACCTTTAGGCCTATACGTACTATACCGTATTGTTGGAAGAGCCGTAACGTCAATGCTTTCGATATTTTATGGTCATTTTAACAATTGGTTTGTTTGTGTTTCACACTGAATGGAAAACGTAAAGGTGGAGCATGGTGATTGTGATATATGACAGGTTCGACGACATGTTTGGCATGAACGGCATATAAATCAAAATGGCGGAGTGTGGAGAGTCAGCCGCTGTACCGCCTTACTGACATCAGACGTAATCACATCACCCTGTCATGTGACCATATCCTCAGCTCTGATTGGTATACGTTTGAGGGGGCATACATAAAGACGGACAAACACTGTTCTAGACGGCTTAGCCCTATGGGCTAAAAATATACATGCCGTAATTTTACATGCCGTAAAAATAAAATTGTGAATTGTAAAAGGAAAAATACAAAAGCAAAGGAAGTAATTAGAGGAACATGGAAAAGTTTAAAATCTAAATTTTGAATATATCACTGAATTAAGAAACATTACAGATATTCAATATTTTTAAAACCAGCATTATGTCAAAGTAAAAACTATAATTAATGCATGAAAGTCAATGTAGTGAAAATCCAGAACTTTGGTTTGTTTAAATGGATAATTGAGCAAACCAAGCATCAGACAGTTTGCTTCTTGAACTGGGAAAGAAAGCAATGTCTCAGCATGCTCGTTAACTGGCTGGGTGCTTCCTCTCCCGAGGATGAAAAGATGAAATAGGGCAGGCAGGTGGAACAAAAATGATGTTGGCAGAATCTTTGCAACACCAGCACTAGCTGCAGACATAGGAAAGACTTAATACCTTGTCTAAAGAACAGCAGATATTTATATTTTAACACTAACTCATTATTTGAATGGAAAGTTTGAAAATCAAGATTGCAAGGATTTCATCATTCTTAAATTTGTCTTTTTCCCTCTTGACTGTAAAATATAACTTTTGAGCACAAGACTGAAGGAGCACAGCTATAAACATTGTTAAATATTGCAAGTATCTATAATAGTAGGTTATAAATATAAACATATCCTTTGACAATAAAAACAGCTTTGAAATGTCAGTGAAAAGACCCTTGCAAAATTGTAGTTGTCAAAAGTACAAAGGATATTGAAATGCGATACAAATTGTCCAAGACATACCAACGTATTTTGAAGTTTTCAACACGGGTACATTAATTATATTGTCGTGTGCACAGGGTGTGGAAACCCATGTTTTATGAAGCACTTTGCGGCAGCTTTGACTCTCCATACACTGGGGGCATGAACCCTGAATAACCGAGTAGGGATTCGTTTTTAAAGCCACGGGTTTTCTCCCACCTCTGCTTACGAACAGGTGCCATTTCCTTGCGCATCGCTTCGCCCATCTCAAGTTTGATTTCCCCGCTCGTCGCGTCCATTCTAGTGCCCATCACTTGCATTTCTTTATTGAACAGGACCACAAAGAGCCCCATATCGACTGGTGCTCTACCCTGTGCTACAAGTTTCATGGATGCCAAATGTTTCTTGTTGTACACCGCTCGTTTCCTATGCCATCTCCAGGCGCGGCATGACGTCATTGCCAGGCACCGAAGGTGGCCTGGCAATGACGCACGCTGAAAGGGAGTACTCAGTTTTCACTCTGGTTGTTTGTTTGTTTTCTTGTTTTCTTTCTTGTTTGTTTGTTTGTCTGGGCGATATCTCAGCCATCCTTTGAGCTAGGAAGCTGACATTTCGGCACAATAGTGAGCAAGTCCTTTGTCAAAAACGCTATTTTTTGTTTTTTTATTAATCAATTAATTGATGAGTTATTTAATTATTAGCGATTAATTAAGTACTTATATATTTCCTTTCTCTTCTGGGCATTATCTCAGGCACCTTTTTGAGCTAGGAAGCTGATATTTGGACATGACAGTGACCAAGTGATGTGGCTATAAAGGATATTGTACACCGCACCTTTCCTATGGCATCTCCAGGCGCTGCATAACGTCATTGCCGGGCACTGAAGGGGGCTTGGCAATGACGCACACTGAAAGGGAGTACTCAGTTTTCACTTCGGTTTTTTCTTTTCTTGTTTGTTTGTTTGTTTTCTTGTTTGTTTGTTTGTTTTCTTGTTTGTCTGGGCGAGCTGGAGGATGCTTGTTTTGCCCGGGCCGAAGGCACCCCGGCAATGCCGCGTTGGAGGATATTTATTTATTTGGCACGGGGCGGTGTACTTTGAATGTATCTGTACTTGTTTTGTGTTAAAGTTGCTTTTCACACGACCAGACAAGCAGGAACCATTATACTGATTCCGATTCCTTTTATATCCGTCAACAACTTGTCAAATGAGCACACTTCCTTCCTTCCATGTGAATGTTGCTTCATCGGAATGAACATCACCGCACATGGTACCTCATTGTTCGTTTTAAAAATAACAGAATGCTGTTCTGTTCGATGAACCAATCGATTGGAGAAAGGATTTAAAATGTATCGATTCACAGCCATTCAATAACGTCAATACATCAATCCGGGCATGGCACCGATCAAGCACGATAAACACTTGATGTGTGCGAATTGACGTCATTTAATTCGTGAAATCCCAAATACACCGTGCAGCAGTTGGATAAACACCACCTTGAAGGAGATCTGGGCAGCTCAACACAGTCATGATGCCAACCACCTCCATGTCGCACCAACCTGAGCACGATGCGAACAACTCAAAAAAGGGAAGGCCATCCACCGTTATGGCATGACACCTGCCCTTTTTTGCATCATATGTGCAATAAAGAAACATCCACAGCACTGCCAGAAGTTATTACGGTTTGGTAGAATTGGTGCAAAGCCAGAGAAATTGATTTGGGAGTTGAAAAGTTGTTGACAAGATTTCGGAATTGTTCATGAAGTTGACAAGTTGTTGACAAGTTGACAAGATATGGGAATTTCCAGGAATGGCAGGATATGAAAATCTTGTGGTTGGTGCTGAATCAGAGACCATGATCTCTTGCTTGCTGTGGAGATTGATGATGTATAAACAGCACAATGTAAACAATGCACGAAGTACAAGTTCGATACAAAGCCGTCAATGGCGCAGCCAAAGGGAGCACACAGCCAGAAGTTCTGCAGCTTCCACACTGCTGTCTTTCCACGGTGTCAAGCTGAGCAAAGTGTGAGGCAGGGGAACCAGCCCAGAAGGGAGAGCAGTGTTCCATCAAGTGGCTGATGAAAGCCTTGTATGTGGATAAGAGTTCAGGTGTGCCAAGGAAGGACTTTGCATGACAGGGGATGCCCAGTCGGTGACTGGCTTTGTAGACCAACGTTGAAGTGTGGTTTGACCAAGAAAGATCATGGCTGATGGCGAGGCCCAAAAAGTTTGAGTGACAGAAGTTCTTCATGAGGTTTGTTAAGGAAGTAAATGGGAGAGTTCACCAGACTGTCTTTTTGGAGAGACTGAGTGAGAGGGTGAGATTCGTCAGGATTGAAAGACATATTTGGCCAAAACATGGTGGACAGGTCAGGTGTGTGGCAAGGAAGAATTGATTCAGTTTTGGTGAAGATTTGAATCTGGATTTGGATCAGATAATTTTTTAATTGATTTTTCACCATTGAGTGATAGGGCCAAAATTAAATATAGCACGATATTTCAAAAAGTTATGGACGGGGTATGACAAAACTAGGATGAGTTGGTTAGGTGACAAGAACAAGCCGATTAGATTTTGGTTCAGGTCTGAATCCAGATACGGTCTATCAGTGGGATACAAAACATGAACTCTTAAGCCTGGCATAGTAGGTATGCGCTCTACCGAGTGATGTTCTAGTTTCAACTGTTTTCTTTTTATTTAAACGGTGAAGCCGCATCAATAAATGGCTATGTCCATCTGTCATAAATGCAGAAGAAGAACCTTTCTAACCCACCGTGTTTCATTTTAAAGCGTTCTAAATGGTAATTCTAATGAGTTCTAAAGGGTAATTATATAAGGTTCTAAAGGGTAATTATATAAGGTTCTAAAGGGTATAATTCTAAAGGGTATAATTATAAAGGGTAATTCTAAAGGGTATAATTCTAAAGGGTATAATTCTAATGGGTAATTGTAAAGGGTATAATTCTAAAGGGTATAATTATAAAGGGTATAATTATAAAGGGTAATTCTAAAGGGTATAATTCTAAAGGGTATAATTCTAAACGGTATAATTCTAAAAGGTATAATTCTAAAGGGTATAATTCTAAAGGGTATTATTCTAAAGGGTATAATTCTAAACGGTATAATTATAAAGGGTATAATTCTAAAGGGTATAATTATAAAGGGTACAATTATAAAGGGTATAATTCTAAAGGGTATAATTCTAAAGGGTATAATTATAAAGGGTACAATTATAAAGGGTATAATTCTAAAGGGTATAATTCTAAAGGGTATAATTATAAAGGGTACAATTATAAAGGGTATAATTCTAAAGGGTATAATTCTCATGGGTAATTCTAAAGGGTATAATTCTACAGGGTATAATTCTCATGGGTAATTCTAAAGGGTATAATTCTAAAGGGTATAATTCTAAACGGTATAATTCTAATGGGTAATTCTAAAGGGTGTAATTCTAAACGGTATAATTCTAAAGGGTATAATTCTAAAGGGTGTAATTCTAAACGGTATAATTCTAAAGGGTATAATTCTAAAGGGTGTAATTCTAAACGGTATAATTCTAAAGGGTATAATTCTAAAGGGTGTAATTCTAAACGGTATAATTCTAAAGGGTATAATTCCAATGGGTAGTTCTAATGGGTAATTCTAAAGGGTTTGGTTTGTTTCTCGGCTTTGCCTATTTCATATTAAAAATGGGAAACGAAACTGCTTCCTTCGGACAACAGGTGCGATTTTTTAAATTCTTCCCGCTTTCTGTGTTTGAACAGTACAAATGACTACTGAAATGGTTCTGGGTAGGAAAAAATCCGGCCTTGTTAGTGTTAAAGATGGAAACACAGTTGCTCCTTATTTATTCTTTTCTGCTTTGAATGAGGTTACAAGTAATCATTCCAATGTTGTTACAAGTTCAACTCTTGTTTGGCACAATCAGTCATCACTGTTGATAAAACCAACTTTAGCTTCAGTTTAATTGCTAGTGTAAACTTATATCATACTAGTGTGGCTCGGCTCGCTACTCTCGCATCGCCACACATTGCCACAGAGGCACGAGCTTCTTTAAACTGACGACAATGACGATGAGTTTCTGCGTTATCATGATTTACACTAATCACAACACAAACATTTTTTTTTTGTACAAATGTATTTGTAATATTGGTGATATTATTTATTTGTAATAAAAAAGGTCCAAGTGGTGTAGAGCTCTAAATGATCAAGGGTCGAAGCTGTCTAATCGGTCTGAAGGGTGAAAGAGGTCTAAATGGTGTTAAGGTCGAAGGGGTCAAAAGGGACTTGCGGGACTTAAGGGGTGTAAAGGCTTAAAGAGTATAAAAGGTTGGAATGGTGAAGGGATCTCAAGGTGTCTGAAGTATTGAAAGGGTCTTCTAGGTAAATGTGGTCTTAAGGATCTTGAGGGTCTTCAGAATCTTGGGATTTAATGGGACTAAAGGGTCTTATGGGTCTTACAGGTCATCAGTGTCTTTTGGGACTTTTTGGGTACAGTATTTCAGGATATTTAGGGTATTCGCGGTATTTTGGGTCGTCTAGGTCTTTAAGAGTCTTCAGCATATTTTGAGTATTCAGGGTCTTTTGAGGCTTTGGGGTCTTCGAGGTCTTTTGGGTCTTCTGGGTCTTTAAGGGTTTTTGAGGTATTTTTGGTCTTTGGGGTATTTGGGGTCTTTTGAGTCCTTTGGGTCTTCTGGTTATTTTGGGCCCTCTGGGTCTTTTGAGTCTTTAAGGTTTTTTGGGGTCTTTGTGGTTTTTGGGGATCTTGGTGGTCTCAAGGGTCTTGGGGGACTTAAAGGGTCTTCAAATGTCTAAGGAATCTCAGGATTCTCAACAGTCTAAAGGGTTGAAAGGTATATTCCAACAATACGTAACTAATAGACGTACAGAATTAACAGACAGGATGCAACCAGCGTTCAAACAGTGCGGTATTACTCGACACAAGTTTTATATAAACACAAATATAACATATTGAAGCGCGGTGCCACGCGCGCTACTTGTATAACAAGGAGGAAGCGGACAACGCGGTAGGTTCAAGAGTCTTTATTACAAGAGCTCAACTGTAGCACTGGAGCGCTCCGGGCTGCGCGCCCGGTGTATATCCCACGGCCACGCCTACCCCTTGGGCGTGGCCGCCGCCCACTTGGTGCGCGGAATGATGCCCTCACGCCAGTGAGCTTTCGTGTCCGCCACACGCACCCCCCCCCAGAATTCCCGTGCACCTGGAGGGCCAGTTTGCGGGGCAAACGGATGACCCGGCCGAAGCGCCCTCTGGCGACCGGCGGCGTCCGGGGTGCAGTGATGCCAGCTGGGATGCCTCTGGCTGCACCCGGGATGGGTGCAGGACCGGGGGGCGGCGCGCCGGCGGGCCTGGGCGGCGCCGGGGGTCCGCCCGCAGAGGGGCGGCCCCGACGCGGGGGCCGAGCCACCGGCGGTGGGTGGTCCACGTCGAGGTGGGCCGGCTTGAGGCGATCCACCGAGACGCGGTCGGGAGTACCGCCGATGTCCAAGGTGAAATGTTTCACCCCGGTCTCCAGCACGCGGAAAGGCCCGTCGTACGGGGGCCGCAGTGGTGTCCGGTGGGCGTCGTGCCGGATGAAGACGTACTCCGCGGTGCGAAGCTCCGGGGTGACGTGCGTAGGCGGGTACCCGTGGTGCGCCGTCGGCACCGGGGCGAACCTCCGGGCTGTCTCCTGCAGCGCGGAGCACTCCTGCGCCGTGGACCATGGTGCCGTGGGGTCGGGGAGCAACTCGCCCGGCACCCGCAGTGGTTTTCCGAAGACCAACTCCGCTGCGGATGCGCGCAGGTCGTCCTTGGGCGCCGTCCGGAGGCCCAGTAGGACCCAGGGGAGCCTGTCGACCCAGCCGCCGTGGCGGAGGGTGGCCCGGAGCGCGGCCTTCAACGAGCGGTGGAATCGCTTGCACAGGCCGTTGGCCTGGGGGTGGTAGGCCGTGGTTCGGTGCAGCTGGACCCCGAGCCCCCGCGCGACCGCCCCCCAGAGTTCCGAGGTGAACTGGGGGCCGCGGTCGGACGAGATGTCCGAGGGGGTGACGAACCGGGCGACCCAGGTGGCGATGAACGCCTGCGCGACGTCCGCCGCCGTCGTCGCCGCCAAAGGCACGGCCTCCGGCCACCGGGTGGTGCGGTCCACCATTGTCAGGACATGGGTGAAACCCCGCGAGGGGGGCAGAGGTCCCACCAGGTCCACGTGCACGTGGTCGAGCCTACGTTCCAGCACCGTGAACAGGGCCAATGGGGCCTGGGTGTGCCCGTGCACCTTCGCGCGCTGGCACGCGAGGCACGTCCTGGTCCAGCCGCAGACGGCCTTCCGGAGGCCATGCCAGACAAACTTGTCGGCGACCAACCTCTGGGAGGCCTTCGTACCCAGGTGTGACAGGCCGTGGATGGCGTCAAAAACCTGGCGCTGCCAGCCCGCGGGCACGATGGGGCGAGGCCGTCTGCGGGAGACGTCGCACAAGTGGGCCGTGCCCGCGCCATCGAACGGCACCTCGGTGACGCGGAGGCCCGTGACGGCGGTCCGCAAGGCCTGGACGCCGGGGTCGGCGGCCTGGTCCGCCGCCATCCGGGCATAGTCGATGCCAAGGTGGACTACGTGGGCGACGGACCGGGAAAGGCAATTCTCCACCGGGTTGTCCTTCCCCGCGACGTGCCGGATGTCCGTTGTATATTCGGACACGGCCGAGAGGTGATGCTGCTGCCGGGCCGACCACGGCTCGGCGACCTTGCCCATCGCGAAGACCAGTGGCTTGTGGTCGACGAAGGCCGTGAACGCACGGCCCTCGAGCAGATGGCGGAAGTGCCTGACCCCGCCAGGTGAAGCCCGAGCAATTCGTGGTCGAAGGTACTATAACGGCGTTCGGGCGGGCGAAGCTGCCGGCTGAAGAACGCCAGTGGTTGCCAAGCACCACGCACCCATTGCTCGTGCACCGCGCCCACCGCATAGTCCGAGGTGTCGGTGGTGAGGCGATCGGTGCATCGGACGCCGGGTGCGCGAGCATGGTGGCGTTAGCCAAGGCGAGCTTCGCGCCCGCGAACGCCGCGTCCATCTGCTCGGTCCAGGTAACGTCACCTTTGCCCAGCTTGCCTCGGAGGGCCTCGTGCAAGGGGCGCAGGAGCTGGGCGATGCGGGGCAGGAACCGATGGTAAACGTTTACCATGCCCAGGAACTCCTGGAGCCCCTTGATCATGCGGAGGCGCGGAAACCCCTTCACCGCCTCCACCTTGGCCGGTACGGGGACGGCCCCGTGCCTGGTGACGCGGTGCCCCAAAAAGTCGATGTCAGCGATGCCGAACCGGCACTTGGCGGGGTTCACGATGAGGCCATGCTGGCCCAGACGTTCGAAGAGCGTGCGGAGATGGTGTAGGTGCTCTTCGCGGGACGCGCTGGCAACGAGGATGTCGTCCAGGTAGACGTAGATGAAATCCAAGTCACGCAAGACGCTGTCCATTAGTCGCTGGAACGCCTGAGCCGCATTCTTCAAACCGAAGGGCATCCGAAGAAATTCGAAAAGTCCTAATGGCGTGATGACCGCCGTCTTCGGGATGTCCTCCGGCCTGACGGGGACCTGATGGTAGCCGCGTATGAGGTCCACCTTCAAAAAGAAGGACATGCCCGCCAACCGGGCGGAGAAGTCCTGAATGTGGGGGGTGGGGTAGCGGTCGGGGGTGGTGGCGTCGTTGAGGCACCGGTAGTCCCCGCACGGTCGCCATCCCCCGCCGGGCTTTGGCACGATGTGAAGCGGCGACACCCAAGCACTCTCGGAGCGCCGCACGATGCCGAGCCGCTCCAGCGTAGCAAACGCCGCTTTAGCTACCGCGAGCTTCGTCGGCTCGAGGCGGCGTGCCCGGGCATAGACCGGTGGCCCGGCGGTGGGGATGTGGTGTTCCACTCCATGCTTGACGGCCCCCGCCGAGAAGGTGGGCCGCGTGAGGGCCGGGAAACCAGCGAGGAGGCGGGTGAATTCGTTCGCTGCCGGAAGCATACAGATGAACCTGGCCGGAACCGAACCGCTCAGCAAGCCGCTCGATGAGCCGCTCCGGGAGCTGCTCAACGAGGCGGGCAGCGCGCATGCGAGCGAGCTGAACGTCTCAGCCTGGACAAGCCTTCTGTGCTTTACGTCCACCAACAGGCCATTGGCACAGAGGAAGTCCGCGCCAAGCAGTACCATAGGCACGTCGGCAGTGACGAACGACCACCGGAAAACCTGCCCTCCGAACCGCAGAGAAAGGCAGCGTTTTCCGTATGTGCGAATGGACGTACCGTTGGCAGCAAGCAGCGCGGGGCCCCGGCCCGCGGACTGCTTGTCGGACATACTGGAGGGAACGACACTCACCTGCGCTCCCGTGTCGCACAGGTAACGGCGCCCAGATAAGGTGTCCGTGATGAACAGTAGGCTGTTTGAACAGCCGGCGCTCAGTGCCACTACCGAGGGCCGGCCCGGGCGTTTCCCGACCTGCCGAATGAGCATGGCGGGCGACATTGCCGAGCCTTGTGGCCGAACTGGGCGTGGAAAAAACACCAGGTTTGCGGCGAAGGCGGCGGAGGCCGCGGTTTTCTCCGCAGCGGCGGCGGTGGGCGGGGCGTGGCGGCGGACACGACGTGCGCATCAGCCTCGAGATCCACGAGGTGTGGTGCATCAGCATCAGCCCCGAGAGCCGCGACGGCCGCGCCAAAACTCGCCTGGGTGTCCAAAGCCGCGAAGAACCTGTCGGCCTCGGCAGCGAGAGCTCGAGGTTCCGTCGTCGCAGAACCGGCCAATGCGAGGCGGACTCGTGCTGGCAGCTGGCGTCGAAATAACGCCCGGAATAGAGCGTTCGGGGTTTCGTCGCCCATCAACGACAGCATATGGTCCATGCGGACCGACAGTCGCGTGTCACCGAGCTCGGGGAGGTCCAGGAGGCGGTCGGCCCGAGCGTCCACTGTGAGGCCGAACGTGGCGAGGAGGGGACGCTTGATCGCCTCGTACCTGCCGTCGGCCGGTGGGTTCCTCAGGACCGACACGACGCGGGCGGCCGTGCCGGGCCCGAGGGAGGCGACCACGTGGCAGTAGCTGGTCTCATCCACCGTGACGCCTCGAAGTCGGAACTGGGCTTCTGCCTGCAGGAACCAAACATCGGCTTGAGCCTCCCAGAACTCGGGGAGTTTGATTTGGACCGCGTTGGTTGCCATTGATGTAGCGGGTTCGGGTGGTCAGCGACGGCTGACCAGAACGTCGGAGGGTCACCAATGAAGCGCTGTGCTACGCGCGCTACTTGTATAACAAGGAGGAAGCGGACAACGCGGTAGGTTCAAAAGTCTTTATTACAAGAGCTCAACTGTAGCACTGGAGCGCTCCGGGCTGCGCGCCCGGTTTATATCCCGCGGCCATGCCTACCCCACGGGCGTGGCCGCCGCCCACTTGGTGCGCGGAATGATGCCCTCACGCCAGTGAGCTTTCGTGTCCGCCACAATATAATATTACATTTACAGGTATGTGTGGTCCAGCATTGTGTTTTGTAATAACAACAGATGGCTTCAGTTTAGCCTAATGTTTCACACCTAGTTTTGTTTTCATAGTTTTGACCTTCCCACTCATGGTAAAATAATGTTACATCGGTTTCAAATCAATTGCACTTGAATCCCCAATGAAATGCAATTATGTGGATAACTCCGAAATAATATGTGGCCTAATGCAGGCAATGCAAGGAAAGCTTTCTAATTGCCTTTTCAGTGCTGGTTTTAGAGGTTTCCGATGCAAAATTCACGACAATTCATGCATTAGCAATGTTCCATATTTCCTTTTCACGTTTGTGATGTATTCATATATTCCATCACGCTCATCATTTGAATCTCATAACTGTTGCATAGTGAAGTTTTTGCGGTGTAATTACGAGATATATTTCCACGAAGTAAAGCTCCAAAACATTCCTCAGTGCCCTCGCTCCTTCAACTGTGTTACTGTGCTAGAGTGACACCGAGGATATGTAACTGTGTTACTGTGTTACTGTGCTAGAATGACACCGAGGACACACAACTGTGTTACTGTACTAGAATGACACCGAGGACACACAACTGTGTTACTGTGCTAGAATGACACTGAGGACACACAACTGTGTTACTGTGCTAGAATGACACCGAGGATACGTAACTGTGTTACTGTGTTACTGTGCTAGAATGACACCGAGGACACACAACTGTGTTACTGTGCTAGAATGACACCGAGGACACACAACTGTGTTACTGTGCTAGAATGACACCGAGGACAGACAACTGTGTTACTGTGCTAGAATGACACTGAGGACACACAACTGTGTTACTGTGCTAGAATGACACCGAGGACACATAACTGTGTTACTGTGCTAGAATGACACCGAGGACACACAACTGTGTTACTGTGCTAGAATGACACCGAGGACACATAACTGTGTTACTGTGCTAGAATGACACTGAGGACACATAACTGTGTTACTGTGCTAGAATGACACTGAGGACACACAACTGTGTTACTGTGCTAGAATGACACCGAGGACACACAACTGTGTTACTTTGCTAGAATGGCACTGAGGACACACAACTGTGTTACTGTGCTAGAATGACACTGAGGACACATAACTGTGTTACTGTGCTAGAATGACACCGAGGACAGACAACTGTGTTACTGTGCTAGAATGACACCGAGGACAGACAACTGTGTTACTTTGCTAGAATGGCACTGAGGACACACAACTGTGTTACTGTGCTAGAATGACACTGAGGACACACAACTGTGTTACTGTGCTAGAATGACACCGAGGACAGACAACTGTGTTACTGTGCTAGAATGACACCGAGGACAGACAACTGTGCTACTGTGCTAGAATGACACCGAGGACACACAACTGTGTTACTGTGCTAGAATGACACCGAGGACACACAACTGTGTTACTGTGCTAGAATGACACCAAGGACACACAACTGTGTTACTGTGCTAGAATGACACTGAGGACACACAACTGTGTTACTGTGCTAGAATGACACCGAGAACACGTAGATTATCGGACAAAACGAGGTCAACACAAGTACATCTGGCTGCAGCACAATGGAAGTGCCTTCAGGATGAATTTTGCAGAATAACCTCACATTGTATGTCTATAAAGTGATTCCATAACCAGCAAACACAAGGCGATGGTTAAATTCCTTCAGCATGAATGAGAGTGCAGCTTTTACTCTGAAAGTGTCGCCCATTGTCATTTGCTCATGTTAAAGACTTCGTTTTTTGGTGACAAATATGGTTTGCGTTTTCGGGAACCTTCAATAAAACTAGGTGTTGACCACGTGTGCTTTAAGAAAGCTGAAAAGTAACACGTCAAGCCAATTGCATGTCTTACACTGTATCCACAGGCTTTGATTCGCGCACATATACTGCCCAATGCAGTCGTCCCTGTCTTTAATGGACAATTCTGTATCCAAATAAAAGTGTTGCTGCGTGGCAGGTGTGATTTCATCACAGGAAAGGGTGTTTTGTAATTACCCAAAGCCTTCATACAGTATTGCTAAAATATATGCAGAAAAGCTTCTTTAGCAGGATGCAGAACAGTAACAGGATCAGGAGGCATAACTCGAGAGTAAAAAAAGGAGTGGAGAGTTAAAACAGTGGCAAGGCAGGTGTATTTCAAATTGGCAGGTGAATTTCAGAATGTATGGGAAAATCTTCCTCGGAACGTGGTCGCAGCAGAGCCAGTAGATGGGTTTAAAATGGAGTTGGACAGGTACCGAGAATCAATGGGGACAGGGACACAAGGGGTACAAGGACACAGGTAAACATGAAAGGTAGATCACAGGTGAATTGGATTGTCTGTGGGCATCGAATGCGTGCTGTGCTGTCCATATAGGATATTGATTTTGTGAGTTGCAGGTGTTGTCAAGGATCAACCTGTCACCTGTGTTAATCAAGCCCTCCCTCCACGAGTCTCATATCCCTTCTGTTGGATTGAGTTTGTGTTTTGCGTGTCGTCGGCATTATGCGGATGAGTGTGCTCTACAATGTCTGATTGGGTTGCGGTTTGGGAGGTGTGGGTGTGGGACAGACATGAAGGTCCTATTGGCCCCTCGTGTATGAAATGTTCTTTATATTTCCTTGAATAGCGTTCAAAAATATAACATTATAAAAATAAATCACTGAATATGTTAAAATTAATGATTTATTTAATAACTAAAAATTAAGTGGCTTTGAATTTAAGAAGACCAAGCGTTACACCTCGGTCCCTCCCTCCACCGCCCCGTCGGTGAAGTGATGTGAGTTGACAAAGTGGAAGACGCAGAAAACATGCTATGATATGATATTTCGCTCACAAGGTTCAGACATACATGGAGGCGGCCATCTTGGATTTTGACGTGGCCACCCAATTTTCAATAGCCTTCTTGCTTGTGCCGAGATACACCCAAACACCAGATTCGAAGTTGGTACTTCGCTTATTTTTCAAGATATTTCGCTCACAAGGTTCAGACATACATGGCGGCGGCCATCTTGGATTTTGACGTGGCGACCCAATTTTAGACAGCGTTCTTCCTTATGCCGAGATACACCCACACACCAAATTAGAAGTTGGTACTTCACTTATTTTTCAATATATTCATCTCACAAGGTTCACACATACATGGCGGCGGCCATCTTGGATTTTGACGTGGCGACCCAATTTTAAACAGCCTTCTTCCTTATGCGTAGATACACCCACACACCAGATTAGAAGTCGGTACTTCGCTTATTTTTCAAGATATTTCGCTCACAAGGTTCAGACATATATATGGTGGCGGCCATCTTGGATTTTGACGTGGCGCCCCAATTTTAAACAGCCTTCTTCCTTATGCGTAGATACACCCACACACCAGATTAGAAGTTGGTACTTCGCTTATTTTTCAAGATATTCATCTCACAAGGTTAAGACATACATGGCATCAGACATACATGGCGGCGGCCATCTTGGATTTTGACGTGGGTTGCACCCACACACCAAATTCGAATGCGGTCCTTCGCGTACGCGCGCCCGCATGCCCGCACGCACGCACGCAAACACGCACGCCCGCACGCACACACGCACGCACGGACACACGGACGGAGGGGAAAGCCATAGTCCCCCTTTCGCTACGCTGTGCGACGGGGGACAATAAAGGTTTTAAACATTTGGCTTTTCTTTTTTCAATGGAAATGATCAAGTGTGTAATAAAAAACAACACAGATCGTTTTTATGATCACACGATCATTCATACTCATCAATTCTAACCGCCATTTTCAGTTTGTTCGTGATGAATGATGGTCCGACAAGACTTCAGGCACCTCTAAATTTATACACCGTCCTGGTATTTCTAAATTATCAGTAATTTCTAATATTTTGGGAATGCTCATAACTATTTTGGATGCGCCAAAACTATTTCGGTCAAAAGATAAAGCAACAAATGCAAATTCAGTCAAATTTCCATTCTTACTGTTTTGAGGAAACCATGATTGTTCACAATTGCTCAAAACATACGAGTGACGTCACACGTGCTTAATCAATAATTGTGGACCCCGAAACACACAGGATGAGTGACGTAAGAGTCTGGAAACTCAACCACCACTGTAATAAATTATATCAATTAAATCGATTCATTTTCATATGCTTAGTGACGTTTGTAAATGCCCATCTTCACATCTTTCTCCTGAACTGGATAACTATGTACTTAAGGTAAAGAGCATGGAAGAAGTTCCTATTTGGCCCTCATACAATCTGGTGCATCATTTCCATCTTTTCCTGGCTGCCATTGCCCTTCACATTGTATCTGGTGCATCCATGCATTTTCTCCACCTGTTCCCCTTTGACCGCTTGAAAGTCTGTCGCCTAATGCCATCGGTTTATACAGGTATAAATTATACAGGTATAAATGTTAGAAAAGTGTGGATTCCAACACTAATCTGTATACTAACAGGAGAGCAGGGAAGGCAAATTTTTTTGAAGCCATCTGTCCGCCAATGGGAAAGGAGAAAACATCAAGTAGGAAGGTGGAATTTTCGTAGGAATATGCACCTTGTAGCAAGTATTTGTATTGATGTGAACGGGATTTTCTGTGTTGTGACTTGTGGGAGGAGGAATATGGCGGATAGAGCACTTCTGGTGGCTTCAGGACGGCCTGACCGATTAACGTTCGACACCCTATCCACAACCTGGTGTTGGGCTAGCGGCTAGGGTGCCGGCTTAGGATCCTAGGATCCTGGGTTCGAATCCCAGTAGATCGCTGAATTAACGCCAGGGGGGTTGACTCAGCCTGTCATCCCTTCCGAGGTCGGCTAATTGAGTACCAGTTCACTGGTAATTCCCTGTTTGTCGTTAAAGGCGGCAAAAAGGGTTGGCGTCAGGAAGGGTATCCGGCCGTAAAACATTGCTTCAAAAAGGGGACCCAAAAAACAACAACAACCACGGTCCCCGAAAAAGGCCAACCCCCGCTTTGCGGGGAAAAATGGCCTCTAAAGGTGTTTTTTTTTTTTTTTTACCCTATCCAGTTAGTATCGAGTTCCAGTGGATCCCAATCCAAGACGTCGAAAGTAAGACAGGGAGGAACAAGGAATTTTAAGAGAATTAACTTGTCACGTGATCCTCGCCGTCCCTAATTGGGCTGTATGGCGCGAGACGTCTGGACCTGATATACACCTAATGACGTCATTACGACATATATGTCCAACAATTATAACCCTTCCTTCCCTTCACCCTATCATGGGCGATCTCGGTATTACAGCATAACCTCATGTCATCATCTTAGTGCTATAACCTAATCTGTTTGAATTTTCATTAAACAATTCGATAATATGAGATTTACACAGCCCCATAGTAGCCCCATAATTACAAATACGCATTTATTTACGTGTGGAGGTGATTATTAATTTTAAAATGTTACACAGGATGGAAAGAGTTTGTAAAAGTCATGAGGTTAACACGTTACACGGGTTTAAAATGTACAACGTGATTCTGAAAGTTATGTCCCGTGCTCTCATGAGGAGTCTGTTGTATTATGACTTGTATACAATCAAATGAAGCAAGAAAATGTGTTCTAGAGGGTGCCATTTTGCGCCACATCCGCCTCGCGCTCGGGGCGGTCGCCCTGTTCGCCCCGTTCGTCCCCTCCCCCAGTTTGCCACCGACCCAATCACTACGCCAATGAGTACAGTGCAGTATTGAGGTTTTATAAGCTCCTCCATTTTTTTGTAATGGTACAATGGGGTTGACTCAGCCTGTCATCCTTCCGAGGTCGGCAAATTGAGTACCAGTTCACTGGTAATTCCCTGTGTGTCGCAAGAGGTGACTAACAGGGTTGGCGGCAGGAAGGGCATCCGGCCATAAAACATTGCTTCAAAAAAGGGGACCACGGTGCCCAAAAAAGGCCAACCCCCGCTCTGTGGGGAAAAACGGCCTCCAAAGGTGGTTGGTTGTTTTTCTCATCTGGGCAATATCTCAGGTACTTTTTGAGAGCTGATATGTGGCCGCAATGATGTGGCTATAAAGGATATTTTTTATTTATTGATTAATCAATTAATAGATTTATTATTGATTGATTAATCAATTAATTATTTGATTTTCTCGATTAATGACTTGTTTATTCAATTTTCAAAAAGTTGCAGCTTCGGATGAAACACTGGTGGTTTAATTATGCTATCAGTCAATTGATTAAGAAATTATTTTACGATTACTATTTATTGATTTTAATTATGCAATTAATCAGTCATCTATTGTACACCTCTCTCTCCCAATACCGTCTCTATGTGCTGCACGGTGGCATCGCCGGGCGCCTAAGGTGCCCCGGCAATGCCGCGTGCTGGAGGATGTTATTTATTTGCTTGGGGTTTGCAAAAATGCACCTAAAGGACTCTCAGACTGTGAGAAACAAAATTATGTGGGCTTTCATGTGTCTTTCACTGAGGAGAGGCTTCCATCTGGCCCCTCTGCCACAATGCCCAGATCGGTGGAGTGTTGCAGTGATGGTTGTCCTTCTGGAAGTTTCTCCCATCTCCACACATGATCTCTGGAGCTCAGCCAGAGTGACCATCGGGTTCTTGGTCACCTCTCTTACCAAGGCCTTTCTCCCCCGATTGCTCACTTTGGCCGGGCGGCCAGCTCTAGGAAGAGTCCTGGCTGTTCCAAACTTCTTCCATTTAAGAATTATGGAGGCCACTGTGCCCTTGGGAACCTTCAATGCAGCAGAATTTTTTTTTGTAGGCTTCCCCAGATCTGTGCCTCGACACAATCCTGTCTCTGAGCTCTGCAGGCAGTTCCTTCGACCTCATGGCTTGGTTTTTGCTCTGATATGCATTGTCAGCTGTGAGACTTTATATAGACAGGTGTGTGCCTTTCCAAGTCATGTCCAATCAATTGAATTTACCACAGGTGGACTCCAATCAAGGTGTAGAAACATCTCAAAGATGATCAAGAGAAATGGGAGGCACCTGAGATAAATTTCAAGTGTCATAGCAAAGGGTATGAATACTTATGTAAATGTGATATTTCAGTTTTTTATATTTAATAAATTAGCAAAACTTTCTAAAATCCTGTTTTCTCTTTGTCATTATGGGGTATTGAGTGTAGATTGATGAGTAGTCCGGCAGCTAAGCTAAATATAGCATAACAATTGTGCATTTTGTGAGGAAAGCACCAAATTTGGCACACTAGTAGACTATCATATTATGAACAGATCTGGATATTGAGCCATCTCTGATTCAGAGATTTGATTTTTGCAAGATTTTGCAGATTTGCAAGCTGAGATTGCAACGCCAGGGACGGCCGACTCCTTCCTGCGAGCTGCCCACGTCACCCGCACAAGAAGAGCTCATCAAATCACTGCAGCGGCACTGCACATCCTGCAACACCGTGCGTATGAACGCCACTGTATGACATATGCTGATGATGCAGAAGACCTGCCTGAGTTCGAAGACTGGTGTCACCAGAGAGGAGAAGACATTCCCAACTTTCAGTACTGGGAAACTGTGCTGGAACTAGAGATGTTGGTACTGGTCTACGTGCGTTCTCTGCGGCAGGCTTCATTCACGATGTACCTTGATGCCCTGACGGAACTGGTCCCATGGTTCCATGCCTTAGACCACACACACCATGCCAGGTGCGTCCCTGTTCACCTGAGGGACATGGTTGCACTCGCAATGAAGCACCCAGATGTAGCCAGAGAATTCAGGGCTGGCAACTTCACTGTACAGAAGACGAAGAAGGTGTTCTCTTCGATCCCAATCGACCAGGCGCATGAACAGAATAACGCCTGCATCAAAGGAGATGGTGGAGCAGTCGGCCTCACTGACAACCCAAGTGCCCTGCGGCGTTGGATGATTGCCGGGCCAGAAGTTGCCAGGGCCATAGAAGAGTTCCAAGATGGCCATCAACACTGGGGGAGGCGAGAGTACACACGTCATCACGACCAGACACCAAGTGTGCAGACCTCTTTCGCCAAGGATGTCCGCGCCCTTGTCAGCGTCATAGAAGAGCTTGGCAACCCCCTTTGAGGAAGAGAGCATGGATCTGGTTGTCCTTGACACAAAGGAAATTGCAGGTCCTGCTGCAGTTGAGACTGTCAGGAATGTGAAGAAGATTGGCCAAGAGCAGTTCCAGGCTTTCACCAGAGAATGCCTGGTGGAAAGGACCAAGCCAATTGATGATGCAATTCGTCGGAACAAGCTGAAGGTGTCATTTTGGAAAATGGCTGCCACAGCCATCAGGGGCTGCATTTGAGATGGCCCAATATCCAAATCTGCTCATAATAGGATAGTCTACTAGTGTGCCAAATTTGGTGCTTTCCTTACAAAATGCACAATTGTTATGCTAAGTTGCCCCACTAGAGGGGAAAAATGAATTTAAACGATTTCAGCATAAGGCTGCAACATAACAAAATGTGAAAAAAGTGAAGGGGTCTGAATACTTTCTGAATGCACTGTATGTTCCAATATCATGATGTACTATCATGATGTATCATGATGTTGACATTTATTCGACCATTGTGAGTACCTTATTTGTGGAATCGTATGAATGTCCCTCGTATAAAACTTGTGAAAATTGCAATCTATGTGAAATGGAAGACAATGATTTCCAAGATAGATCCAAGGGAACAAATCATGATGTCTGTATGCTGACTTAAAATGTAACCCAGTGCGACCTGCCGCATGGTCAGGTTGTCGGCGACGAAACCGACACACCTCACTGGCTTTGCTAGTGGGGAGGGTGACTGTGACACCCTGCCAGGTCCAAAAACAACACCTGGCAAAGGGCAGATGAGCTCCCGTAGGGAGCCAACGGCCATCCAGCAAGTAGATGGTGTCTCCTAAAAAACACCCATCCGGTTTGGACAAGTTCAAGTCACACCAAAGACTTAAAAAAAGGTACGTGCTCTTCCTTGCTTGAAAAGGATGGAGCACGGACAATCCCCATTGGTGGGCATCCTGGGGAGGAAGAAATTCCTCTTGAGGAAATGCCCCGTTGAGTTCGGTGAGAAATGCGGAGCCATTGTTATGACGTCGCTGGTACCCAGAGTATCCCTGGAAGTGACGGCACTTCCCCCAAGCTCAGTGGCTGTTTTGTTTGTCTCGTCGAGGGGAACGATTACGTAAGTCAGCTTGTGGTTCTATGAACTGGGGAATCTCAACTGTTGAAAACTTTGAGGTATTGTTATTCACAGGTGAGTCGTTTTATGGTGATTGAATCTGGGAATGCTAATTTCATTACATTCAAAACATTGCCATAAAGCAGCAAGCTTCAGCACTCTCGCTCGATCATGGTACCTTGAAGGTTATCTTACTTATCCTAATGGTACTGGTTTGGCTTTTAGTGGTGAAAGCAATTGCCTTGCCGAGTCAAGAAATTGTGTCTTTTTACCTCTTCACCACCTTTAGTGACGCACTCCACTGTCAAGACCCACAGGTTAGCTGGAAGATCATGCTGAAGTATTTCCTTTTGAGCTGTCTTTTCTGGTTTCCAGGCTAAGTAGAATATGCTACCTGACAATGGAAAACTGTCATCCTCGTGCACCACAGGTAGAACCACCTCACAGGTAGGATGTGGCAAATATCACGAGTCGTACTTTATGAAAGGATTCTAAACTGACTGTCCCGTCTCCTCGGATTGGCTGATGAACATTGCATTTACCAGGGTAATGAGAAGGCCATTGTGTGCTGGTACAGTGGCAAGACTCTGAATCGTTTCCCTTGCCACTGTTGGCAATATCAAACCACCCAAATACTTGCCAGGAGATTGCTTGGGCAACACCTATTCCCTCATGGAGATGGGGATTCAGATTTGAACTCTTTTGTGCCTACCTGTTCATTATATCCACATAAAGGTGGAAGTGGTAACACATACATGTTGTGTACAGGGAACAAATAGTGCGATGTGTGTGTGTGTGTGTGTGTGTGTGTGTGTGTGTGTGTGTGTGTGTGTGTGTGTGTTAGGCCAGATGATTTGCATATTAACATTTTTTTGTACTATTTTCTGGGAATGTTATTTTTGGGGGGAGAATTCCCAGGGTTTAATTTAATCAAACGATGCTTCTGGTTAGCTCACCTGGAACGAAGTTCAGGGGAGCTTATGCGATGGTGCGACGTCCGTCCCTAAACACTTGCAACTTCTTCTCCGAAACCGCTCATGGGATTGTGACCAAATTTGGCACAAATGATATTGGTTGTGTTGTGACTAAAGTTTGTTCACGCCATTTAAAAAATTGGGGTCTAGAGGGGTTTACCAGGGGTCAAGGTGGATCCACATTTGACCCCCAAAATAGGAATTTGCTTTTTCCTCTGAAACTACAAACAATATTTCGATGAAATTTCACCACAACCTTCACCACCCGTGATGTAGCAAAGTTTGTTCACGGCATTAAAAAATATCTGCCACTTTAGGGATCTACAGGGGTGGCGGACGGGAGTTCAAGGGGGGGGGGGGAGTCGCCCCCCCAGAATAGGTATTATTTTGCTTGGTGAGCAAAACTTCGTTCTGCGTTCCAGGTGAGCTAAAACCTAGAACTTCGTTCCAGGTGAGCTAAAAAGAAGACTAGAACGGTACTCAGTAGAGCGCAAACCACCGCCAGGCTAAACATTTACGTTTTGTATCCACTGATGGGTCAGATCTGGATCCGGACCTGAACCAAAATCGAATCGGCTTGTTCTTGTCACTTACTCAACTCATCCACCAAGTTTTGTCATAATCCATACACAACTGTTTGAAATATCATGTTATACATCGTTTTTGGCCCCATTACTCAATGTGAAGAATCTACTATAAATGGATGAGTTGTGTGTGTGTGTGTGTGTGTGTGTGTGTGTGTGTGTGTGTGTGTGTGTGTGTGTGTGTGTGTGTGTGTGTGTGTGTGTGTGTGAGAGAGAGGGTGAGAGAGGCATACTTTTTGTGTCCATATATTACGTACTTCTATTAATTAATTACGTACTATTCAAATGTACCTTTTAACCCTTTAGACTGCAGAGACCCTTCAGACCTTGGAAGACCCTTTAACACTTGAGTCCCAAAATATCCCAAGGACTCAATAGTCCCCAAGGACCCAAAAAGTTATTGATGACCCAAAAGTCCCCGAGGACCCAAAATACCCAAGAGTCCCCAAGGACCCAAAAGACCCAGATGACCCAAAAGTCCTTAATGACCCAAAAGACCCAAAGTCCCCAAGGACCCAAAAAGTCCTTGATGACCCAAATGTCCCTGAGGACCCAAAAGACCCAAAAGTCCCAAATAACTCAAAAGACCCAAAAGTTCCCGAGGACCCAAAAGACCCAAAAGTCCTTAATGACCCAAAAGTCCACAAGGACCCAAAAAGTCCTTGATGACCCAAAAGACCCAAGGGTCCCTGAGGACCCAAAAGACCCAGAGGACCCAAAAGACCCCCCTGACTTTGGCAGGCAGGTATGCTACAAGGTCGTGAAGACAAAAGAGAATTTTGTTCAACGGACTAACGGGCCCCTCGTCTCTTAAAAAATTATAGTATAAGAATCCAGATCTGATATTCAGCAAAACCTAATCATTTCATCCTTGTCACATACGCTACATCTCTGACAAATTTCGTCCAAATCCATCACCATAATTTTGAGATATCATGTTCACAAACAGACAAACAGACAGGCAGGCTGACAGGAGTTAAAACAACCTCTGCCCACCTTCGGTGGTGGAGGTAAAATGGAATTTGAGAGCATATAGGATTGAGGGTAAACGAGAGGAATTGTTTGTAGGAAGCATACAGGAAGGAGTAGGAGGTTGGAGAGGAGTTAGAATTGTGCCATTTTTCCATACATAATGCAGGAGCTGTTTACCCAAAGTACAGGGTTGGAGAGCGTGTACGGAATGCAAATTTTAGTTTGAGTCAAATCTTTGCGGAAGGTAAATAATGGACTAAATTGATACAGCCATAACTTGTTGATCTAAAGGTGTTTGCCACACATATGGGGCAAGAGCATCTTCACAACAATAACTGCAATATACAATCTATTTAATAAATGTACTCATGTTGTGGTATGTGCAGTGTCCTGAAAAAACATTCACCTCCTGCCAATAATGCCACATTTAGATGAACTAGTACATCCACTCCCTACAGGAGCAGCAGGAAGGGTTGTGTCATTTTCCTCTCTGGGGTATATACGTAGATTAGAGTAGCTCCAGGCTCAAATAATGCCACAAGAATGTTGGGTATCCTCCCTTTCAGTTTAGTGTTAAACAGTAGTAGCGAATGTTTCAAAAGGTAATCACATGTCTTTGTTGTTTATAATATTTTTTCTTACTTCCGGTATGTGTGCCCCCACAAAACGGCACGATAAGCTATTTATTTATACATGTTAACATGCCGCATGTCGAAGGAGGAAAAACCCCTTGGGGTTTTTAGTATTCATTTTGCTAATAATTTACCAATATTATTAGTATTCATTAGATATAGAGCCTCATTAGAGCCTCATTAGATATCATTAGATATAGATATAGATATATTCACCTCATTAGATATAGATATAGAGCCTTGCAGATCTTTCAAAGTCATTGTTGGATTTACAGTGACCTCCCAAACCTGTTTTGTGCTTGATCGGCTGCTGAGTTTGGATGGACGACCTTATCTGTGTAGAGCCTGGGTGGTATGATACGTCTTCCACTTCTTCATGATGGATTTCACTGTACTCAAAGGAATAATGAGTGACTTTGAAATATTCCTATAACCCTCTCCTGAACGGTGCTTCTCCACCACGTTATGCTTGACTTCAATGGAAAACTCCTCTGTCTTCATGTTTTCCTTGTTGGTTGACCAAGTGAGTTGCACCTTTAAACTCCTCAGATAGGTGGAGGAACTTAATTTTTAAGTTAAACCACTGATTACATACAGGTGAAACATATTACACTTGTTTTGTAAACTTACAAACAAATAATTTGCTCCTGAAATGATTTAGGGTGAAATATGCAAAGGGTTTGAATACTTATGTAACTGAGAATTAGACTTGTGCAAAATAATATTGATTACCTAGTTAAAATTGTTTCCCTCCAATGGAACCAATATTCAAAGCCTAAAAATCAGATTACCTGCCATGTAGCCTACTCACGCACTGTTGAATGTGTGAATGTGGGTCTGACTTTTCCTTCCGGGAGCTGACAGACAGCATTAGCCTATTATAGCTGTAGAGAGTGTTGTGAAATCCCCTAATCATCATATTTCTTAATAGCAAAGATATCGTGGCATATTTATTGACAGAAAAAGAAAAAAAAGTCCGGATGAGCGGTCTGATGCTTTATACACTGGCTAGGTAAACCAGGTTCAATTTACGTGGTGGGTGGGGGTGTAGGGGGTGGGAGGGAGGGGAGGGGCGGGGGGAGGGGAGAATACTTTTACAGGCCACTGTGCGTGATTAATGTACTCACGTTGTAGTATGTACTTAATAGACATACTCATGTAGCAGTAGACCATTTATTTTCAAAGCCAACATGATTTCGCTCCACGACCGTGTCTTTGTGTCTTATTTCACATCCATTTGCAATGTTCCCGTAGCCGGATTCTCCTATTTTCATTTTCTTGCTATTTATTTCCCCTTCAATATGCGCAATTTTGCTCGAATTCACAATTGTTTCATTTTTTTTCATTTCCTGGAAAGCCTTAACCAACTGTAGGTGCATGTGAAATACCTTCAAAAGACTTTAATTATCCGGAAAGTATGCTTATGACGTCTATTAAAAAGGGAAACCCCAACGCTGGTAGCTTCTGTAACGTTGGCGTTAAATAAAACAAACGTTGGTAAATATCTGGGATACAAGTTCGTGAAAAGCGTATCAACAAAGACTGAGCTCGGCCCCACTCAGCATCCTGTGTAAAGGATGAGTGTATAGTCTGATATACAACCAATGGCAGCTTTGGATTCAATGAACCGAGTGAAAGGCAAGTGTATATGGAGCACCTTTCCCTTGAGAGAAGAAAGGTATTTTATTATGCTTTTAATGAAAGTGTTGTAAGTTGTGGAGCTCCGACCTTCTGTTGATGGATTCTCGTTGTTCGAATGTTCAGGGACACATTCTTCTAGATGGTATTTGGTCAAAACGAAGCATTCGAAAACCTTAAGCACAAACAATCAAACATTTCACTTTAATAAACGATATCATCGTTTCGATTAGCGTGCTGGTAAAACACATTTTCTTATTTAGAAACTTCCTTTGGTTATAAAATGCCAATTAAGAAAGGATTAACAGAATCTAAAGGATTAACATAACAGTCAAATGAAAGATTCGTTTACAAATGTAGTTGTTTTTGGATAAATGCATGCAAAGAAAAATGTAGATGTGCATTTATTATTGTTACTAAGTATTTATACACATTTGCATGTTTTGAAGTTTCCACATGCAGGTGATCTCGAATTTTTATTTTCTTATTTTCCACTTATTTTCTTATTATTTTCTTATTATTTTCTTACTTTTTAATATTATTATTTTAAAAATAATAATTATTTTTTATATTTTTATTTTCCTTATTTTCTAATTTTTTTTCTTATTTTTTTCTTATTTTTGTATTTTATTTCATTTTAAAAAAATATATATTTTTTTATTTTCTTCTTATTTTCTTATTATTTTTCTTATTTTTTCCACTTATTATTTTCTTATCTTAATCTTTTCTTATTACCTCCGCCACCAAAGGTAGATGGAGGTTATGTTTTCACCCCTGTCTGTCTGTCCATTTGTCTTTGTTCCTTGGCCCAAAAAAAATTTTTTTTGCAATTAAGTTGATCACTCCGGTTTGTTTGTTTGTGTGATTGTGTGTGTGTGTGTGTGTGTGTGTGTGTGTGTGTGTGTGTGTGTGTGTGTGTGTGTGTGTGTGTGTGTGTGTGTGTGTTTGTTTGTCTGTCCGCTCACTTATACTTGCCTACAGGTCACAATTTTAAACCGATCCTCACGAAACTTCACCAAATGGTAGAGTTCGTGGTTCGACAAAATCCGATATATTTTTGAGGTCAAAAGGTCAACATAGGCCAAGGGTCAACCATTTTTTTCAAATTTCTAAAATCCTCAATTTTAATCCGATTGACCTGAAATTTGAATATAATTTACATATCGGCGAACTGAATTCAACCACCAACTATTTTTGAGATCAGCATAGGCCAAAAGGTCAACATAGGCCAAAGGTCAACCACTTTAGTTTATTTCTAAAATCCTCAATTTTCATCTGATTGACTTGAAATTTGAAGAGAATTTACACGTCAGCTAACTGAATTCAACCACCAACTATTTTTGACATCACCATCGGCCAAAAGGTCAACATAGGCCAAAGGTAAACAATTTCAAATTGCTAAAATCCTCAATTTTCATCTGATTGACTTGGAATTTGAATCGGATTTTCATATCAGCGAACTGAATTCAAACACCAACTATTTTTGAGATCAACATAGGTCATAATGTCAACATAGGCCAAAGGTCAACCACTTTTTTTCAAATTTCTAAAATCCTCAATTTTCATCCGACTGACTTCAAATTTTAAAAGGATTTTCATATCAGGTTAGTGAAACCAACCACCAACTATTTTTGAGGTCAACATAGGCCAAAAGATCAACATAGAACAAATTTCTAAAATTGTCAATTTTCATCCGATTAACTTAAACTTTGAAGACGATTTGCACATCAGGTCACTGATTTCAATCACTAATTATTTTTGAGGTCAAAAGGATGCTCTACCGAGTGCCATTCTACTATTTTATTTTTATTTTTACGAGAACTACTTTCTTCTCTTTTGTCAAGTGCCACTCTATGAGTGATTTTTCATTTTTCATTTTTATTTTTATTTTTTATACTGAATCGAGGCTCGTGAAAGAGCTGACAACCGCGAGGGAAAGACAGCACAGGGGGACCACGAGGGAAAGACAGTACCACGAGGGAAAGACAGTACAGGGGGACCACGAGGGAAAGACAGCACAGGGGGACCACGAGGGAAAGACAGTACAGGGGGACCACGGGGGAAAGACAGCACAGGGGGACCGCGAGGGAAAGACAGCACAGGGGGACCGCAAGGGAAAGACAGTACAGGGGGACCGCGAGGGAAAGACAGCACAGGGGGACCGCAAGGGAAAGACAGTACAGGGGGACCATGAGGGAAAGACAGTACAGGGGGACCACGAGGGAAAGACAGCACAGGGGGACCGCGAGGGAAAGACAGCACAGGGGGACCGCGAGGGAAAGACAGCACAGGGGGACCGCGAGGGAAAGACAGTACAGGGGGACCACGAGGGAAAGACAGTACAGGGGGACCACGAGGGAAAGACAGCACAGGGGGACCGCGAGGGAAAGACCTCTGTTTGATTGTTTGTGAACCAAATATCTCAAAGTTGTGGATGGATTCGGACGAAATTTGGCAGAGATGTAATGTATGTGACAAGGACGAAATGATTAGATTTTCGTGAAGATCTGGATTCAGATCGGGCTACTAGAATTTTTAAAGTGATTCTTCACTATTGGGAGACAGAGCCAAAAACGATACACAGCAGGATATCTCAAAAAGTTTTGGACGGATTTGGACAAAACTTGGTGGCCCAGTTGGGTGTCTTACAAGGATGATTCCTTTCGATTTTGGTGAAGATCTGAATATGTATTCGGATATGAGAATTCTTTAATTTTTAAGTGATTCTTCACCATTGGGAGATGTGGCCAAAAACTATACATAGTAGGGTATCTCAAAAAGTTATGGATGGAATTGGACGAAACTTGGTGGTCAGGTTGTGTGTGTGACGAGGAAGAATCAATTCAATGTTGGTGAAGATCCGGATCCGGATCCAGCTAGTATAATTTATTAAGTGATTCTTCACCATTGAGTGATATGGCCAACCAGGTGGAGGTATGCTCTCTGCTGAGTGCCGTTCTCGTTAATTTAATGGATTTACTTTCCACATTCAGTATTTGAATTTATATGGTAATTACATATCTCACCATGAGGATTTAGCAAGGACTAGTAAAGTCTTCGATTCATCCGTTACTGGTGTGTGACGACGCCAGCAACACAGCGCCCCTGTAGAACAGGACTGGAATATCGCCAAGGTTTCGCCTACATTTTATGGCGTAGCCCATAGGGCAAAGCCGTCTAGAACAGTGTTTGTCCGTCCGTATGTATGCATGTCCGCTCAAACGTATACCAATCAGAGCTGAGGATCTGGTCACATGACAGGGTGATGTGATTACATCTGATGTCATTATGGTGGTGCGGCGGCTGACTCTCCATACTCTGGCATATTGATTCAAATTTCGTGCAGGCCGAACATATCGTCAAACCTGTTGTATATCACAATCGCCATGCTCCACCTTTACGTTTTTCAGTCAGTGTGAAACATAAACAAACCGATTGTTAAAATGATCATCAAATATCGAAAGCATAAGCGTTGCGGGTCTTCCAACAATATGGTGCGTGTAGGCCTTCGGCTTCATGCCTCACCTCCGGGCCGCTTTGGAAAAATTAAGCCCAGGTTTCTTAATACAGTAGTGTATCATTTCAGTAGTATCGTTTTCGTAATAATAATAATGATAATAATAATAATAATAATAATAATAATATTAAAGCGCGGCGTTACGCGCGCTGCTTGCGAGCCAGGAGGAAGCGGACAAGCGGTAACTTATAAGCGTCTTTATTTCAGGAGCTCACTGTAACACTGGCGCTCTCCGGGCTGCGCGCCCGGTGTATATCATGAGGCCACCGCCCACTTGGTGCGCGGAATGATGTCACCACGCCAGTGGGCTTTTGTGTCCGCCACACGCGCCCCCCCAGAATTCCCGCGCACCTGGAGGGCCAGTTTGCGGGGCAGACGAATGACCCGGCCGAAGCGCCCCCTGGCGATCGGCGGCGTCCGGGGTGCAGGGATGCCAGGTGGGATGCCCCTGGCTGCCCCTGGGATGGGTGCAGGACTGGGGGGCGGCGTGGCGGCGGGGCTGGGCGGTGCCGGGGGTCCGCCCGCAGGGGGGCGGCCCCGACGTGGGGGTCGGGCCACTGGCGGTGGATGGTCCACGTCGAGGTGGGCCGGCTTGAGGCGGTCTACCGAAACGCGGTCAGGAGTACCGCCGATGTCCAGGGTGAAGTGCTTCGCCCCGGTCTCCAGCACGCGGAAAGGCCCGTCGTACGGGGGCCGCAGTGGTGTCCGGTGGGCATCGTGGCGGACGAAGACGTACTCCGCCGTGCGAAGCTCCGGGGCGACGTGCGTCGGTGGGTGCCCGTGGCATGCCGTTGGCACCGGGGCGAACCTCTGGGCGGTCTCTTGCAGAGCGGAGCGCTGCTGTGCCGCGGACCATGGTGCCGTGGAGTCGGGGAGGAACTCGCCCGGCACCCGCAGCGGTTGCCCGAAGACCAACTCCGCCGCGGATGCGCGCAGGTCCTCCTTGGGCGCCGTCCGGAGGCCCAGCAGGACCCAGGGGAGCCTGTCGACCCAGCCGCCGTCGCGGAGGGTGGCCCGGAGCGCGGCCTTCAATGAGCGGTGAAATCGCTCACACAGGCCGTTAGCCTGGGGGTGGTAGGCCGTGGTTCGGTGCAGCCAGACCCCGAGCCCCTGCGCGACCGCCCCCCAGAGCTCCGAGGTGAACTGGGGGCCGCAGTCGGACGAGATGTCTGAGGGGGCGCCGAACCGGGCGACCCAGGTGGCGATGAAAGCCTGCGCGACATCGGCCGCCGTTGTCGACGCCAAGGGCACGGCCTCCGGCCACCGGGTGGTGTGGTCCACCATGGTGAGGACGTAGGTGAAACCCCGCGAGGGGGGCAGAGGTCCCACCAGGTCCACGTGGACGTGGTCAAACCGGCGTTCCGGCACCGTGAACGGGGCCAACGGGGCCTGGGTGTGCCTGTGCACCTTGGCGCGCTGGCACGCGAGGCACGTCCTGGCCCAGCCGCGGACGGCCTTCCGGAGGCCATGCCAGACGAACTTGTCGGCGATCAGCCTTTGGGAGGCCCTCGCGCCCGGGTGGGACAGGCCGTGGATGGCGTCAAACACCTGGCGCTGCCAGCCCGCGGGCACGATGGGGCGAGGACGCCCGAGGGAGACGTCGCACAAGAGGGCCGCGCCCGTGCCGTCGAACGCCACCTCGGTGACGCGGAGGCCCGTGACGGCGGTCCGCAAGGCCTGGACGTCGGGGTCAGCGGCCTGGTCCGCTGCCATCCGGGCATAGTCGATGCCGAGGTGGACTGCGTGGGCGACGGACCGGGAAAGGCAATCCGCCACCGGGTTGTCCTTCCCCGCGACGTGCTGGATGTCCGTCGTGTACTCGGACACGGCCGAGAGGTGACGCTGCTGCCGGGCCGACCACGGCTCGGTGACCTTGCCCATCGCGAAGATCAGCGGCTTGTGGTCGACGAAGGCAGTGAACGCACGGCCCTCGAGCAGATGGCGGAAGTGCCTGACCGCCAAGTGAAGCCCGAGCAACTCGCGGTCGAAGGTACTGTAACGACGTTCGGGCGGGTGAAGCTGCCGGCTAAAGAACGCCAGCGGTTGCCAAGCTCCACGCACCCATTGCTCGTGCACCGCGCCCACCGCGTAGTCCGAGGCATCGGTGGTGAGGGCGATCGGTGCATCGGGCGCCGGGTGCGCGAGCATGGTGGCGTTAGCCAAGGCGAGCTTCGCGCCCGTGAACGCCGTGTCCATCTGCTCGGTCCAGGTAACGTCGCCTTTGCCCGGCTTACCTCGGAGAGCTTCGTGCAGGGGGCGCAGGAGCTGGGCGATACGGGGCAGGAACCGATGGTAAAAGTTCACCATGCCCAGGAACTCCTGCAGCCCTCTGATCGTGCGGGGGCGCGGAAACCCCTTCACCGCCTCCACCTTGGCCGGCAGGGGGACGGCTCCATGCCTGGTGACACGGTGCCCCAGAAAATCGATTATGGTGGCGCCGAACCGGCACTTTGCGGGGTTCACAATCAGGCCATGCTGGCCCAGGCGTTCGAAGAGCGTGCGGAGGTGGCGTAGGTGCTCTTCGCGGGAAGCGCTGGCGACGAGGATATCGTCCAGGTAGACGTAGACAAAATCCAAGTCACGCAGGACGCTGTCCATCAGTCGCTGGAACGCCTGAGCCGTATTCTTCAGACCGAAGGGCATGCGCAGGAACTCGAAGAGTCCAAATGGCGTGATGACCGCCATCTTCGGGACGTCCTCCAGTCTGACGGGGACCTGATGGTAGCCGCGTATGAGGTCCACCTTCGAGAAGAAGGACATGCCCGCCAAACGGGCGGAAAAGTCCTGAATGTGGGGGACGGGGTAGCGGTCGGGAGTCGTGGCGTCATTGAGACGGCGATAGTCCCCGCACGGTCGCCATCCCCCGCCGGGCTTCGGCACGATGTGCAGCGGCGACGCCCAAGCGCTCTCTGAGCACCGAACGATGCCGAGTCGCTCCAGGGTAGCGAACCCCGCTTTTGCCACCGCCAGCTTCGTCGGCTCGAGGCGGCGTGCCCGGGCGTAGACCGGTGGCCCGACGGTGGGGATGTGATGGGCCACCCCGTGCTTGACGGCCCCCGCCGATAAGGTGGGCCGTGTGAGGGCCGGGAAGCCGGCAAGGAGGCGGGTGAATGCGTCCGCTGCCGGAAGCGTACAGACCAACGTGGCCGGAACCGAACCGTTCGGCAAGCCGCTTGGCAAGCCGCTCGTTGAGCTGGGCAACGCACAAGCGAGCGAGCTGAACGTCTCGGCCTGGACAAGACGTCTGCGCTTGACGTCGACCAGGAGCCCATTAGCGCACAGGAAGTCTGTGCCAAGCAGTGCCATGGGCACGTCGGCGGTGACGAACATCCATCGGAAAACCTGCCCTCCGAACCGCAGAGAGAGGCAGCGTTTTCCATACGTACGGATGGGCGTCCCGTTCGCGGCAAGCAGCGCGGGGCCCCCACCCGCGGCGTGCTTGTCTGACGTGCCGGCGGGAACGACACTCACCTGCGCTCCCGTGTCGCACAGGTAACGGCACCCGGAGAAGGTGTCTGTTATGAACAGCAGGCTGCTCGAACGGCCGGCGCTCATCGCCACTATTGAGCGTCGGCCCGGGCGTTTCCGGACCTGTTGAAGGAGCATGGCGGATGACTGCCGAGCTTCGTGGCCGAACTTGGCATGGAACCAGCACCAGGTGGTGGAGCTGGAGGAGCGCGGCTGGCTCCGCCAGGCCGGTGGAGTTGGCGGGTTTCCCCGCGGTGGCGGTTTTCGCCGCGACGGTGGGCGGGGCGTGGCGGCGGTCACGAGGTGCGTATCAGCATGCTGCGTATGCTGTATAAGCTGATGCTGTGGATCAGCAGCATCAGCAGCAGCATCAGCAGCATCAGCCACGAGGGCCGTGACGGCCACGCCGACTCTCGCCCGCGTGTCCGAAGCGGCGAAGTACTTGTCCGCCTCGGCTGCCAATGCTCGGGGTTCCGTTAGCCCGGTCCCGGCCAACGCGAGGCGTACCTGCGCTGGAAGTTGGCGACGGAAAAGCGCCCGGAATAGAGAACCAGGGGCTTCGTCGCCCAACAGTGACAGCATATGGTCCATTCGGACCGACGGGCGCGTGTCACCGAGCTCGGGGAGATCCAGGAGGCGGTCGGCCCGTGCGTCGTCCGTGAGGCCGAACGTGGCTAGGAGTAGCCGCTTGAGTGCCTCGTACTTGTGGCCGCCCGGTGGGTGGCGAAGGACGGACACAACTCGAGCGGCCGTGCCGGGCCCGAGGGAGGCGACGACGTGGCAATAGCGCGTGTCATCGCCGGTGAGGCGCCGAAGCTGAAATTGGGCTTCGGCCTGGACGAACCAGACTTCGGCCTGAGCCTCCCAAAATTCGGGAAGTTTGATGAAGTTGGCCATGGCAATGGCATCGCGTGTGGAAGGATCGCTCCGGCAGATCCAACGTCGAGGGGGTCACCAGTAAAGCGCGGCGTTACGCGCGCTGCTTGCGAGCCAGGAGGAAGCGGACAAGCGGTAACTTATAAGCGTCTTTATTTCAGGAGCTCACTGTAACACTGGCGTGCTCCGGGCTGCGCTGCCGGTGTATATCATGAGGCCACGCCTACCCCTCGGGCGTGGCCACCGCCCACTTGGTGCACGGAATGATGTCACCACGCCAGTGGGCTTTTGTGTCCGCCACAATATAGTAAATATGACCATAACACTTTAATCCCAATGTCGTGAATACAAAGTCAATGGATTGAAGCGGTGTATGGTTTATGAATCAATGATAAGCAGTGTAAGGTACTAATAACTGCGGAAGTAAGGAATTCGCCTCAGGTTTTTGATGGCATGTTATTAACCCAACTCTTGTGGGGTATATAGATTACAGTAGATCTTTCCTCAGTTCTGTAAGTAATACTTACCTCACGGATGTCGGGATTCCTTGAAATTTCTTTGTTTAATGTTATAAACAGCATTAGCGACTGTTTAAAAAGCTAATCATGTGTGTTTGTGGTTTATAATATTTTACAAGCCCGGCTACGGCGCTGTTAGACTTTTGGTCTTGTTTAATGGAAGCACAGCAGGGTTATTATTTCTAACAAACACAATAACTAGCTCAACAGTAGCCATTAAAATAGGCACCATACTTGATCATGATGAAATGCTTTGCCTGAGAAACCATGACATCGATGATTTAGCAGGGATCAAGAACAAAGTTGAAAAATGAATGGACTTGGTGATACTTTTTGGAGCTACCCCTCCAATCCATGTGAATGAATCGGGTGACTGACTTCTTGTTACATTTCCAGAGGAAAATCAAAATTAGGTCGAATTATTTTTATGATCATCGTGATGCAATTGAGATAAACTTCTCATATTTGCTCTCATTAAGCAAAGCCATTCACTCTTCAGCTCTGGAAGGAAATCCGTATGTATCAGCACCCAAATGTCCCTTGCATTCGGTGAAAATTGCCAAGAACTATACGGACTCGATGTGCTCGAATCCAAGTCACTGATGCAGTTGTATGATGAACGGTCTGGAAGATGATGCGTTTGACATGCAAGAGTGGTTAGTCAAATTGTTGCTTAGTGAGGAAAGCATTGGCCCTCGAGGAAGTGCAAGGAGGCCCGTCGATTCCATGATGGCTTTTCAATCAGAGGCAATTTTCAAAATATCGATGATGACCCAGATACAGTACATTTTGTACAATTTAATAGATTGGGAATTTTAACGCATGCTTTCCCTCTCATTGTTCATGCCACTGTTGTGTGCTGTTCGTCTGCTTTTGACTTCCTTTTCACAGAATCCGGTTGAACGATCATGCACTTTTATGTCAGTCGATTTGGAGCCATTCTCATTCTTCCATAACGCCAAGTTTACATCAAGCAAAATCTTATAGAATAAGTATGCATTCCACTGAATGCAATACAGTCTAGAAGTTTCTATTTTTCATAAGAAATTGGTGTTAACGTTATGCTAGGTCCACCCTGAAAGGACTACAACAAGGAAGCAATTTCTGACCACTTTATGTATAGAATGAGCATGTTTAGGAAAGGTGGAAATTAAAGGGACAAGTCAGGAGACGACGATGGTTCACGAGCGAGCGGTATTCAATGACAAAGGTCAAAACCGACATTGAAAATATATAAATATAAATGTATTATCTGTTACTAGGGCATTGCCCGTACTATATCTATATCTAAAATTATATCCCCCCCCTCTATTTACATGAAATGTTTTGGTCCAAAGCGAACGGCTTGCGAGTACGGTGACAATCCCCCCCCTCTATTTACATGCAATGGTTTGGTCCAAAGCGAACGGCTTCCGGAGTTTGGTAAAGAAATCGCCATCGCGTGCACAAACGCGCAGGAAAGCGAATGAATCGCAAATTCGGTTTTATTAGTTTTAAAACATAGTTTAACGCCAACATAGTTTGCAAACGTGAAATAAATGAATACGCTCTCAAATGTGCCATCGGAGGCAGAGTGTGTCCTCCACGTTCGGCACACGCGATCGTTCGCTGCTCTCTGATTGGTTGAATCGTTTTTTGGACATAGCTCGGTAAGTAATTGTCCGATTAATATGAAACCTTGAAAAGGCACATCCTCGGGTCCCCAGCAATATACCTGGCAAGTTTCAAGTATATCGGACCCGTGGTTGTCGAGAAACAGCGGTCACAGACAAACAAACAAACGTACAGACGTACAGAGATTACTGGAATTATAGATAGATGAGACTAGTTAGCTACACAATACCGAAAATTCGGTTCGATTCCGACAACTTTGAAAATTTGACCTTTGTGACCTTGAAATGTCAAAACGAACGTTACTGACCTTGAAATGAGATAGAAAATAATGTATAATCAGTTATGAGGTTAGTTAGCTACACAATACCGAAAATTTGGTTTGATTCCGACAACTTTGAAACTTTGACCTTTGTGACCTTCAAAGGTCAAAGGTCGAGGATTCTGAAATTTGTTGAAAACTTGTATTTCATGATGTATGTGATAATATAAAAACATGTACTACATTTCACCCTATCAGGAAGTTTCACCCTATCAATGTAATAAAACCATCAAAAATCGACTTTTCTAAATTTCGTGACCTTGTGACCTTGACCTTGGGGCGAAAATGAAAAATCGAGCTCCGTGGGGCTAGACACATGACATTGGCCGAACCAAATATCGAAACCCCTGTCAGATTCCACCAAACCCCTCGGAGAAGATGTAGCTTGAACTCGATTACCCCCTAAAAAGACATCTTTTTCAGGCGTCGCTCCGCCCACAATGGGCGCAATACGCCCACTTTAGGCAGGACACAACTCGATCATGATATCAACCTCCCACCCAAGTTTCATCAAGATCGGATGATATCATCGGGTAGTTATGCTGCGGACAGACAGATACACAGACACACACCCATGGCGAATATAGTGGTCACTGTTTGATAACTCGTGAACCAATACATAATTTGTGTTGTGAGTATAAAATAGTGTTACGATGCGCAATGGCTTACCAGATTATGACAAGACAAGGTGTTGGGAAAAAAGACTTTGAAGTGATTGACCAGGTGGAATCTGCTTTTCAAAGCAAGTTTACATTTGTCCTCAGAGAACCTGTGACTGATTGAAATCCTGCCCTTGGATCCGCATTTTCCGCATGAAGGACCACCAACGCTTGGCCTCTAGAGATTAAGAGTGACTGCTATTGCAAGATCCAAAATCACTCAATTGACATTACTCAGGATTTTTTTTTTTTTTTTTTGTATACTGAATCGAGGCTCGTGAAAGAGCTAACATTTCTTTCACAAACAAATCAACCAGACAAACAAAATATATAAAAAGAGGGAGTGGAAGACAAGATGGGGAGAGAAGGGGAAGCACACAAACACAACATTTGAGAGCAGGGAGAAGTGTGGGAGGGAGAGGGCATGGGGGGAGGAGGCGTGGGAAGGGGGGGGGGGGAGAGGTATAAAACACAAGGGGACTAAGGACTTCCAGGACATAAGTTGGTATTAAAAAATAAAAATAAAAAGTGTAGGATTTTGGGTGAAATTAGTGGGGGTAGAAAAGATCAAGGTTTTGGATGGGGGAAGATAAGAGATGGTGGTGAACAGCTGTTTTAAAGACCTGGAGGGTGGAGTGGGATTGAAGAGAGTGAGGGAGTTTGTTCCAGAGGCGGGAGAAAAGAGGAATGAAGGAGTGAAGGTGAGCAGAAAGTCTTGATTTTGGCAGTTTAACCATAAGAGGGTTGCAGGCAGATATTGTGCGACCTGTAGGAATATTTGGGGGACAGAGCCCAGAGAGAGCTGGGGGGGCAAGGCCAGAGAGGAGTCCCGCAACCTATGGGTCACGACCCAATGTTTGGGTCGCGAATGATTCTCAATGGGTCGCACGATCGTTTCAGAAATCGCGGGAAAAAAACTTTATCGACGATTTACTTCTCCCGACTGAACAGAACAGAGATCAAACGAACGCCGACACAAACTTTATAGTATGGACTCTTCTACCGCACTGTACCGATGTACCGCGATGTACCGCGCGTGCATCCGGTCAGTCAGATCATACGTTTAGTTTCCGACACGCGAATGTCCATTGCTTTTCATTCAAAAGATTGACCTGTGAGCGTAAGGTACTCGCCATGGCTAGAAAGTATCAGCCTGTGTTTCTGAACTATGGGTTCACCATGAATATCGATAAGCACAATGTTCATCGACCACAGTGTGTGATATGCCTTGACGTGTTGGCCAACGAGTCCCTCAGGCCCCAAAAGCTGAAACGGCACCTCGAGAAGAAACATGGAGATCATGTCAACAAGTCGCGGGAGTTTTTTCTCTGGAAAGAACGCGAGATGAACAACAGCAAGTGAGTAATGAGTTCGGCTGTTTTTCCTTCGAAGGGACAGACCAAAGCCAGCTACCTGGTGGCGGAGAAGATAGCCAAAGAAAAGAAACCGTACACTATTGCGAGTAAGTTTTTGGTTTTTTTCGTAAAAGTATTTCACTGCATTGGCGGTTTGTAGGTTCATAAAGTAATGCATAGCGCTGTAAGTACAGTTCATTTAGTTTTTCATTTCGTCTTCAGAATATTGATGTGTCGGGGTCTTGCTTACTATGACACGTGCCATGTATACGTTGGTACATCACAACTTCGTAAGTTTTATTGTTTGTTGCAATACAGCCATTCTTAAACTTTGCCTCTTTTTAAAAAGTACCTACGGCCATCACATCGTACATATTGAATTTTTATAATGCCTTGGAACAGCGATTCTTAACCTGGGGGTCGTGACGTATGCGCATACGCGAACAAAATACTGTGTGTGGTATGTACCTTTGTTAGGTTCCTAAAAATGGGCTCAACAAATTGATATGCCATTCACGACGACATGGATGTGTGAGGCAGGTTTCTCAACGGTGACATATCTGAAGTCCAAGTATCGAAACGAACTGGAGACGGTGGCCCTGTGCGCCGACCTGAGAATCGCATTGTCGCCGCTTCAAAGCCGAATCGATGATCTCGAAGCCAATATGCAAAGTCAACCATCGCACTGATGTGGATAATCCACATCTACAATGTTGCTAACGGAACATTTGAATGAGGCTTGTAAGTTTCACTTTCGGGTTTAATCAGTGAAAGTTGTTTATTTAATGTTGTTCATGATAACGGAACATTGAACCTGGATATAAGTTCAGATGCATATCGGGTTTTTTCAGTAAAAGTTATTCTTGTTTTGTTTATCAGTTCATGTTACATTTTAAGTTCATCATCTATTCACGATGAAGATTAAAATAAAGTTCAAACACGTTATATTGGTGTGTCACTTTAATAAATACAGTTTTATTCTATTTCACAAAAGATACACCGCCAATGAATGTTGTGAGATTCATCTTCATCATCATCTTCTTCATCATCTTCATCCGGATTCATCGTAGGGGCGGATTCATCTCCTCCGAAGCTGCTAACAAGGCAGGGAGTTTACGCCTGATTGGCTGACAATAATATCAAGTGGGCGGTGTCTGTGATCGAAGTCGCTGCTCATTCTCAAGGGGGGCGTGGTCTCTCGCTCTCTCTCTCTCTCTCTCATGGTCGTGGAGATCCGTACAAAATAAGGACAGTGTTTGGTATGATTGTCGTCACTTTGCTTTATTGTTCAATTACGAATTGTACTACTGTACAAAGATGATGAAACGAACCCTTACCAAGATATTAACGTCATAAGTAATCGATATTTCCGTGACGGTTTGGTGGGGGGTGTGGGGGGTTCGATGGGTCGCGACTGGATGCCTGGGTTTTTCTTTGGGTCCCGGGCTAAAAAGGTTGCGGAACGCAGTCCTAGAATATGATTATTGGAATATCCCTCGATGAAGCTGAGTCTATTGGCTTAACACCTCACCATCGCAGACAGGTCGGTGGTTTCTCTGTCTTCTCTTGCCTCCTTTCTGCTATTGCACCCTCTACTATTCCTGTGCTTTGTTCCCCCAAGTTTCTGCAGGGCCTACATGGTCCGCCATAAACCCTCTTCTGGTGATACTACCTAAATCCAGGATCACTGTTCACCTCGACTCATTTGTTCCTCTTTTCTCCCCACCTGTGAAATTAACTTCCACATCCTCTTCAATTTCATTCTTCCCTCCAGGTCTTCAAGACAGCAGTTCACCACCATCTCATATCGTCTTTAATCTAAAACGAGGATCTGTTATACCCTCGTTAACCCCACCCAAATCCCTCCTCCTTAACAATTTCCAGTTTTCCATCCTTGGAGTTTCCTTTTGTATCCATCTTGCCCACTGCATGCATCCTCTCCTGCCCCATTCCTCCCCACACCCATTATTTGCCTAAGTCCCCCTCTATATTAGCCTTCAACTCTGCTGTTTGCGTTTCCCCCTCTCTCTACTGCTCCTTTTGTGTGAATCTCTATTGTTCTTTTTTCAACCTGTTTAAGTCTGATACATCCTGATCCGATTAGTGTATTAGCTCTTCCACGAACCTTGACTCTGTGTTTAAAAAAAATCTCGATCACAGACTACAATCACTAAAGACATGTAACAGTCGAGACAAAAGGCAGGAAATTTTATTTTAGTTAGAGTACCAACTCAAAGGAATATGATCAGTCCCATTGAAAGCTAACCAGATGAGGGTGGTTTAACAGGAAGGTATGCAGTATCATTAAGGATAAGCAGAAGGCATTCATAAAGGTATGCAGGAAGGTATGCAGTATCATTAAGGATAAGCAGAATGCATTCATAAAGGTATGCAGGAAGGTATGCAGTATCATTAAGGATAAGCAGAATGCATTCATAAAGGTATGCAGGAAGGTATGCAGTATCATTAAGGATAAGCAGAAGGCATTCATAAAGGTATGCAGGAAGGTATGCAGTATCATTAAGGATAAGCAGAATGCATTCATAAAGGTATGCAGGAAGGTATGCAGTATCATTAAGGATAAGCAGAATGTATTCATAAAGGTATGCAGGAAGGTATGCAGTATCATTAAGGATAAGCAGAATGCATTCATAAATGTATGCAGGAAGGTATGCAGTATCATTAAGGATAAGCAGAAGGCATTCATAAAGGTATGCAGGAAGGTATGCAGTATCATTAAGGATAAGCAGAATGCATTCATAAAGGTATGCAGTATCATTAAGGATAAGCAGAATGCATTCATAAAGGTATGCAGGAAGGTATGCAGTATCATTAAGGATAAGCAGAAGGCATTCATAAAGGTATGCAGTATCATTAAGGATAAGCAGAATGCATTCATAAAGGTATGCAGGAAGGTATGCAGTATCATTAAGGATAAGCAGAATGTATTCATAAAGGTATGCAGGAAGGTATGCAGTATCATTAAGGATAAGCAGAATGCATTCATAAATGTATGCAGGAAGGTATGCAGTATCATTAAGGATAAGCAGAAGGCATTCATAAAGGTATGCAGGAAGGTATGCAGTATCATTAAGGATAAGCAGAATGTATTCATAAAAGTATGCAGGAAGGTATGCAGTATCATTAAGGATAAGCAGAATGTATTCATAAAGGTATGCAGGAAGGTATGCAGTATCATTAAGGATAAGCAGAATGTATTCATAAAGGTATGCAGGAAGGTATGCAGTATCATTAAGGATAAGCAGAATGCATTCATAAAGGTATGCAGGAAGGTATGCAGTATCATTAAGGATAAGCAGAATGCATTCATAAAGGTATGCAGGAAGGTATGCAGTAGGGCGGGCCATACCTTTTTTTTTTTGTAAATCAATCGAGAGGGGTGTTAATATTACGTATTTTGGTGTGTAGAACACAAATCTGAGGCTTTTAAAAATTCTGATAACCCTAACCTACATCAATTTGCAGTTGATTATTATTAAATTTTTGATTATTTTGCTATTCTTCTGGAAAAAAAGAGACGTTTTTTATTTTGAAGTTAGGGCTTTTATTTTGGTAACTTCCTGTTGGGACGGCAGTTGTAGCCATCTTGTTGCCGAAAGCTCGATGTTGAGGAGGTTGGCAATCCTTATCCATCCGTCTTCTCTTCTCTTCTTATGGCATTGCCAGTAATAGTCCGGCAGCTAAGCTAAATATAGCATAACAATTGTGCATTTTGTGAGGAAAGCACCAAATTTGGCACACTAGTAGACTATCATATTATGAACAGATCTGGATATTGGGGCATCTCAGATTCAGAGATTAGATTTTTGCAAGATTTGCAGATTTTGCAGATTTGCAAGCTGAGATTGCAACGCCAGGGACGGCCGACTCCTTCCTGCGAGCTGCCCACGTCACCCGCACAAGAAGAGCTCATCAAATCACTGCAGCGGCACTGCACATCCTGCAACACCGTGCGTATGAACGCCACTGTATGACATATGCTGATGATGCAGAAGACCTGCCTGAGTTCGAAGACTGGTGTCACCAGAGAGGAGAAGACATTCCCAACTTTCAGTACTGGGCAACTGTGCTGGAACTAGAGATGTTGGTACTGGTCTACGTGCGTTCTCTGCGGCAGGCTTCATTCACGATGTACCTTGATGCCCTGACGGAACTGGTCCCATGGTTCCATGCCTTAGACCACACACACTATGCCAGGTGGGTCCCTGCTCACCTGAGGGACATGGTTGCACTCCCAATGAAGCACCCAGATGTAGCCAGAGAATTCAGGGCTGGCAACTTCACTGTACAGAAGACGAAGAAGGTGTTCTCTTCGATCCCAATCGACCAGGCGCATGAACAGAATAACGCCTGCATCAAAGGAGATGGTGGAGCAGTCGGCCAATCACCCAGTCTGTTCCCAAACCCTTCAATTTGATTTCCCATTTGCTCACTATACTTTTCCATTATTTGTTCCCTTTTCCTGGTGGTTTTCTCAAACATTTTTTCCATTCCCGCCATCATTTGCACCATGAAGGCTTGCATTTCGACAACCGTTGGTACAAAGGGCGCGGCTCTCGTCGCCACGTGCGAGGCGCCACCATTTTGTGCGCCTGCAACCCCCTCTACCACACCCTCATTGCTTTCCTCCTCCATCTCCCCCACTTCCTCCCTGGGGTCCTGGGTTGACTCTAACCTTTCTTCTATCTCCCCCACCGGCATCCGATCGCCTTGACTATCCATGGCACGATTTTAATTTGGTTTTTAATAAAAATTTTGGCCGCTCGTAATTTTGACCAAATTTTTTAAGATGGTAGAAAATTTGGTTCGGGTCTCAAATCCCACTCCCAGACACCAATTGTTGCGGATTCGGGGGTCGGCGCTCTCCTTACCAAGGGGGGGTTAATCCCCTTGTCCTTTAAGCTGGCCGTTCCCCCAACCCTAGAAGTTATAGCGCTCCTTCCGGTCGGGAGCAGCCAGGGTGATTGGTCAATGAAGTCTCAAATACCTGAGTGCTACCCCTGGCCGTGAAACAGGGAGATAACTTCTGCTCGGACCGCGGACAAGATGGAAATTGCCGAGCGGTTTAGCAATCCGAAGCCCGAGCCGTTAGCAAGAAGACTAACCCGATTCTGAGCGGTTCTGAAATCGTGCCACAGGTACTCAATTGAGGAAAAGACAAAGACGATCGGATGAGAGAAGAAGAAACCAAAAGGTAAGGAAGAACAAATATGGTTTATTACTACACCAATAAAAGAGGAAATGAAAGAAGGGCATATACAAGAAGAAGAGCAAAAGGACACAGGGCAAGCTTACACAGTCTTAATTAACACGCCCAAGACAACACAAACAGACTTACACGAAAGGGGAATAGCAGGAAGGAAGGTCCAAGCAGATGGGCCAGCATTGGCTCCAGCCCCAGTTCACGCTCCACTCTGGTTCACGCTCCACTCCGGTCCACGCTCCGGTTCCGCGGCGAAACCCGGCAGGCAGCGCTGTTCATTGATTGTTGAACACGAGCGGACCTTAGTTATTGGGGTTCATAAATCGGGGAGGGAGGCTTTCCTGACGCGCTGATGTTCGGCAGAAGTCCCAGCTAGAAGTTGATCGTGCACGCAGCTCTCACGCCAGCTCTCTCTCTCTCTCTTGCTCCCGTCTCATCTCTCCCTCAACTTCTTGTCTGCAGACCGGCTCTCTCACTCTCTCTCCCGTCTCATCTCTCCCTCAACTTCATAAGTAGTCCCACGCGAGCGCATTTATCACGCGCTCGCGTATCAAGCCCTGGCGCATTATACACACCCACCGGTAAGCTCGCCTCGGCCCTGGTTGGTCGCGAGGGCTCACCGACTACGCCCTTAACAGGGCTACGCCTCGCTCCGACAACTCGTCCCCCTTTTTCTCCGCTCTGACCGCATGGTTAATGGCATCTTGAGCCAGGCAGCGAACGCTACTGGCAAGTAAAGGAACACAATTTATAACTCCTCCCCCTTCTTCTCCAGCTTGACCGCGTGGTTAATGGCGTCTTGAGCCAGGCAGCGAACGCTACTGGCAAGCAAAGGAACACAATTTGGAGGGAGGCAAGCCGCAAAATGAACGGGATTGAACAAGGGGCCTAGGTTATTTGATTAATGCAACGCAGAGTCAAACTATTGGAAACACAGCCTTACCTGAAACACATACTAATGAAATAACTGAAAGGTTCCTATGGTGTCCTACGTGTTGCAATATGGACTAACTAGGGTGCGACCTTTGACCTTTGGAAGATGGGGATATTTACAGGGAATTATTTACAAGGCTTATTATTTTACAAAGTGAAGGTTCTAAAAACCGCAACAATATGAAAGGCCAAGAATATCAAACAAAACATCAAGACATTCTTTAAGTATAACAGCACATGATAATTGGTGGATGATGAGGGTGAGATGTCAGCCTTATTAAATAGTTTTTTGCTTCATACATTTTTACACAGGAACAGTCCTTCATGAAGTGTCGGTGATGGTGCCAGTTTACAATGCAGTTGTATTATTGGTTTTGCTCTCTAATGATGTATACTCAAAATCAATGTTTATAGGAAACTGGTAAACAGGTAATCAAACAAATCTTCGATAACTAAGTTTGGAAATATTTTATTGAAGCATAACATCGAGATGAAATGTTTCCAAAATTTGCGAAAGGTGACCTTCAGAATTTGTCACATGATTTTGGATTTGTGAACATGAATGCATTGAACATGAACATGAACAATGTGAATCATTGATAAAGAAACATTTTTTCCCATGACAACTGGATAAAGGATTTTTGTTATGAATGAATCTTCCTTTCATTTGAAGCTTTTTGTTGTCACAAAATCATCATGTATTTGAGTACTTTGTGAGCTCGGCATTTCATTTGGAAAACATGATTGATCCTGTCAAAACATTCCTTTCATTTTCCAAAAGCTTTGTACAGTCGGTGTAACAGTGATGGTTTTACAAATCTCATTTTACTTTCAGTTAAAAGAAGAGCATATAGGATTTTCATTTTGGCGAAATTGGGAAAACTTGATGTAATGTGTAAAGTTAAGTTTTATACCTTGAATTCTCATCTTCCTGCCTCAAGCTGGTGCTGAAGCAGCTCTTTGTGATATTATTGAATTTGTGGTTCTCATTCAATTAAAGATCCCTTTTACAGTCGTGGCCAAAAATATTGGCACCCTTGCACTTTTTTCAAATAACTCACTATCTTCTCTAAAAATAAGTTGAAATTGACAAAAGTATTTGGTCTACACAATTCTTTATTTCACTGTTAATATTACAAAACCTTTTTTTTGATTCAGAATTTATATACTGTGCATATGTGTATACCAAAATATTTTTTAATTTCAACAATTTTCTGGAAGGAATTGTGCATTATTTGAAAAAAGTGCAAGGGTACCAATATGTTTGTATATGACTGTATATGTCCTGGTGTTTGCTTCAGCTGGGCACCTCTTTCTCGTATGTTGGGGTGCTACGAGAACTTGTCGGGGTTCAATTTTTCTAGCTTGGAAAGATATTATTGTTTCTGTTATTAGATTCATACTTATATTCGCTTGCTGAGTATATACAGTGCCTTCAGAAAGTATTCACACCCCTTGACTTTTTCACATTTTGTTGTGTTGCATCTAGAATTAAAAATGGATTAAAATGAGATTATTTGTCACAGATCTACACATAATACCCCATAATATCAAAATGGAATTTTAATTTTTTGACATTTTTACAAAAAAAAAAAAAAATGAAATGCAGAAATATCGAATTTATGTAAGTATTCAACACCCTGAGTCAATACTTCATAGAAGCGCCTTTGGCAGCGATTACAGCTTTGAGTGTTCTTGGGTATCTCTGTATCAGCTTTGCACATCTGGATTTGTGGAGTTTTTCCCATTTTTCCTTGCAGATTCGCTCAAGCTTGGTCAAGTTGGATGGGGAGCATCGGGAACAGTAATCTTCAATTCTTTCCACAGATTCTCAATGGGATTCAAGTCTGGGTTTTGGCTCGGCCATTTAAGGGCTTTCACATTCTTTCACGTTCTTCTGAATCCATTACAGTGTTGTTTTGGCTCTATGCTTGGGGTCATTGTCCTGTTGGAATGTAAATCTTCACCACAGTCCAAGGTATTTTGCACTCTGAAGCAGGTTCTCCTCAAGGATTTGCCTGTATTTGGCTCCATCCATTGTTCCCTCTATCCTTACAAGTCTCCCAGGCCCTGCCGCTGAAAAGCATCCCCATAGCATGATGCTGCCACCACCATGATTCAGGGTAGGGATTGTGTTAGATGGGTGATGGGCTGTTCTTTGTTTCAGGCAGACGTAGCGCTTTGCATTCAGGCCAAAGATTTCAATTTTCGTCTCACCAGACCACAGAATATCTTGCCTTATGTTCTCTCAGTCTTTTGCGTGCCTTTTGCAATCTCTAGGCGTGCTGTCGTGTGCCTTTTTCTCAGGTCATGTGGCTTCCGTCTGGCCACTCTCCCATAAAGCCTGCATTCGTGAAGTGCTGTAAGAGATTGGTGTCCTTCCGGCAGCTTCTCCCATCTCAGCCAAGGAACTCTGTTGTTCTTTCAGAGTGGTCATTGGGTTCTTGGTCACATACCTGACCAAGGTCCTTTTTGCCTGGTTGCTCAGTTTGGTCGGACGGCCAGCTCTAGGAAGAGTCTGGGTAGTTCCATATTATTTCCATTTCGTAATGATGGAGCTCACTCTGCTCTTGAGAACTTTCAACACTCTAGAAATTGTTTTATACTCTTCCCCAGATCTATGTCTCCTCACAATTCTATCTCAGAGTTATACGGAGAGTTCCTTGGACTTCATGGTAGAGTTTCTGCTCTGACATGCACTGTCAACTGTGGGACCTTATATAGAAAGGTGTGTTTTTCCTAAATCATGTCCAATCAATTTAATTGGTCACAGGTGGGCTCTAATGAAGTTGTAGAGACATCTCAAGGATGATCAAAGGAAATAATTGGATGCACCTGAGCTCAATTTGGAGTGTCATAGCAAAGGGGTTGAATATTTATTGACTCGAGACATTTCAGCTTTTCATTTTTAATTAATTGATAAACATTTCTATAAAATATTCCACTTTGACATTACATGGGGTATTATGTGTAGATCAGTGACAACATTTTAAAGTTTAATCCATTTTAAATTCAGGCTGTAACAAAACAAAACGTGAAAAATTGAAGGGGTGTGAATACTTTCTGAAGGTACTGTATGTTACTTGCGAAATCCAAGAATTGCAAGTGTATTGATTGGTCTGGAATATCAAAGAACCCTCTCCTCTCTCTCTCCTTCCCCTCTATACGTTTCTCAACTCCCCACCCCCTCCCACCCTTATTGTGCCTGTCTGTCTGTCTCTCTCTCTGTTTGTCTGTTTGTCTGTCTGTCTGTCTGTCTATAAGTCAATCACCTACAGGTCACACTTTTACTCTCATCTTCACGAAACTTAAGAAGTAGAGGGAGAGGTAGTCACAAGCAAGAAGTCTATTCTCATGAGGTCAATAGGTCAAAAGGTCAACATCAAAATCGCCAATCTTCATCTGATTCACATGATATCTATATGGGTATATACCGCATATAAAACCGAAAAACACGGACGGATAGTGAACCCTCTCGAGGTGAAGCCTTGTTCAACACATATGAGTACATCTCTTAAATCTGCCCCTTTGCGGGTCTAGGGGGGTTGCCCCACAAAATAGGTATTTGCTTTGTTGTCAGAAACTACACACGCAATTTCGATGAAACATCACCACAACCTTCATCATCCGTGATGTACCAAATATTTTTTTTTTTGGGGGGGATACAAGATCGAGGCTCGTGCAAGAGCTAACATTAATGACAAAAAAATTAACGGGCACAAAAGACGAAATAAAGGGAGCGGGAGACAAGATGGGGAGAGAGGGGGAAGCACACACACACAACATTTGAGAGCAGGGACATCGGGAGATCTGTGGGAGGTAGAGGGCTTGGGGGGGGGGAGGCGTGAGAAGGGGTGGGGGTGGGAGAGGTATAAAACACATGGACACTGCTAGGACTTCCAGGAAAGAAGTCGGTATTTCAGAAAAGTGGATCTGCGGTGAATTAACGGGGGTAGAAAAGATCAAGGTTTTGGATGGGGGAAGATAAGAGATGGTGGTGAACAGCTGTTTTAAAGACCTGGAGGGATGAGTGGGATTGAAGAGAGCGAGGGAGTTTGTTCCAGAGGCGGGAGAAAAGAGGAATGAAAGAGTGAAGGTGACCAGAGAGCCTAGATTTTGTCAGTTTAACCATAAGAGGGTTGCTGGCAGATCTTGTGCGACCTGTAGGAGTACTTGGGGGACAGACCACAGCCAGGGCTGGGGGACGTAAGCCAGAGAGGTTTTGGGAGAAGACAGGCATTATAAAAATTGGGGTCTGATGAGGTATATGGGGTTGGGGAAGGAGGGGGGGGGGGGGGGAGGGCGTATTTTTTTGCTTGTTTGTTTAAAGTCTTATGATTATGTTAGTATGATTCTACATGTTGCCCTGTCTTCTAGCAACCATTAAAATTGGTTTAAAATACCTTCAGTCAGTGCAGTGTACTGTTTATTCTACCAGGTGAGCGCCAGGGGTATTGTCCCTATGTTTCAGTGTTCTGGTGCATTTCTTGTACTATCATACCCCATCAAGTTAATCTAAATTTTCTCCTGGTCTGGTAATGAACTTAGCCTTAAACTTAAGCTATGTCCCTTCATGTCCCTTCTATGGGGAAGTATCTATGTCCTATCTTCTATGCTATCTATGTCCCTTCATGATTAACTTGAACATTTCATATATACCAGCAATGATCATTGCACATGTCTCGTATGTCTCTTCCATCATTCAGCATCACTGCCATGCACCTCCTCCTGTTCACATGGCATTTCCTCATATCCATATCTGCATGTTTGGAAGGGTCGACAGTTCAAAGGTTAGGCCTGGATTGTAAGCACATTATGAAATTTAATTTAAGAGATGAAAAAGCAGAAACTTCAAAGCGCAATTTGAAGTGAAAAGTCAAACATCACTTTGGAGGCCCATTTATATGTACAGGTAAGGGGAGATTTGCGATGAGGATGTTCTTTTGCAATTTGTGATGAGAATGTTCCTTTTAGCTCACCTGCAACGAAGTTCAGGGGAGCTTGTGCGATGGCGCGTCGTCAGTCCAACAGTCCGTCAGTCTGGAAACACTTGCAACTTCTTCTCCGAAACCGCTGATGGGATTGTGACCAAATTTGGCACAAATGGTATTTGTTGTGTTGTGACTAAAGTTTGTTCACGGTATTAAAAAAAGATTGGGGTCTAAAGGGATCGAGGGGTGGGGGGGGGAGTCAAAGTGGATCCAAGTTTGCCCCCCCTCCTACCTTAAATAAATATTTGCTTTCTTCTCTGAAACTACACACACTATTTTGATGAAACTTGACCACAACCTTCACCACACATGCTGTACCAAAGTGTGTTCACGGCATTAAATAAAATCTGCCCCTTTGGGGGTCTACAGGGGGTCCCCCCCCCCCCCCCCAAAAATAGGTATTTGCTTTCTTCTCAGAAACTACACACAATATTTAGATTAAACCTGACCACAACCTTCACCACCCGTGATGTACCAAAGTGTGTTCAAGGCAGTAGAAAAATTGGGGTCTTAGGAGGTATATGGGGTTGCGGGACAGGGGGGAGTTGCCCCCCAAAAAAGGTATTTTTTTGTTTGTTTGTTTAAAGTCTTATGATTATGTTAGTATGATTCTACATGCTGCCCTGTCTTCTAGCAACCATTAAAATTGGTTTAAAATACCTTCAGTCAGTGCAGTGTACTGTTTATTCTACCAGGTGAGCGCCAGGGGTATTGCCCCTATGTTTTCAACAAGTAATGCGCAATCTCCACGGATCTGTAGGGTGGGTAATATGCTAGGTTGAACAGTAATTGCATATTGGATCACTGAATTGGTTCACCAATCAAAACCTAGAAGCACATGGTCTTTGAGGTCAAAAGATCAAAGGTTCAAAGGTCAAGATTGCATATATAATTTGATTATTATAAACTGATACGCCATTGGCAGGGTCTTCCATGAAAAGGTACGCCAACCGTAAGCTGGCCCATCTGAAAGAATTCCCTGTTGAAAGTTAAATATCTCATCTTGTCTTTCCCAAACATTATGCATGTGTTGTCATTATGCATTATACATCGCGTGCAGTTTGATTGGGGCTGGCACGAAAGCTCAAATGTATTGTACTCACATTTAAGTTGTCTTTTCTGGGTTCGATTCCCGTACCGACGATAGAAAAGCTATCATTCTGGTGTTTCATAAGCAGGGTTCGATGTCACATCAATTGGTGCACCATCTCCCGGGTGGACATTCATCTAGGGACCCAACTGTCAGCATGTGCTGCTGGAGCATGTTTAATATACTACGATGTATTTTATGAATAGTGTACAATTGTTATCAGCATCCTGGTCATATTGCTGCGCTTATCAAGCTCGGGGTTCATGTCAGATGCCTTCAAGTATGGGTCCCTGAGACACTCTCAGTCCACCAAATTGCCAGCAACTTATCAGGATGAGAAAGTGCATTGCTCATACGACTGTCACATTGTCCTTCAATAGACTTAACTACATAAGGGAAGATTATAGAGATATGTACACTTGACTCTGTGCTGTGTCGCCTGGGTTTGAAACTCGACCCAGCTATAAACTGCCATTCCTGGTATTTCACAGGCAGGACAATTCAGTGAGTGTGTGTGTGTGTGTGGTTTTCCCAGATAGATATTGATCTGAGGTGTCCCCTCTGCCAGCATTAATTTGTTTAGTTTATAGGTCCCAAGATGTCCTTTACCAAGAGTAGGTGAGCTAATGCCGGACCCCGGAATAAATTCCTTCCATAAGTACCACTAGGAAGACAATGCCAAAATGCCCAAGACCAAGGACACTACACCAATGGCGTTAAGAAGATGGTGGGACACTACACCTTGTCCATCAATCGGACAAGTGTAGGTCGTGCAATGTAGAAACAGAAAGTATGAGCCACCTCTTATCAGGATGTAAAATACTCATGTCAGAGCAGCCGTACACCCAAAGGCACAACAAAGTATGTCGAGTAATCCACTGGCACATCCACAGAAATTGCAAGATCCAAGTTCCAGAAAACTCGTGGAAACATGAACCAAAAGCAATCACTGCAAGCAAGGAAGTAATGCTCACGTATGACCTAATGATCCCATCGAGCGTGAACATATAAAACAAAGCATTGTGACCGGATATAATACTGAGGTACAAAATAGAAAAGAAGGCATTGCTAATTGCAGTGTAAGTCCTCAGCAACTTTTGCCTAAACAACGCAGAAATCAAGAAAATGACCAAATACCAAGCCCTCAAAAATGAAGTGAAAATATCCTGGAAGTTGAAGAGAGTGCCGAAATTGTACCAGTAATTATTGTAGCAAAGCGAATGATAAAAAGAGAACCTCATAGAGATCTTAAAAACCATCCCTGGGACTATTACAACACCGACAATGCGACAGGTGACGATTCTTAAAAGAGCCCTCAGAACGAAACTCTGAGAACAAGAAAACTTCACAAAGTGCTCCACGAATCATGATCCCTAACTAAAACAGAGGTGGATACTTCGAGACTTGGGAGGACTCCGCTCCACCTTTTGAAACACAAATTATGGAGATAACAACCAACGACACCACACACACACACACACACACACACACACACACACACACACACACACACACACACACACACACACTATAGACAACAGCCTACAGATCGCACACATAGACACACTTACACACACATAGTATACATTTCAGGTGTTTGTATAAATATATTTGCAGCATATTTGCATTTCCCCACCTAGTTACTTAGACTCCTCCACATCATGATCTCGTTTCCCTTGCCTGTGGGTGCTTGTTACATAACAGTTCTAATTGTACATTCCTGGTGGTATCATTGAATCATATTTCCTCGTAAAACAGGAGATATGCTTTCTTAGTGAACAGCATATTAATGCGTTTTTTACATTCAGCGTTTTTATCTTATTGCATATCTACGCATAAAGGAAAAGAGGTCTGCTCAGCCTGATTAGATCGAAATGATAATGGAAATTATATAATGGGAAACCTTTAACTTGTAGCTCTTCAGCTTGTGATAAAAACATAAATATATTACTCCTATAAACAAGTTTCATATTGGGAATGATGATGGAATGAATGGATGTTAAAACGCTTGGCTTATCCAGTGAATTGTAGCAAATCAATCATTTTCACTATCTGCCATGAGATGACATTTTCTTGGAATATTTTCCCACTTTATCGCACTTATGCTGATAGAACATTGTGGTACAATTCTTGGGAAAACGTCAGAACAAACAATTCAATTAAATCCAATGTCCTGGTTGCTTTTATGTCAACGACTCCTGATTCACAGATATTAGTTATTTGTTAAATGTGTTTTATATGCACACCTTTCACTCGACAATCAACCAGCAAATTAAGAATCTAAGTGATATTGTTTTGGGGGAAATGATAAATTGCTTGAATGGAATTCTGACATGAAGAGCATGTATCACACAAGGCTGTATTATACTCATACAAGCAAAGTTTATAATGTCCGATGTAGCTCGGCAAGGGAATATTTCCACGTCTTGTCAATGCTTGCAACGGAGAGAAGCTGTGAATAAGGGACGAAAAGATCTGTGAATCCTATAATAAAAACTAGAACGGCACTCTATTGAACTCGGAACCTCCACCTGGTTGGCCATATCACTCAATGGTGAAGAATCACTTAAAAATTCGACTAGCTGGATCCAGATCCGGATCCGGATCTTCACCAAAATTGAATCGATTCTTCATTGTCACACACACAACCGGTCCAACAAGGTTCGTCCAAATCCGTCCATAACTTTTTGAGATATCCTGCGATGTATAGTTTTGGCCCTATCTCCTAACGGTGAAGAATCACTTAAAAATTAATTAACTATCATATCCGAATCCATATTCAGATCTTCACCAAAATCGAATCGAATCATCTTTGTCAGACACCCAACTAGTCCACCAAGTTTCGTCCAACTCCATCCACAACTTTTTCAGATATCCTGCTATGTATCGTTTTCGGCCCTATCTCCCAATGGTGAAGAATCACTTTAAAAATTCTAGTACCCGGATCCGAATCCGGATCTTCACCAAAATCTAGTCATTTCGTCCTTGTCACATATCCAATGTCTCCACCAAATTTTACCCGAATCCGTCCCCAACGTTTTGAGATCTCTTGTTCACAGACAAACAGACAAACAGGGGTGAAAACATAGCCTCCATCCACCTTTGATGACAGAGGTAATAATAGAATCTTCTGCCGTTAAAAAGTAAAATTTTCATTTGCTCTTTAAAAAAAAAAATAGCATTGTGTTCAAGTTTCTCACACATTTTCTATTTTACAAAATACAATGCATTGTCAAATAATATATTTTTTCTTTCTAAAATGGTTCACTTGGTCTCCCTGCAAGGGTAGCGACAGTAGAGTGAGTGGATGGTTTTAGAATTGTTATGTTTGGTATCTGGAAGTTCTGGGGATGGGGGGATTACTAAGATGTTGGCACGATTGTGTATTCTTGATGATCTAATGGCCTCCTCGTGCATTTAATTTTCTTGTAATTTCCTTGTACTAGTTCCCAACGGGAGCTGCCGGAAGAGGCATTCCTCTTTGGGTATATAGATTACAGTAGATCTAGGCTCGCGCTTCAAGAACATTGCGGTGTGTTCAGTTACCAAGTTTCTTGTAGCGCACTCGCCAAGTGGTTTGAAACCGTTGATAAGGAACGGCAGGCTTGGCAAGCGCTAGCAAGCTGATTGGTAACTAAACACACCCCGGGTTTCTTCGATCCCTTTCAGTTTCATGTTAAACAGCAGTAGCGACTGTTTTAAAAAGACATGTTTGTGGTTTATAATATTTTTTTACTTCTGGTAGGGGCCGTTGCTCCCACGAAAACGGCATGATAAGATGTTGATACACATTAACGTACGACGTTTGTTCAAGGAGGAACGAACCCTTGAGGGGGAGGGATATTATTAGGATTAATATTGTTTTGTAATAATATTAACATTAAGATGTTATCTGTAGTTTTGTTATTTGAAGTATCCTAGGAAAAACGCCATGATAAAGCAAGCTTAACATGGATATACACCTTAACATGCATCCCCATTGACAGGGAAAACACCCCTTGGTGAAGAAAACCCCCTTGGGAGGGGGGGGGGGGATAAATGCCCTACAACGTTTATTGTATGACCCTTAGTCCTTCTGTCAAGTTTGGTTGAGATTGGATAAGTAACGAGCAAATGTATCACAGTCAAAAGTTGCCAAACAGACAGACAGACAGACAGACACCAAATTGCGTATTTTAGCATGATTTTAAAGGTAGGCTTTTACTTTAAAGTCTCGTATAAATTAATATTATTTCAGCCAAATTTTGATATATGCAATAATAGCTAAAATCACAGACATTGAGAAGTGAGCACAAAGATGTCCTCTAATTTGCACTCCCCATCAATAAATCTAACGACAGAATAACAGGGTAAAAAAAATAATCTGTATTCAAGCAGCACAAAATGTTTGGTTATGACAGATTTTGACCTTTGAACCTCATCAAATCAAAACTGCCCTGTTTGAAAACCTTATTGATCGAATTGGAAATCCGTCGTCTTCTCTCCAACGACCACATTTATTCCCACGTCAAATAAAAGAAGTGGACGGATTGGCTGGCCAGCCTGACGTTCGACTAAGTATTTAGAGCAGGAATTTGGCCATGGTGTCGACTACTTTTTGTAAATGACATGTTTGTGGGATTTTTAATGTCCGCCAGATAATGCCAGCAGACGGGGCGCCAGGTAACGTCCATCTGAGGAATGGCACACATTGATGAATCACCATACATGTGAAACACTGGAGAGAATATTTCAGAACAGGCGTGTATTTTTATTGCACGCCTCATCAGGAAATATAATGAAAAAAATAACAGGGTGAAAAATCTGTGTTCTTACAGCCATAAATTCTCATTCCTATGTTGTGGCAGATTTTGACATTTGACCTGTGTGTAATCAAAACTGCCCACTTATAAACTTTATAAATCAGACCTGAAAAGAAGTATGAAAGCAAGTACAGCACTATAAAATGTTGGTCAAAACAAACAGTATTCCTTAGGATGGTCACGTAAACTGGTAGCCACGTAGTCGCGATTATTGAACACACCAAACATTTTTACCCATCTCTTTACTGATGGCTTAAAGCAAAAGTCAACATGTTGTAAAGATTCTCCTCTATTTGTTCTCTATCATTTGCCCGAGGTCGTCTTCCATCTTCTGGGAAGTCAGCCTCACCCAAAATCACCATCAGCCAACCCTTCTGCTTACAGTGGTCTGCAAAGGTATTCAACCCCCCCCCCCCCCCCTTCATCTTCAAACAAGGACTTTTAAGATGCACCTCACTTGGTCAACCAAAAAGGTAAACATGAAGATCAAGGGGCTTTGCAAAGATGTCAGACAAAGTGGTGGAGAAGTGATTCGGGTCCGTGATCAGAATACAATTTTGCAGTTCAGGAGAGGGTTATAAGAAGATTTCAAAGTCACTCATTATCCCTTTGAGTATGGTGAAATCCATCATTAAGACGCGGAAGATATAATGCATAATAGCACTCAGATGGGCAAGAAGAAAACAGGTTTGGCATGTTATAGTTGGTTGCTTTATCGATCAGCTAGCCAGTCCTCATTTATTCAATTAAAGGTTGTAGAACTCAAAATGAGTTCATGTGATTTTTCCACAAATCGCAAATCTAAACGATATATATATATATATATATATATATATATATATATTATATATATATATATATACTGTATATATATATATATATATATATATATATATATATATATATATATATATATATATATATATATACTGTATATATATATATATATATATATATATACTGTATATATATATATATATATATATATATACTGTATATATATATATATATATATATATACTGTATATATATATATATATATATATATATACTGTATATATATATATATATATATATATATATATATATATACTGTATATATATATATATATATATATATATATATATATATATATACTGTATATATATATATATATATATATATACTGTATATATATATATATATATATATATATATACTGTATATATATATATATATATATATATATATATATACTGTATATATATATATATATATATATATATATATATATATATATACTGTATATATATATATATATATATATATATATATATATATATATATATATATATACATATATATTGTAACGAATGTGGAAACGTTACAATGTGAACGTTACAAAAGTACGGTAACACCCTGTTAATGTAAATAATGGTCGCAGTCGGCCTCCTAGTTAATTCCATGAAACTTACACGCAGGTCACGATATATCTTTTAAATAGTGTATTTCCTTATTCCATGTAGGCTAAATATGTGTTTCCCACTAGATTGACTTTGCATTGTATCAAACAAAATAAGCGTAGGCCCTTCCAATTTCCCCAAAACCTCCCTTCCAATTGCCTTCCGCATTTTGGGCGGTTTTCTTCAACCACCATTGGCCACGAGGTAGGGTTGGGGAAGAAAGGCGTGTCTCCACCTCGTCATAAGGGGGGAGGAGTGAGCCAGCCCTAACAGCCAATCAGCACCGCGGTGAGCGACCCGGTAGGCGTGCCCTCGGAGCCGGCGGCTTGATTTCGCCCGAGGTGATAAAAGCGACTGTAAGGGACTGCTTTACCAGAGGCCTTGGGAGATGACCTGGGAGGAGCAAAGAGGCGGCACCAAGAGGAGCGGTGAGATGCGAAACGCTCCAAGCCAAAGAGGAGAGGTACTCGGCAAGGAAACCAGCTTTGGAGAGACGCGCTGAAAGGAGGGAGACGGCTCCACCACAAGAAGAGGAGCAGGTGTGCCGAACCAGCGCGTGACGTCTACCGCAGCGGATACACGACGGAGGGTTTCCCGCCAAAACCGCGAGGAATTGCGAGCTGCTGCCTCCTGACTTTGCCTCCCTCTCAAGCAATCCACCTCGAGCCCTACCTGCCTGCAATATCCCCTGTGTAAGTGTGAACGTCCTGTCCTGCTCGTTGTCTTGGGGCTAAGTAAAAATGAATAGTGTAAGTTAACGATTCGCTGTGTTACTGCTTCTTCCATCCATTGCTTGTGTGTGTATAATAAATCTGTTCTTCCTCCGTATTCTTCTTCTTCTTCTTTTTCATTCTCTTTCGGTCGCTTTAGAGGTTTCCCGATTGAATATCTGTGGGGTGATCTGGTCAACGTCGGGTGGAATCGGGTTCTAATCGGGGAGTAACTGTTCGGACGCGGTTAAATACACCACCGCTCGGTCAATATAACATCTAAAGCCGCGTCTGTAACAATATATATATATATATATATATATATATACTGTATATATATATATATATATATATATATATATATATATATATATATATATATATATATATATATATATATATATATATATGAATATATATATATATATATATCTATATATATATATATATATATATATATATATATATATATATATATATATATATATACAGTGAAACCTTGACTTACGAGTTTAATTCGTTCTGTGACCGAGCTCGTAACTCAATTTGCTCGTTTCTCAAATTAAATTTTCCCATTAAAAAGCATTGAAATGCTATTAATCCGTTCCAGCCCGCCAAAAACCACACCAATTTTTTTTTAAATATACAGTATATATATAAATACCTCGCGCTTTATATTTCACCTGTATGCAGCATACAAGTTGGCAGGATGGCCTGGACTGGAGGTACGCACACTTGACTAAACTGTCCAGCCTGGGTTTGAATCCCGACCCAGCTATAACCTGTCATGTCGGTGTTTCACAGGCAGGGTGATTCATCAATGTGTGTACCGCTAAACTGGGTGCCCCGTTTGCGTCCCATTAGTTGTTGGATGTTAAGGATCTCACCGTGTCTTCCACAAAGAGAAGGCGAGCTATCGCCGGCACTCTGAACAAGTTGTGGCCTGGCATGCTCTTCTCCTCTGCCGTTATATACGTCCTCCTCGGCATCTTTTTCCAGAAGAGCCCTGTCTCGTCACAGTTGAAGATTTGCTGGGGGATGTATCGTTCGGCTTCTATCAGTTCGGCAAAAGTTATAATAAAATCTTCAGCTGCCTTCACATCCGAGCTTGCTGCCTCACCATGCCTGACGACGGAGTGAATGCCGGTCCTCTTCTTAAAATTATCAAACCATCCCCGACTGCCTTGGAATGACTCTTCCGATGCCTCATCCGTTGATGTTCCCGCCGTCTGCTGCACCAAATCCCCGTAAATGTCTCGTGCCTTCTCACAGATGATGCTCTCGGTCACGGTATCTCCTGCGAGCTGCTTCTCCGTCAACCACACAAACAACAACTTCTCCATCTCTTCATGGATAGAGGTCCGGAGCTTTGAAATAATCGTAACGCCCTTGGCTGGCGTTATAGCCTTTATCGACTCCTTCTGCTTCAAAATCGTACATATCGTAGAAGTACTACGATCGTACTGCCTCGCCAAGTCGACAACACGCACACCTCGCTCATGTTTTTCGACGATTGCGTGTTTTATATCCAAGCACATCATCCTCTTCTTCTTCTCAGTACTGCCCTTGGCACTCAATTTCTTAGGACCCATGGTTAAAATAAGAAATTTTCCAAAATAACCAAAATGCGAAAACAAAGCAGCAGCGATATACGGCAGAGATGCTTGCACGGCAAGATAACCACGTGACCGGAACCCACCTGGTGGCGGGTGGCGTAAGCTCGTAACTCAGATCTCGGCTCGCATCTCAAAGCAAAAAACCGCCCGAGCGACGGCTCGTATCTCGGAAAACTCGTAAGTTGGTGCACTCGTAAGTCAAGGTTTCACTGTATATATATACTGTATATATATATATATATATATATATATATATATATATATATATATATATATATATATATATATATATATACAGACTTGGCATTTAATATGGAATTTTTTTTTTGTGGGGTGAACTTACTTTTCAAGATGTCTTAGAACCAAAAGTTCATTGGAATTATGTTGAAATTATTCTAGATTTTGTTAATGTGACCTTTAAAAGAAACAAAAACCACATTTGACATTTCGAAACAAATAAATTGATCCTTGAAAGTGATGGAAACTGATATTGAACTCAATTCTTGGGCAGTACTGTGTTAAACTTCTGTACGTTTTCCAGAAGTATCTCTTTATTTTGCACATTAGCCAAAAAAATTTTAAACAAAAGTTTAATTACGACTTGGATTACGGACAGTAAAATTACAGTTCAGTACTTCGTGTAACCCCCACGAGCATTTAGGAGAGCACGTACACGTTGAGGCATGCTGTTCACGAGATTTGCCAAGGTTTGGACAGGAATCGCTTGCCATGCAGTGACATTAGCCTGCTGCAATTCACGCACAGAGGTCGGCTGCTGGTCCAAGTGGTCGATTTGACGTGTTAATTCTGCCCACAAGTTCTCTATCGGATTCATATCCGGGGACATGGCAGGCCACTCCATATGCTCTACACCACGGTCAGCAAGAAATTGTTGGATCATGCGAGCACGATGAGGCCGTGCATTGTCATCTTGGAAGACAAAGTTTCCTCGAAAGGCTGCACGAGCAAATGGAAGCAATGTTTCTTCCAGAATGGCCCTGTACTTGAACTGGTTCAGGTTTCCATTCAGAACAACCAGGTCAGTTTTGCTCCCTGCATGAAACGCAGCCCAAACGATCACCCCCACCACCTCCAGCTTGGACTCTTGGCACTATACAATCTTTGTTGTAGGCTTCATGCACTTGTGTGCGCACTCGGACGTGGCCATCTTGACGATAGACCAGAAATCCAGACTCGTCACTGAAGATCATGTGATTCCAGTGTCCTGGCTGCCATTGACGGTGCTCTCTGGCCCACTGCAATCGGCGCTGGTGGTGTTGTCTGTTCAGGCGTGGCTTTTTCAGGGGACGCCTGGCACGATAGCCTGCTTGAACCAGTCGTTGGTTGACTAGCCTTCTGGATACAGGCACATTTGTCAGTTGCTGTCACTCAGCCCTAAGCCGATTAGCTGACTTGGTACGGCCATTGCGGACTAACCGGTGCAGCTGGCGATCATCCCTCCTTGTGGTTCTGTGGGGACGTCCTGACCTCGGTATTGGAGTAGGGACACCCCTCTGAGCATTTCGTTTCAGGATCTTTGACACCTGACCTTGAGTGATGCCATACTGCCGAACAATAGCACGCTGTTTCATGCCGTAATTTCGTAAAGCCACCACTCCATGACAAACAGCATTGTCGAGTTGACGGACCATCTCCAGAGGAAGCGGCAATAACTTTTGGAGATGTGCAGCAGTTGTTTTCCACTTATACAGAACGCAACAACCCTTGTATACCCGACTGTGAAGCCAATCATCAAATGCACCTGTCCGTACATTTTGCCATGCCACCTGTGATATAATCCTGTTGTTGACTTCTTGCTGCGACAGACAATTAGTGACATGGTTCTTTTAACAAATAAATCACCAAAGTGTAAAAGAAACTCACCAGATTGATATACTTAGTTAAGAAAGTAAACCCAAGTCAAAAAAAAAAAAATTCCATATTAAATGCCAAGTCTGTATATACATATATGGAGGCAGAGTGCCAGGAGAAGGGTTGGCGAGTTTCGTGTCAGCCATTTGAGGTGGGGTGTAGATGGTACATTGGCAGTTCCTTTTCTGTATTTATTGCTCGGGTTGGAGTGTGTGGGACAGAAAGGAGGAGGATGTGTGACAAGTTGGCCCAGGTTGCCTTGAAAGGCTCATTTTGGAGATGGAGGAAGTTTATGGAGGCACGTCGAACAGTGTAGGTTGGTTGTGTGTGTGTGTTTTCTTTTTTTTCTTTTTTGTTACTATTATTATTTCTTATTTTGTGTATATGAGTGAGTGAGTGGGTGAGGGTGTGTGTTTTTGCATGAATGAATTTTTGCATGAGTGCGTGTTTTTGTATGTTGAGTGGTGTATGTTCTTAGGGTAGGTGGTTGGTTGGTGTTCTGTGTGTATGTGTGTGTATATGTGGTATGAATGATCTGGTGTGTTTTGTTGGTGAGTGGTGAAGGGTATAAAGGTGAGTATTTGAGTGGTCCACCATGTTTGTTTGGTGTTGTGGATTCTGGATGTGGAGGTGTTGTAGTCTGCGTTCGCACTGGCTGGGGTGGGGATATGTACGCATCCAGGTGTAGTTGCTGCATGTGGATGTGTACAGTCATGTGAAAAGGTAAGTACACCCCATGGAAAGTTTTGACTTTTTCAACATATTTCAACATACAGCTATTTGATCTTCATTTCAACAATATTGATAGATAAAGGTGATATAATATAACAAATATCATGAAACATTTCCATTTTGTAGTCCATTGTATAATTTAAATAAACATAAATGCAAATTTCGCATGTGGAAAAAGTAAGTACACCCTTGGCTCTAATAGGTGGTATTGCCCCCTTTGGCAGAAATAACCTCAAGTAGGCATTTCTTATAACTGTCTACCAGTCTCTGACATCAACTGGGAGAAATTTTGCCCACTCCGCCATGCAGAATTCTTTCAGCTGTGTGATGTTTGGGGGGTTTCTTGCATGCACAGCTCGTTTCAAATCCCCCCACAACATCTCGATGGGATTTACATCCGGGCTTTGACTTGGCCATTCCAGAACCCTCCATTTATTTCTTTTCAGCCATTCCTTGGTGGATTTACTGGTATGTTGAGGGTCATTGTCATGTTGCAAGGTCCACCTTCGGTTGAGCTTCAACTTCTCCGACAGATGGCCTCACATTATCCTCAAGCACCCTCTGGTACAATGAAAAATTCATAGTGGATTCTATGATGGTGAGCTGCCCAGGCCCTGATGCAGCAAAGCTTCCCCAAACCATAATACTTCCACCACCATGCTTTATAGTTGGTATCAGGTTCTTGTGGT
>NC_136267.1:132113099-132115599 GCF_964187855.1 Myxine glutinosa | reverse complement strand
AGCAACTACAGCACACCTTAAATTTTAAAAAACTTCGGGTTTTAAAATTAGCGTATTAGTGCAGAAGCGCTAGCAGAAGAGGGAGGGAATCGAAGGGAGGGAGCGCAGCGCTCCCTCTAGCGCTTCGCAGCGCCAGCGCTTCTGTTAGCGTAATTAGCGTATTTCGGAATGTTAATTTTTCAACTTCATTATTCGGAATCAGTACGTCCCAGAGAAACTTCGTAATGTTAATTTTTCAACTTCATCCGATTGACATGGGACCAACGGCATGTGACAGAGAGTGAAACATACATGCTACATTTATTTGACGACAATGAGTTCCGACTTCCGGGTTCGTGCCGCCAACCCTGTTAGGCGCCTCCTGCGGCACACAGGGAATTACCAGTGAACTGGTACTCAATTTGCCGACCTCGGTAGGATGACAGGCTGAGTCAACCCCCCTGGTGTTAAGGGGGAGGAGGAGGGGAGGGGGTTAGAGGAGGGGAGGGGAACAGGAGGGAGGGGGAAGGGGGGGAGGGGGGGAGGGGGAATGGGGGAGGGGTAGGGGGAGGGGCCCTTCTTCCCCCGGGCACCCCCACACCCTCCCCTCCCCCCTTCCCCTCCCCCCCTCCCCCCTCCCCCTCCCTCCTGTTCCCCTCCCCTCCTCTTCCACCTCCCCTCCTCCTCCCCCCCCTCCCCCCATTCCCCTCCCCCCCGTTCCCCTCCCCTCCTCTTCCCCCTCCCCTCCTCTTCCCCCTCCCCCCTCCTCCCTCCCCCCCGTTCCCCTCCCCTCCTCTTCCCCCTCCCCTCCTCCTCCCCCGCCCGGCAATGCCGGGTACTGCTGCTAGTATGTATATATATATATATATATATATATATATATATATATATATATATATATCTGTGCAGCGTCTGTCCTGTCCTGTGTTGTCTTGTGTTGTGTTGTCTTGTCACTGAACTACTTTCTCAAACTTTTGTGAAATCGTACCAAACTTCTGGTATGCACATATCTCTCCCGTCGGTATGTCCTAAGGGTATTTTGTTTTGAAAAAATTTCCAATTTCTTTTTAATTTTTTTTTGGGGAATTTTTTTGTGAAATTTTTTTTTTCAACTTCAATTGTTTATAAAATGTGATATCACGTATATTACAAATACATTTGTGCAAAATAATTGTTTGAATTATGATTGGTTTAAACCATGACAAAACGGCAACTCGGGTACAGTCATTTATCTTTTTTCTACACATCTGGGCAGTGTCTGTGTTGTCACTTAACAACTCCCTCAAACTTTTGTTTCCGTGGTTGTGAAGTGTTTTTAATAACGTTGTGGTGGTTTTGAATCACGTGGTGGTGAGGTATTTTGAATTATGTGGTGGTGAGGTGTTTTTAAATGACGTGGTGGTGAGGTGTTTTTAAATCACATGGTGGTGAGGTGTTTTGATTTACGTGGTGGTGAGGTATTTATAATTACGTGGTGGTGAGGTGTTTTGAATTACGTGGTGGTGAGGTGTTTTGAATTACTTGGTGGTGAGGTGTTTTTAAATGACGTGGTGGTGAGGTGTTTTTAATTTTGTGGTGGTGAGTTGTTTTTATTACGTGTTTGAAGGCTGTGAGGTGTTTTTAATTTCGTGGTGGTGAGGTGTTTTTATTACGTGTTTTATGGCTGTGAGGTGTTTTTATTACGTGTTTTATGGCTGTGAGGTGTTTTTAATTTCGTTGTAGTGAGGTGTTTTTATGACGTGTTTTATGACTGTGAGGTGTTTTTTTTGTGGTGGTGAGGTGTTTTTATTCCGTGTTTTATGGCTGTGCAGTTTTTAATTTCGTGGTGGTGTGTTTTTATTACGTGTTTTATGGCTGTGAGGTGTTTTTATTACGTGTTTGATGGATGTGAGGTGTTTTTAAATTCGTGGTGGTGAGGTGTTTTTATTACGTGTTTCATGGCTGTGAGGTGTTTTTATTACGTGTTTGATGGATGTGAGGTGTTTTTAAATTCGTGGTGGTGAGGTGTTTTTATTACGTGTTTCATGGCTGTGAGGTGTTTTTATTACGTGTTTCATGGCTGTGAGGTGTTTTTATTCCGTGTTTTATGGCTGTGAGGTGTTTTAAATTACTTGGTGGTGAGGTGTTTTGAATTACTTGGTGGTGAAGTGTTTTGAATTACGTGGTGGTGAGGTGTAATCCTCCCAAACTTCCAGTCTGCACCTACCCCTCCCCTTTGTGTGTGCTGAGGGGTTCTTTCTTGAAAAAAAAAACATTCAACCTAAATCTTCAACCTAAATTGCCTATAAAAATGTAATATCACAAACACAAGAAATACATTTGTGCAAAGTAATATTGTTTGTATTATTATTGGTGTAAATCATGACAACACAGCAACTCAGGTACAGTCATTAGCCTCAGCTAAAATAAGCCCGTTCCTCTGTAACGACGCTTGGCGAGCCGAGCCAAGCTAGTATGTGTATATATAATATATATATATATATATATATATATATATATATATATATATATATATATATAT